>NC_069666.1:16710138-17013333 GCF_027244095.1 Hemicordylus capensis | reverse complement strand
ACAGTCATGCTGAGCACTAGGCTGCCCCTTTGTAATATCCAATGAATGGGCTTGCATGGGTATCTCTAGGGACCAAGTCTTCACACAGAATCTCTCTTAATGCCTCACCCTCAGTAGGGGTTGCCTGTGCCACCACATCTGCATGGCTGGGTGTGATGCATTCAGCTACACTACCTGATGGAGTCAGATCTGTGTGATGGCAGTTCCCTCCTATCAGTTTGGACTCTAGGATGTTTGAAGATGGTTCTTCGGAGGGATCAGCTTCACCTGATGGACTGACCGCTCTGATCATCACTCCTGATTCCAGATGTTGTGGGGAGATCTCTGAATCAGTTAAATCAAATAAGCAGCTTCTTGTTTCCATAGGATTTTCAGTTGAATGTTTTCTTGGATCGAGGATATTATTTAATACTACTGTCATCACAATTTCCTCATTTATCTGCTGGGCTGAATCAGGCACTGGTTGGATGCTCATGACTTGGGCATTCTGAGCGAGAGTTTTCATCTGCCAGTTTTGCCAGTTCACTTTCACTCTATTTGACCATTATTGGGATCTAGTTAGCTAGTTGTTGCACCAAATCCCAGGAGCTACAGCATTCTCTAAAGGTCCTTATCAGCTCCTCAAGATTTTCAGTGTTTCTGATAGAATATTTCAGTTTCACTCTGACATGTGCAATCCACCCTCTCAGACCTCCTCCATCCAGCCACAGGCACCTGGCACTGCTCATTGACACTGGACAACTGCCCAGCCATTGTTGAAATTCTCTCTCTGAGGCCACCTTTCACAGCTGTGTGATTATTAGTAAATTTCTTGCCTCTTAATTTACAAGGGGGGATGGGATTATAGGAGTCCTGAAAAACTCACAGACCATTTCTAAACATCCCCATTTGTGGCAGATGGTACTGTAATCTTCAATAAACAAAGCTAATTGGTTTCTTAATGAGATGCAAGAATTTTGAAAGTTATTGGGGCTCAAGTTGGCGGAAGGGTTTCTCCTGAAGTTTACTTGTTTGGCTTTACCCCTTCCTTCCTCCCGGCCATTGTTCTCTTTAGATGGCTTGTCATCCTGCCTTTCTTTAACATCTCAGCTATCTCCTCCATTGCTGTTCCCAGACCCTCCATCTTCCCATCTACCTGATGGATTTTTTCAGAGAGATTTAAAGAGTTTCTGAGATTAATAGGCTTTGTTTGGAAAATATTTCTAAGTTACTTGAATCCAGTATCTTCTCGGGTCCTGGACAGCTCGAGAGGAGCTTCTAACATTGAGGAGGAAGTCTCTAATGGCAATGCTGGCAGTTTTCATTCTTCATTAGAGACAGAGGCTGTTGCTCCAATGCCACAAACCTATTACTAATGGGGAATGCATCTGTGATTCTCTCAAGGTCTTTTCCCCTTAAAATTTCATCCAGACATAATTGCTTACCAGCTTTGCTCCCTGAAGCTTCAGGGGCTAGCGGTGATGTACGCAGTTGTTTCTTCGAGCCCATCCTCTTCAGCAGATAAACTCATTATATCCATTGATTTGCTAATTATTATTAGAACAAACAGATAGCACAGAGCAAGAGCTGGAAACAAAATATGTAAGATTTCTAAAATCTAGCAATACTACTTATGATAAGCTAGCAATAAACAAACAGCTGAGAATACGGTGAGAGGGATGTTACCTCACCACCATCTTATCTCCCCGAAGGCCCGAGAGCTTAGAGAACAGGTATAGCAAGCAGGGTGTTGGAGCTTTGCTCAGAGTTTAGCAGGAACGTTTGCAGGGTAGCCAGAAACGAGTTCTCTTGATCACAAGGAGGCCAGTGGGAAGAGAATGTAAGTACTACTCCCTCCTTCATATTGTTAAGAAAGGAAGTTTAAACTGTTAAATAGCTAACCAATACAGCTAAGACCTAATTTTCTAATAAACAATCTCCAAAGACTATAAACAGCCAACAAAACCAGTTATGAAGATAGAAAGCCAGCAGGGGAAGGGGCATTTCCTAGTGTATTGCACAGAGTGTCACATGTATGACTATTTGCTCCATTGGCAGAAGTCATGAATGTGTACTCGGTGCAAAGAGCTCCCGGCTCTCAGGGAACAAGTTTGTTCTCGAGACCAAGGTGGCAGATCTGGAGAAGCTCAGAAAGACGGAGGTATATGGACGAGACAAGGATATGGCAGAGGCATCCCACTCCAAGGCTGATAGCTCCTCTGCTGGCAGGGAGAATGAAGGTCTCAGGGAAGGAGGACATCAGTCTGAGGAAGAGGGAAATGCTCCTTTAGAAGGGACCCCTTCCATGGATGATGAGCTCATAAACTCTCGCACAGGGGATACTCCTCCGGGGAGTGGGGGCCTCCTTGTACTGGGTGATTCAATCATCAGAGGTATAGAGAGATGGGTCTGTGACCCATGTGCAGACCACGTGGTGACTTGTCTGCCTGGTGAGAAGGTTACGGACATCACGTGGCATCTAGATGGGCTGTTAGGCAGTGCTGGGGAGGAGCCAGCTGTCTTGGTGCATATTGGCACCAACCACGTTGGGAAATGAAGTTGGGAGGTCCTGGGAGCCAAATTTAAGCTGATAAGGTAGCGTATTGAAGTCCAGGACCCACAAGGTAGCATTCTCAGAAATGCTACCTGTTCCACACACAGAATCAGCAAGGTAGAAAGAGCAGAGAGTTCTCAATGTGTGGATGAGACAGTGCTGGGAAGAGGGGCTTAGGATTTGTTATGCACTGGGAAACATTTTGGGGCAAGCAAAGCCTGTACAAAGGGGACAGGCCGCACTTGAACCAAGATGGAACCAGACTGCTGGTTCTTAAAATAAAAAAGGTCACAGAACACTTTTAAAATGACACCTGGGGAATGGTTGACATGAGCTGCGCAGTATCTGGTTCAGCAAATGCCATCCCTTAAGGTGCGAGGGAAGATTCAGATAAAACAGAAGGTGACAGAGTAGAACCACATAAAGAGTAGACAGAAGGCTGTGCAAGCTGGTCAAAGAGACCAAATGGCCATAAGAAAGATAGCACACACCAGGTAAGAGATTCAGTGTATAGGTGTGTATATGCCAACGCCAGACGCCTCCGAGCCAAGATGGGCAAGCTGGTGTGCTTGGTTGCTAATGAAAACAAAGATATAGTGGGCATAACAGAAACACGCTGGAAGAGTGAGAACCAGTGGGACACTGTTATCCCTCGATATAAACTCTATAGAAAAGACAGGGAGGGGCAGCTTGGAGGTGGAATAGCACTGTATATTAAAGAAGGGATAGAATCTAACAAGCCAGAAAACCTAGGAGGACAAGAGTCCTCCACAGAATCATGGGTGACAATATGAGGACTGAAAGGAAATGTGCTACTGGGGACATGCTATCACCCTCCAGATCAAAATGCTGAAAGTGACGGGGAGTTGCAGACGGCAATCAGAGATGCCTCAAGGAGAGACAGAGCAGTACTAATGGGTGACTTCAATTACCCACACAGACTGGTTAAATTCAGTCAGGTAATGACAAAGAGGTCAAATTTCTAGATATGCTGAATGACTGTGCCCTAGAACAGTTGGTCATGGAACCAAGCATAAAGAAGGTGACTTTGGACTTAATCCTGAGTGGCACCCAGGACCTGGTGTGTGATGTCAGTGTCATGGACCCTTTAGGTCCATGTGCAATCAAATTCAGCATACATACAGGGAGAGAATCACCAAGGAAGTCTAATACAGACACTTTGAATTTCAGAAGAGGAAACTTCTCTAAAGTGAGTTTGGTGAAAAGAAGAAAGAGAAAATCAGGAGAGTCACTTTGCTCCAGAATGCATGGAGTTTATTTAAACCCACAATACTAGAAGACCACTTAGAATGTATACCCAAAAAGAGGAAATGTACCACCAAGACTGGGAGGATGCCAGCATGGCTAACAGGTAAAGTCAAGGAAGCTATAATGGGGAAGAAGACTTCCTTCAGAAATTGGAAGGCCTGCCCAAGTGAAGAGAACAGAAAGGAACACAAACTCTGGCAAAAGAAATGCAAGGTGACAACAAGGGAGGCGAAAAGAGAGTTTGAGGAACATTTAGCTAAAAGCATCAAGGGGAATAACTAAAACGTCTTTAAATACATCAGAAGCAGGAAACCTGCCAGGGAGGCAGTTGGATTGTTAGATATTGAGGGAGTGAAAGGGATTGAGGATATGGAGGTTGCAGAGAAGCTAAATGTTCTTTGCATCTGTCTTCACAGCAGAGGATACTGCGCATATACCTGTTCCTGAACCAGGCTTCTCGGGGAGAGGGGCTAAAGAACCAAGTCAGATAGAGGTGACAAGAGATGTTCTAAACTATCTGGAAAAATTAAAAAACTAACAAATCGCCAGGGCCAGATGGCATCCACCCAAGAGTCCTTAAAGCAGTGGTTCCCAATCTGGGAGACTCCAGATGTTGCTGAACTACAACTCCCCATCGGCCCCAGCTACAATTTATTGTGATGGGGATGATGGGAGCTGTAGTTCATCAACATCTGGAGGCTCACAGTTTGGGAACTACTGCCTTAATTCAAATGTGAAATTGCTGACCTCCTTGCTAAAATATATAATTTATTCCTACAACCAGGCTCTGTACTGGAAGACTGGAACATAGCCAATTTAACACCAATTTTCAAAAAGGGATCCAGAGGTGATCCGGGAAATTACAGGCCAGTTACCTTAATGTCTGTTCCGGGCAAACTGATGGAAAGCATTCTCAAGGATAAAACTGTAACCACACTGAAGAACAGGCCCTGCTAGGGGAGAACCAGCATGCCTTCTGCAAAGGTAAATCTTGTCTCACCAAGCTTTTGGAGTTCTAGGAGAGTATCAACAGGTATGTGGATAAAGGTGATCTGGTTCACACAGTATACCTAGACTTCCAAAAAGCTTTCAACCAAGTTCCTCATCAAAGGCACTTAGCAGTCATTGGATAAGGGACTGGTTGAAGGACAGGAAACAGAGGGTAGGTATAAATGGAGAGTTTTCACAGTGGAGGGAAGTAAGAAGTGGGGTCCCCCAGAGATCTGTACTGGGACCAGTGTTTTTTAATTTATTCATAAATGATCTAGTAGTTGGCGCAATCATCAAGGCGGCCAAATTTGCAGATGATACCAAACTATTTTTTAGGGTGGTGAAATCCAGAACAGATTGTGAGGAGCTCCAAAAGGATCTCTCCAAACTGGGGGAGTGGGTGACAAAATGGCAAATGCGGATTAATGCAAGTGTAAAGTGATGAATATTGGGGCAAAAACCCCAACTTCACATATATGCTGATGTGGGTCTGAGATGTCAGTGACCGACCAGGAGAAGGATCTTGGGGTCATGGTGGACAGCTCGTTGAACGTGTCGACTCAATGTGCAGCAGCTGTGAAAAAAGCCAATTCCCTTCTAGGGATCATTAGGAAGGGGACTGAAAATGAAACTGCTACTATAATAATGCCCTTATACAAAACTACGGTGAGGCCACACTTGGAGTACTGCGTACAATTCTGGTCACCATACCTAAAGGAGGACATAGTAGAACTGGGAAAGGTGCAGAAGAGGGCAAACAAGATGATCAGGGGCCTAAAGCACCTTCCTTTTGAGGCAAGGCTACAACACCTGGGGCTTTTTAGTTTAGAAGAAAGAAAGAAAAGACGACTGCAGGGAGATATGATAGAGGTCTATAAAATCATGCATGCTGTGGAGAAAGCTGACAGATTTTTTTCTCCCTCTTGCATAACAACAGAACCAGGGGTCATCCCATGAAACTGACTGCCAAGAAATTTAGGTCCAACAAAAGAAAGTACTTTTTCACACAACACATAATCAATTTGTGGAATTCTCTGCCACAAGATGTTGTGACAGCCAACAACCTGGATGGCTTTAAGAGGGGGTTGGATAATTTCATTGAGAAGTTGATCAATGCCTACTAGTCTGAGAGCTATAAGCCACCTCCAGCCTCAGAGGCAGAATGCCTTCGTATACCAGTTGCAAGGGAGTAACAGCAGGAAAGAAGGCATGCTTCTCGGAGGAATCTGGTGGGCCACTGTGTGAAACAGGATGCTGGACTAGATGGACTTTGGGCCTGATCCAGCAGGGCTGTTCTTATGTTAACACTGAGTATACACTGCAATTTTCAAACACATGTGACTCCATGGAACCCCACAGTGTGATTCGCCTCATTAAAAGCTGAAGACGAGCAATATTAAGAACTGTAGAAAATTGAGATCAAAAGACTACAATCAACATGCCAATGTAGTAGACCAATTTTAAAAAATATTTTTCAATTTCCCGAACTCAATGTGATCCCATTATTCAGAGGGGGATGAAGGAGAACACAAAAATCACTAGAGTTGGGATTTCACTTCTTATCCCTAATTTTTTCTCCCATCAAAATTCTGAACTATTACTATTTGATCTTTGTTTCATTAAAATAGTTAATGAGGAAAACACACACACTCCATGTGGTGTATTGGTTAGAATGCTGGACTAGGACCCGGGAGACCAGAGTTCAACTCCCCATTCAGCCATGATACTTGCTGGGTGACTCTGGGCCAGTCACTTCTATCTCAGCCTAACATACTTCACAGGGTTGTTGTGAGGAGAAACTTAAGTATGTAGTACACTGCTCTGGGCTCCTTGGAGGAAGAGCAGGATATAAAATGTTTGGGTTTTTTTAAAAAAAAAAACCAACAACAAGCCAACCAATATTGAGTTATTTCAAAAGCTTTATTAATTTCTAAGAGCACTGATATGGTTTTCTGAAAATTTTTGAAAAGGGTATTTTTCTGATGCCCTAAACCAGGCCTGCTCAGTTTTGGACCCCCAGCTATTTTCCAACTACAAATCCCATAATCCCCAGCCATAGTGGCCAATAGCCAGTGATTATGCGATTTGTAGGCCAACATCTCCAGGAGGGCCAAAGTTGAGCAGCCCTGCCTTAAGCAGACTATATCCTCATTTGGTATGTTTTACATATATGTCATCAAAAAAACTTTTAAAGTACCAACTGTTAATTTTTTGTGCTGAATAGATCTCAAAGGTTTTCCTAATAACCACCAGTATTTGAACTGAAATATCTGATGGGGGCGGGGGGGGGAATCCATCATCATATATGTGGTTCAAATGTTATAGTAAAACAAATTCAAAGCTTTGTGTGAAAATCATTTTTATTTACAAAGATTTAGACACCACACAATAACATTTATAAAACATGCAACAGCATTTTATACAAACACTTCCAACCTCCACAACGAATAAAAGTAGAATTTTAGCTTTGGCTGTGCTACTCAAACCAAAACCACTCAGCTGAAATAACTTGATTTGGGAGGGGGTTAGTAGTAGCAACAGCAGTAGTTATCAAGAAGGTAGCTAGAGGAGGATGACATAATAGTAGCAAACATTTTCATTCAGGTAAACATACACAAAAAAGCCTAGTGGTAACAGGTGCCCATAGAAGCACAAGGCATCTCACACAGCAACATGTATTTCTTTTCGAGAAATAAATTTTACTTTTCACACCGAGTAAAAACAAGTCTGAGCTAAAAGCAACTTATTCTCAATTAAATAGGTACTCACAGAATTAGGATAATTCAGATAGCAGATCTGGCAAGGCATGTCCTGTGCAGATGACCTTGTGTTCATCTGACGTGTTCGAGACTTTTTACTAGGATTAATTACATGGCATTCTGCAAACAGCTTCTCCAGGTTGCCATCGAAGTACCTGTATGAACAGAGGAAGGTGATGATGGCAGATGTTAAATGAACATGTTCTGCATTGTTTTCCATTCAGAAAAATTATACCAGGACCCAAAAAGCACTTGCAAGTTCACAAGGGGCTTTCTGAGTACCTATGTATAGATCCAGCCTATATTCTGTCTCATCCTGTTTGCCCTGGCCCTGCAATGCTGCAAGACTGAATGTTTGCAGCAAAGGGAAACAGTAGCTTTAGTTTTGATCTTTGTATTTTACATCAGCATAGGCCTCTCCAGGCCTCTCCTCATCTATCCTTTGAAGTACTGTTGTCCTTAAATACCACAGATACAAAAGAAGGGTAGTATCCAAACAAAAACGCAATTCAAGAACAAAAAAGTTGTTCTAGTAAGAACTAATCTGCCTATTTTCCTTTCACTATCCCTACAACTGTACCAAATTTGATCCAAATCCATTAGACGGTTCACAAGTTAGCCCAATTACACCTCAAATCTTTACATGTCTGCCATCTTGAATTGGGGCGGATGACATCACAAACCACGCTGTTGAGGTGACCCTGTGTGTGACTCATTACAACTCTACCACATTTGGTAAAAATTAGTTAGGTGATCCACAAGTTAGCCCCCTTGTGCCTCAAATGTTCATGCATCCACCATCTTGAATTGGGTTGGATGACATCACCACAAACTATACTGTTAAGGTGGTCCAGGCATTGTGATGTTGAAGGGGGTGGGGCAGAGATAGAAACACTGGTCATATCATGAAGGGTTCTTTTTCACGGCCACCCAGCTGCCTCTCCTCCCCACCGCCACTTCTGCCCCCCCCTTCTTTCCCCCCTCCTGGGCCTTGCCTCCGCAGCTGGGCCGGGCTGCCGCCACGGCAACCAATCCTCCTGGGTGCGCCTCAGCCAATCAGGTGCATCCGCCACCCAGCCAGTCAGCTGGGCTCTGGGACGCATATTCCAAGGCACACCCAGGAGAATTAATATAACAGATATCCAGCCACCGAGTACAAGGCCATCCCCGTCTCCTCCTCCTGCTGATCATTCCCAGCATAATTGTCTTTTCAAGTTAATCAGTTTGCATGACATGACCAAAATACGTCAATCTTTGTTTAGTAATCTTAGCTTCTAACAATATTATTGGTTTAACTCAATCTAAAACTTCCTTATTCGTAATTTTCGCTGTCCATGGGATACACAACAGTCACCTCCAACACCACATCTCGAAAGCTTCCATCGTTCTCCTATCTGCCTTGGACTATCTGTGAAAGTCCAAGTTTCACAGCCATGTGTGGCTATTGGAAATATCTGTATTTGGTTAGGAGGCTAATATCTTTGCTCTTCCAAATTTTACTCATGCTGATCACTGCAGTTCTTCCAAATACTATATGCCTCCTGACATTGATCAATTTTAGAGCCAAGAAGAATAAATTCCTTTACTACCTCAAATATCTCATTACTGATCTTCACTCTGACTTGTGTATTCTCTGCAATCATCAATATCTTTGTTTTCTTGATATTAAGGTGCAATCCAAATTTTTTACTTTCTTCTTTAATTTTTAAAATTAACCATTCTAGATCTTTCTTGCTTTCCGCAAGCAATGTTGTATCATCTGCATAATGAAGGTTGTTAATATTCCTACCACCAGTTTTCACTCCAAAAGCAGATTCTTCAAAATGTGCATTTCTCATAACCATTTCTGTGTACACATTAAATAGTATGGGAGACAGGGTGCAACCTTGACAAGTGTCTTTCCCAGTCTTGAACCACTCTGTGTCTCCATATGCCGTTCTTACCATGGCTTCTTGATCAGAGTATAGCGACTGTACAAGATGGATGAGATGTGATGATATTCCCATTTCTCTGAGGCAATTCCAGAGCTTATCATGATCAACACAATCAAAAGCCTTTGTATAGTCAATGAAACACAAATAAAGGTCCTTTTGATATTCCTTCACCTTTTCCATCATCCATCAAAGACTGGCAATGTGATCACTTTTACTCCAAAATTGGAGTAAAGCACCCCATTCCATCCACATCAACAAATTTTGCTGAAACCCATACAGTGATTTTTTTTTTTTTTTAGTCACCACTAAGTTTCAGGTTGAATACAGCATGACACCAGATCATTCTGCCCATGACACAGGGAGGTGCCATTATCAATCAAGAGCAATTTTGGCTAACAGATTAACACTGTGAATATGTTTGGTATGGATCATCACCTATCTGAAACACCTGAGACTTCCTGTCTATCTGGAGCAAGGAGTGGAAGATTACCCATTGTGAGCTGTGACCTCCTACTTCGAGGGAGAAAAAGGAGCAACAAAAACATAAGCAATTCTAAACTGAAGCAACACTTAAATCTCCAACAATCCAGGAGCATGTTTGTGCTTGCATTCAGGATTATGAAACCCTCAGGAGAAGAACATATAGCAGAAGACTGGCATTAAAGAAACAACCGTTACATACCCCACAAGTATAATCTTTTGGAACTCGACAGATTTTCCATGTCCCCACCACACACCCACAGCATTTCTCTTCCATCCAATCATCTGATTTCCCTTATCAGTGAAGCACTTTTGTACCCAGAGTGGCTTGGACTATGTTTTCTTCACCAGGGAAGCTTGCAACAAAAATCTGAGAACTCTTCAAGAACATCAAATAGCAGCTAACTGGAGTGCTAAATCTAGCAGGTTACCAGTACCAAGCTACAGCCAAAAAAAGGTTTCTGCTTACCTCTCCATTAACTTTTCTTTATCCCAGTTGAAGTGACTAAGAAGTATCCTGGTGATAGTTGCTGGATTCTACAAAAAGAAGAAAGTGATTGTAGAAGAGAAAACACCAGTGTCTGCTAACAGTTAGAAATGTAATGCGTTTTAGACGCCAAAAGCTTCAATCATTCAAAGACAGCACAAAATACAACCCTCTGAATTCCTGCTACTAGATGAAATGTGTCCAAACAAAAAATCAGTCTTTCCTACATTCTGATTGATAAATGAGGGAGAAGCAACATCATGGTTTGCAGAGAGCTCCAGAAAGCTCTCAGGTTAATCATTAACAGAAATGCCACTGCTTAACAAGCTCTCACATAAGTAAACTAAGGAACTGTCTGGGGAAATACTCGCTTCTTTGCTATTGTTTGAAGACTACCAACACACGTATCGCTTCAGCACCTCAATGAGCAAAAGGAAACTGAGCCTCCAAAACATGATTGACCAGTCAAATATTGTCAAGTATTTAAATTGATTAATTATAATTAAGTACAAAAAACTTCAAAAGACTCTAGAGTGCAGTTCCTACTAGAAGCTTTAAGGAGTACCATGCCATATCACACAAAACCTTCTCTCCTCTCCACAATAGCTTCTGAGATAATCCTGACTCCTAGACACTTGAGACTAACAGGATCATCTCATTTTATATTACAACAATTCCAAACCCAGGACTGAGTGCCTCTGAGCATGTGCAAAAACCCCTTGCATTTGCTTCACAGCCTGTCTGGAAGCTGGTGTCCTGCACCTCACAAAGTGCAATGGCCCCACACTGGAAGGTTTATAAATCGTGATCTAGCAGAGTGCATAAAGGAAAGACAACCAACAAGTAATACAGGGAGAGCTAGTAATATAACCCACAATGCTCACCCTGGAGGAAAACAAAAAGATCTCATACTAGTGTTGCCAGCATTTTTGACAGAATGGAGTGGCCAATGTTTTAAATAAGAAACATTGATCCTACTTTCAGGGAATGTACAGAGCAGGGATTGACAGATCCCAGGCACCAGAGAGCCATGGCACCTAGAAATCGTGCTGTGCCTCCTTCATTAGGATATTCAAAGGTAGAGCTATTTGATGATATATTTATTTCTCACAGGTAGTCCTGTTTCAGTTCCAGGTATGATACAGTACTTTTAAAGAAAATAGAAAAGCAGCACATCTACTCTCCCCTTCCACAATCTCCACCACTAAAGTTGAATAATTTTATCAAGTGTTCATTGTCTGATTCCTCCTAACTTTTAGACTGGATTCGAGAACCAAAGAAAATTAGGTCCGAGATAGACAGCGTTTCTTAGCATGGATTGATAGGATCATTTAACTACCCCGCTGACTCTCAAGCAAAGCACGCAGTAAGGGTGACTGCTCTCCCCTTGATTATTTGACTCTATTAAGCCTCTGGCCATAGGTATTGAAGCTTCAGCTCTAACCTGCCGAGTTTAGCTTGGGACAGATCAGACTAAGATGGGGCAGGCATCTTTGGCACTCCAGCTATTCCTAAACTATAATTCCCATCATCCTCAACCACAATAAATTGTGGCTGGGGGTGATGGGAGCTGTAGTTCAACAATAGTTGGAGTGCCAACAGTTGCCTACCCCTGGATTAAGATGACATAAGGTTATCTTGGGAGCAACTTCATCTCTCTCATCTTCATCGCTTAATTCATGATTATTCCTTATATCAGGATCCAAGATTAATCAGTAAACACAAGAAATGCTATTAACTTGTTTCTAAAGTTGTGCCATCAAGTCATTCTCAACTCCTGGCAACCACAGAGCCCTGTGGTTGTCTTTGACAGAATACAGGAGAGGTTTACCACTGCCATCACCTGTGCAGTATGAGGTGGTGCCTTTCTGCATCTTCCTATACTGCTGCTGCCCGATAGAGGTGATTCCCATAGTCTGGGAAACATACCAGTGAGGATTCGAACCAGCAACCTCTTGTTCCCTCAGCAAGTTACTCCCCTGCTGTGCCAAAAAAAATCAGTTTGCAATATTATATGATCTAATTTCTGTTAACAAACCACACAACTCAACGATAAACTTTTAACTAATTGTAATAGAAAAGGAAAAGGGAAATTACAGAGTTCAGGTAGCCAGGTGAGCTTTGGAGGACTGTGGGCAGTGGTGACAGGAGAAGGAGATGAAGACTGCAGCAAGGCAGATAAAGAAATTGATAGGGTTCCACCAAATGTGGTCAGCTCCCTAGCCAGAGGTTGCTGGTTCGAATCCCTGCTGGTTTGTTTCCCAGACTATGGGAAACACCTATATTGTTTCCCATAGTCTGGGAAACAAACCAGCAGCAATATAAGAAGATGCTTAAAGGCATCATCTCACACTGTGCGGTAGAAGGCAATGGTAAACCCCTCCTGTATTCTATCAAAGACAACCACAGGGCTCTGTGGTCGCCAGGAGTCAAAAACAACTCAATGGCACACTTTACCTGTACCTTAGCAGCAAAGCACAAAACAAATGAGGACTCTGCTACTCCTTCAAGGACCCCAGGAAGGGTGACAAGGCAGTATTTGGCTCAGCAAACAACTCGTGGCTAAAAACATGGTTAAGAGAGGAAATGATCACAGATGGGAAAAGATACAGTTGAAACAGATCAGTTTGCTTTTTTTAAAAAAACAAACCTCACATTATTCAACAAGGAACTAGTTTTAAATAAATAATTTTGTAATAACCAAGAACTTTAAGGATAAGAGCTCTGACTGATTAGCAGCCCAAGTTCTGCTCACAAAGAGGTCACTGGAGTTCCTGGTGGGAACCCCAGTAGCCATTTAAAAAACAGATTGTGTAGGATTTCCATGGTATGGTTATTCCACCCCCAGACTGCTGTTCAATGCTACAACCAGGAGAAAATTTTACTCAAGAGAAGTTTATTCTTGAACAATTTTAAGATCAGATCTGCCAACTGCCCCCTCTAGTAGAAAAGAACTCCAAAACTGTCTCCATTTCTTGGCTGTTGCTGCTTTAATATAATCTACACAAGCCCACAAGGACAGTGTCTTCCTAAATGCCTGCCTAGAGGCAGTAATGGGCTGGATGAGGAATAACAAAATGAAGTTGAGGTAAGATGGAGGTACTGACTATGGGGGTTGGAACCAGAGAGAGTGTTTAGGACTGCCTCTTCTGGATGAGGTTACACTTCCCCTTAAACATCAGATATGCAGCTTGGGAGTACTCCTCGGTCCAAAACTCTCTCTGGTTTCTCAGGATGAGGCAGTGGTCAGAAGTGCTTTTTATTAGCTTCTGCCAATGTCTCAGCTACACCCATTTCTGGAGGTAAATAACTTTAAAACAGTGGTGCATATGCTGGTAACTTCCAGGCTTGACTACACTCTATGTGGGGCTGCCTTTGTACATAGTCCAAAAACTACAACTGGTACAGAATGTGGCAGCCAGATTGGTTTCCGGGACAAACCAAAGGGACTGTATGACACAGATTTTAGAAGAATTGCACTGGCTGCCGATATATTTCCAAGGAAAATATGAAGTGCTGGTTATTAACCATAAAGCCCTCAATGGCCTGGGTCCTTTGTCATTATCCCTGTTGCCTATTGAGATCACCTGGAGAAGTCAGGTTTCAGCTGTCACCAGCTCATTTGGTAGCGACTCAGGACCAGGCCTCCTCTGTGGCTGCACCAGGGGTTTTGGAATATGCTCCCTATCAAAATAAGAGCCTCTCCATCTCTGATTGCTTTTAGAAAGACCCTCAAGACATACCTGTTCTCTCAGGCTCTTAAATGCGATTCATTTTAAATTGTTTTTATCCCATGAAATTATTTTAACTTTTTATTCTGTGAAATTGTTTTTACTTTGTTTTATATTTGTTTTAAATTTGTGTACACCACCTAGACACAAACATATCAGGCAGTATATAAATATGATAGATAAATATTTGAACTGCCTACATCGTTCTAAGTCAAACTTTTGAATAAACCACTTACCAACCTTTGGTAAAGAGCCTAAAACCATAACTTTAGTTTTGCCATAGTTAACATTTAAAATTTCTTCTTTACAATTCTTGCCAAGCTTAACTAGCATTCTCTTCAGCCCAGTTTTTGTAAGTGAAAGGAGAATCATTTCATCAGCATGACAGGAAAACAGACCCTTTTCAGGAAGCAACAGAGGAAGGAAAAAATTCAGCAGCAGAGAAACAAGAACCAACCAAATTAATATAAAGACTGAATAAATATGCCAAGAGGCACCCCGGTTTGACCCCACATTTAGTTGCAATATGATCACTCAAAGGCCAGATAAACTAACCTTCATCTTAGTACAAGGACAGGCAACCTTGGCTCTCCAGCTGTTGAACTACAACCCCCATCATCCCCAGCCACAATAAATTGTGGCTGTGGATGATGGGAGTTGTAATTCAGCAGCTGGAGAGCCAAGGTTGCCTATCCCAACTTAGTAGATGTGTCTGAACAAAACTGTTCAAGGAACAGGAAGCAACTGTCGAAATCAGTAGTAGCCGGTTCTCCCACCCTCTGCCCAGTGTAATCAAAGGCCGCAGCTGAAACAACCAAAACCACATAAGGTATTTCATAACACTACATACACACGTTGAGACAAAATGGAACAAGACTAAGCCATGGTCCTTTGACCTTTCCTATAACTTATCTGTTTATAAAAGATGATCTCATTTACATTTCTCCATTCCTCTAACTTTTCCAACACAAAGTGATCATAAAACTTCACAGCGATTTCAAAGGAACTAGCTGATAGCAGCATTCCCTGTAACAGGGATTCCCAGATGTGGTTGACTACAACTCCCATCATCCACAGCTTTAGTGGTGTTTGGGAGTTGTGGTCAACATCTGGGAATCCTTGTTACAAGGAACACTGGTTGATAGTTTAGATTCTGCTTGTCCTTTTTCTTATGGACAGGAACCCAATGCAGTTAGAACTAGGAAACCCAATGCAGTTTTTCTTATGCCCCATGCCTAACGCACAGTTAAGATATCTGTTGAATTGATATTTGCAAACATTCTGATCAGAAGCAGCATCCACTGATTCATATTTGAATAGCTCTGCTGACAGCATGTGCTCATCAAGAGGACAGGAGCTCTAACACCTGTTTAGTAGTTACAGGGATCAGCACTTTTAATTTTTCAATGGAATATTTAGGTAGAAGGAGGATCCTCCAAATGAGAGCCAGAAATCTTGCTGTAATGTGAGGGCCAAGCATCAGAGGGGACCAGTTATCTCACCTAACCGTTGAGATACTAGTTTCCAAAGACAGCCCGCCATATTCACAATCATTGCAGACCTCTATTGCAGTTTAGCAAGTTTCCTTTTGTCTTAAAAGATGTGTATATTATATCGTAATAATAAAGTTGGACAGCACTTTCAGAGATCTTTCTTTCTGCTGTAAAAGAAAGATATATGGTTCTTTCCTGGCCCTTCTACACCATCCAAACCATGCATTACCACCAGAGTTTCGTTACTTACAAGGGTCCAGGTATTCATCATCATCATCTATATCCCACTCTTCCTCCAAGGAGCTACATATTTTTCTCCTCACAACAACCCTGTGAAGTAGGTTAGGCTGAGAGAGAAGTGACTGGCCCAGAGCCACCCAGCTAGTATCATGGCTGAATGGGGATTTGAACTCAGGTCTCCCCGGTCCTAGTCCAGCACTCTAACCACTACACCACCAACAAGCCAGCCACAGCAAGTGGAGAGCAATGCTGCCGCTTCAGTGTGCGGCAGGGAGGGGGCAAGGGAACAGTGGACAGGGTTGATGCTCAGGTGCTCGGGGGACCGGTAATGGAGCCCCACAGGCCAGATCCAGCCGGGGGGTGGGGGTGGCAATTTAACACCCCCGTATTATATAATCCTAAAGAGATTGCTCCAAGGATATCTTAATTTATTTCAAAAATCAGAAGCCACATATTCTTCAACAATTATGTGCAGGCTCAGCAAGATTACATTCTTTTGGAGGCAACACAAAATTTAGCTCACTCAGATATATCACTGGGGGCACATTCATCAGCTAAACCTCAGCAATCTCCCAATAGGAAGGGGCTAACAGAAGCTTATCCTTTAGCAGGCCTAGGATGTGTCTCCCTCAATATATCTAATCTAGCAATAATCGCCTTCTGTTCAGTAATGGAATTTTAAGGGCCTGGTTATCCTCTACTGATCTTTCATACGTGCATCATCCTAACTAATATGTTCCGAGGGTGCTTCCATGCCAATATTCCCACTTCAAAGGTGTGACACATCACTTTAGACAGTAATGGCTTCACTAACAAATCTGAGAATACAAAATGTATTCTGTTTTTAAAAATGCACATTTTTCTTAAGATTAGTGATCAAATGGTATGATGTTAAACATTAAAACTCAAACAAGCAGGCTATGTATCCAGTTGGCCGATTTTAGAGCAACCCTAGCTCCTATTCAGCAAGTTACCTGGTTTACCTTGACCCTGTTTTGGAAACCTGACAAGGTATAAAACTCTCGGTCAGGAAAACACTTAATACTATTTGCTTCAAATCTGAAAGGAAACAGAATTGCTCTTACCCTTTCTTAACTCCCCATCTAAGCCTGCCTTGGTGTCCCTCACCACCCTTTTATCTAGCCAAAAGTGTTCCTCCCTGACAGTCCCACCACCACCACCACCACCCTTGTACCACCTGAAGCAGCTGGTACAATTTGGCTAAAATATTATTTGGGTGAACAAAAAGAAACATTGGTCTTACCGTGAAGGGTTCTTTTTCACAGCTGAGGAGGTCATCCTCCAAGTAGTCTGGGTTGTAGACTGAGCATGCTCCAAGACAGGACCAATAAGAGAACTGAAGGCATGGCTAGCCTAAAGCGTGGGAGGCGGCCCAGCCACAGTTCCGGGACTGACATGCTCCCATAGAAAAGGAAAGGATTAGTTTAGCATAGAGCAAGCAGGCAGAGACAGAAAAGTACAGAAACACCTACAAAGCTAAAATGCCCTAGAAGTCGCCTCCACTCAGGTAGAACACACCACCCTGAACCAAACGAACCAACGTATAAAAGAGGGAAACAAGCATCCTAGGGTGGGCCGGACGACCTCCTCAGCTGTGAAAAAGAACCCTTCATGGTAAGACCAATGTTTCTTTTTCCACAGCCCAAGGAGGTCATCCTCCAAGTAGTCTGGGACATATCCAAGCTAATAACAGAAAACGGGTGGGACCAAAAGAATGCAAGTCAGACCACTTGTTGGAGGACAGTGCGGCCCAAGACCTCCTGAGAAGCACAAAAGGAAGAGATCTTATAGTGTTTGATAAAGGGTGTGATAGACGACCAAGTGGCTGCCTTACAGATCTCAAGCAAGGGTGCACTAGCCGCGAAGGCAGCAGAGGTGGCCACATTCTGGGTCGAGTGTGCAGTAATACCAGAAGGCGGTGGAAGATTTAAGGACTCATAAGCTACGGAAATACAGGCCTTTATCCACGAGGAGATCATGGCTTTGGAAACTTTAGTTCCCAGGGAAGACTGCTGGAAGGAGACGAAGAGTAAATCTGAGTGCCTAAATGGCCTAGTTCTACATAAGTAGATGTGGAGGGCACGCCTCACATCCAGCGAGTGCCACAATTTTTCTCTGGGATGGGTCAGTGGGGGGCAGAAGGAAGGAAGGACAACGTCTTGTGACTGAAGAAAGGTAGAATTGATTTTAGGGAGGAAGGTAGGGTCTAGTTTCAGGATGACTGCATCAGATTGGCACACACAGAACTCCTTCCGTACAGACAGGGCTCCTAGTTCTGACACTCTGCAAGCAGAAGTTATAGCCACCAAGAAGGGGACCTGGAGCGAGATATGGAGATCGACCTCTGACAGAGACTCGAAGGGAGCTTTTGTAAGGGCATTGAGGACTTTGGACACTCCTTTTAGGAATCTCCGAAGATGGGGATGGAGCTGTAATGAGGAGCCAGAGTGCAGATGGAAAAAAGAAGAGAGGGCCGATGTCTGGTGCTTCAGGGTGCTGGGCCAGAGACCCATGTCGAGACCAGACTGGAGGAAGGAAAGGACCTCGGAAACCCCTGCCGACAAAGGAGGTACATGTTTCCTGCGCGCCCATCTGGAAAAGGCCACCCATGAGGTTTGGTAAATGTGGTTTGTAGAAGGTCTTCTAGAGGCCAGAATAGTTGCCAGGACTGAAGGGGAATAGCCCTTCTGGGCTAATAGTGAGCGCTCAATTTCCAGGCGGCTAGTTGGAGCCACTGCGGCTCTGGGTGCAGATTGGGCAAGCATCATCAAGTCCGCTGATGTTACGTGTAGAAGAAGATGGATGAGGGAGTCTAATTTCTGCTGACATTCTGGTGGCAGAGAGACGGACGGGTGCTGAGTGTCGAAGATCAACCCCAGATGTTGGATAGTCTGCGACGGTACCAGGTGACTCTTTTGGCAATTAACGAGAAAGCTGTGGGAGGCAATGACTGACAGAGTGTGCTGCACCAAATTCTGGGCTAGAGTTAACGAGGACGCTCGGATAAGCAGGTCATCCAGAAACAGCTATGTGGATCCTGCTCCTCTGGAGGTCAGCAACCAGTGCCACCACAATCTTGGTGAATACCCTCTGGGCCGATGACAGACCAAAGGGGAGGGCCCTGTATTGATAGTGGCGGCCGTCGTAGCAGAACCTGAGAAACTGATGATGTGCTAGAAGGATAGGTACATGGAGGTAGGCCAGGGATAGGTCGAGAGAGGCCAGGAAGTCCTGTGGCAGGATTGCTTCTCTGATTGAGCGGAGAGATGCCATGTGGAGCTTCCGCTTGCGGATGAATCGACTGAGTGACCATAGGTTCCGAACTGCTTTCCAAGATCCATCCTTTTTTGGAACGAGAAATAAAAGCGAATAGACACCGTGTCATAAGTTAGTCAATGGCACGGGTTCGATGGCACTGATCTGAAGGAGATGTTGAATAGGAAGACACATTCGCTGATGTTTGTCTGGCTGAGTGGATCTGGGAGAGATGGTGACCTGGTCCGGAAGTTGTGTCCAAGGCGTAGCCGTAGGGAACAGTGGAAAGGACCCAACAGTCCTGAGTCGTGGTTTCCTACTGTGGACAGAATGTGAGGAGCCATCCACCTACAGTGGGGTAGTCATTGCTTTCTAGAACATGCTGGAGAGAAGGATCGGGAGGGACGTCCTCTAGTCGGTCCACCTCCACGCTATTGCCACTGGTTGCGCCAGGTAGGTCGATATGAGAAGCCTTGGTTGTCTCTGGGCAAGGCGAAGGCAGGTCCTTGGGAACCTCTGAACAGCCGAAAGGACTGAGTATTGGTTCGGAAAGGCCATCGAAAATCCCTGCGGTTCGAAGGAAAAGCTTTTTTCTTATCCTTGGTCTCAACAAGGATCAGGTCCAACACTTTGCCGAAGAGTCGGGCACCTGTAAAAGGGGTAGCCGAAAGGTTAAGCCTAGACCAAGGATCCTCATTCCAATGCTTTAACCAAAGAGAATGATGGACAGCAACCCCCAAGGCCATAGCTCGAGTGGCCTGCTGGATATAGTCCAGGCTAGAATCTGCCATCAGAGCTGTGGCTGTGGCCAACTTGTTTAACCCCTGGAGCACTATGGTGAGTTCGGGAGGGACTATGGCAGCCAGTTCCTTAATCCAAAGCATGGATGCCCTGGCAAAAATGGAATTAGGAGCATAGGAAACTGCCATATACTGAGTCAGACCATTGGTCTATCTAGCTCAGTATTGTCTTCACAAACTGGCAGCGGCTTCTCCAAGGTTGCAGGCAGGAATCTCTCTCAGCCCTATCTTGGAGAAGCCAGGGAGGGAACTTGGAACCTTATGCTCTTCCCAGAGCGGCTTCATCCCCAAGGGGAATATCTCACAGTGCTCACACTTCTAGTCTTCCATTCATATGCAACCAGGGCAGACCCTGCTTAGCTATGGGGACAAGTCATGCTTGCTACCACAAGACCAGCTCTCCTCTCCCATTAGTGATGGCTGCTTTGATGACTGTGGCAGAAGCCGCATGGTTTTTACAGATAAGCATATTGGCTTTGCAATCCTCTGGAGTTGAGTTGTTCACCTCCTTCCTTAACTACCAAGGCAGACACCAATTGTGCCACCGGGGGGGGGTCTACCATGGACACCGCCAAGAGGGAGGCTACCTCAGGCGGTAGGTTGGAATGCTTCTTAGGAATTGGGCCCAGGGCCTTAGACGAGGTGGGAGATGCCTATTCTGCTAGCATAACATCCTTGAACAAGGGAGGAAAGGGAACAGTAGCCACTGGAACAGAGCAGGAGGGGAAAACATTATGATCAAGAGAAGGCATGGTCTGCGCCATGTGGATAGGAGAAACATTTATAGCACATCTAGCCTTAGACAACAAAACCTCAAAATCTGAAGAGGTGGTATGAAGACAGCAGTGGGTGAACTGCATTCTCAGAGAGTTCTCCTTCCTCCTCGTCTGAGAAGGAGGCAGCCTCATCATTATTTCCGGTCAATCCTTCCTCATTATTTCCGGTCAATCCTTCCGGTCAATCCTTCCGGTCAATCCTTCCTAACACAGGGTTGAGATGCCCCTCCAATTGTGGGTGAGCATCACTGGGGACCACCCTTGTAGGAAGGAGGGCCCTGG
Source organism: Hemicordylus capensis (assembly GCF_027244095.1). Lineage (NCBI taxonomy): Eukaryota > Metazoa > Chordata > Lepidosauria > Squamata > Cordylidae > Hemicordylus > Hemicordylus capensis. The sequence continues at coordinate 16,992,283 of NC_069666.1, read as the reverse complement.
ATGAGATGACAGGCAAGACTAGGCCAGTGGCAGCCTCCTGTGGATTGGGAGTGGGAGCCCAGATGGGATAGAGGGCAGCTGCTGAGGAGCAGGGCGCTTAGGAGAAGGTGCTCCTTGGGAAGAGGAGTAGGGAGAAGGGGACCTGGGTCTCTTCCTCCTAGTGGGCATCCTGTGGCAGGGTTGAAATAAGCCCCTTTCATTAGCAGGAATAGGATGCCTGCTGGGACTGGGATAGGAAGAGGACTGGGAATGATCGCGATTAGCCCTGGGTGCCAGCAGTTGGCATACTGGCCTTAAAGAGATCAGATAACTGCCTAGAGAAAAAACTACCCAGCCAATTAGTGATGTCGGGTGGAAGGGTGAGGGAGCGCCTGGGATTGGCACAGTACTCGCGCCCACTGGGCACACGGAAGGCACAGAAGGTCTTGGTGGTGAACTCAGCTGCCTGGGCTGCACAGGTGAAAGAACAGCTGGCCATGGAGAGGCGGGGCACTCTGGGGAAGGAACAGCCAAACCCAAAGGTTGCAAAGGCGGCGAGGCCGGCAGGAGCACCCCAGCCAGGCACACAGGCAGGGGCTCTGCAACATCCAACACTGTCTCCCATACCAGAGGCTGGGGAGGAGGGCTGAGCAGCATGGTCAGCAAAGGATCACCTCCTCCGGCAAGCCAAGAGAAGGGATCAGAGGCAGAGGGAGGAGCCGAGTGCCCAGCCCCAGCGGCAGCTCGGTGTCCTCTGCACGTGTGTCCAGGAGGCGGCGAGGCTGACGTGCCTCGCAGACCGCCTGAATGAGCAGCCACTCGCTCAAGCGGACCACAGAAACGGGCGCCGAGCATGTTTTAGTGGAAGGGGCAGCTCTGTTCATTGCCTCCTTTAGGTGTTTTTCCTTCTTCCGTGCCATTTTATGATCTTTTTTGTGTGGCTTGCAGCCAGACACGGGAACAGCTAGCCGAGATTGGGCGCAGCATTCTGCGGGAGTGGGTGGGAGGACAGGGGGGTTCATCTCCCCGATAGCAGCAGAGACCGCAGGGACTGGTCTGCCCGATGGTCAGAGAGAGGCCCTTCTGAGAGGGAACCCTTCAAGGGCGCACCAGCATGTGAACGTTCCATGACCGAAGTGGTCTAGGAAAGATGAAAGTAAAATGAAGAAAACCCAAACAGCCGAATACATCAAAAAGGGGGGAATTTGGTGCAAACATTCAGAAAGAATATCGACTTCTTTCCCACCCTTGCACAGTGCTGAAAGGTGAGAAGAGAGAGGCAAAAGCTAGCCAACAAGCTCAAAGAGCGAAAAGTTTCAGGAGCAACAGAACCGACCTATTCTCGGTGTGAAGACAGGACTGGGGCTGGGTCGCCTCCCACGCTCTAGGTGAGCCACACCTTCAGTTCTCTTATTGGTCCTGTCTTGGAGCATGCTCAGTCCACAACCCAGACTACTTGGAGGATGACCTCCTCGGGCTGTGGAAAAATACACTTCACAATCTTAGCAACCAGCTAATAGCAATCTCTTAAAATCCTTATATCAGTAACTCCTGCAATCATCTGTTGATCAACTTTTTGGTCAGTAGGAAACACAAGGATCCTATACACTGTCTTCTGTAACCCCAGAAACATCCAGGTCTGGGAAACAATCTATTAGAAGTTAGGACTGAAGACACCATATTTGAGATTTAATGTACCCTAGTCAGGGGGAAGGGGTTCCCACTCCACTCTTCTTAGAGAATGGAAGTAGAACGTGTTCTGAACCAGGCCTGGGGCTCCCACCCACACCCACCCCAGCTCACAGTAAACTGAGAAAAAGCCCTGAAGTCTTAAAGTAAATCCCTCAAATATCTTCTTCTAGAACAAATGGAATAAACTACACACCAACACCAACACCCCTTGGCCGCCAAGCACAGCACAGCACTCAGTCGCGCAGTCTCTTGTTTCGAAGATACTGTGGAGACCCATCCTTCCAAGCCCCAACAGGGCTTGTGACAAGGGGACAGACAGATAAGGAACAGCTAGCATTAGCCAACCTTCTTGTATTAAGTTTCAATTTTAATGTCTGATTGCAGAATTATTTTACTTGTTGTGATGTGGGGTGGAAATTTTTCCAAAACAAAGTTTTCCATTATTAGTTACCTCCGCCCCCACTCCAGATCCCCAAAGAATGATGCCAAACCCGATCAGAATTTATTTAGGGCACTGGAAATATTTGTATAGTTAGACTTTCAGAAGAAAACACACCACATAAATAGGTAAGTTTGCACAGGAAGGTTTTCCAATTTAGAAGTTTTCCTAGAACTTCTAAGTTTTATGATCTAAGATCATTGCTCTTAGGTCACGGTCAGTCGTTTTAGGAGCTTTAACTGCAAAATAGAGTAGAAATCCCAGAAATACATAAAGCAGACTAAAATAGATCAAGCAGCCCAAGTTAAGGAATACATGTCCACATACGATGGAACACTCTGGCAAACATCCAAACTAACCCTGAACCGACATGCCATGGTTTTCCATTGCCCAAAATTGATCGACTTCCCTCATACAATCACCCCTTTCTTCTGTAGCCAGGTGTGCCTCCTGGAACTACATCCCTGACAGACCAGCTGCAGGAGGAAGAAGAAATTGCTAGTAATCAATCTTCCCCTCTCATGCAACTGGCACAATAGCGCTGGATTAAGTCCGGATATCCTGGTAAAAACCATACCAAGTATGTTGGCCTTGGCCCTGTAAATTCTGAATTACATAGTAAGCACCAGTGTTCTCTCTAAGTTGTGTGCATGTGTATCCACTCACAGATTTTTTGATGTCCACTCAGTTAATTTTAGATCCTGCTCAGGTTGAATCAGGAAGGTCCCACTCTGAATATACGTGCACACACACTGCCTTGATACTGCTGCCCAGAACAAAATTCATTCCTCATACAGATGAAAAAAATTAGAGAGAACACTGGTAACACATGTCTAAGAACTTGAGAAGTGCCTTAATACATCATCTGAACTGTTTGTGGTGGTATTAATATGAAGATATTATGTTATTCATAGAAGGATTATAAATTGGGAATCAAACTGTATTAAGAATTTGTCTACACTATAATTGAACACTTGAGACTGTAATCCTGCTGACTACCCCTGCTGACTTGGCAAAGAAGCACCTTTTTAACGTGGTGATTCTCTTTATTTAGCAGGGGGAGTGTAACTGGCCCTATCTACTCCCAGCACAGTTCCTCCAGTAACTCTTGCTGGTATCTATCTTACGTTTCTTTTTAGATTGTGAGTCCTTTGGGGGCAGGGATCCATCTTATTTATTTATTATTTCTCTGTGTAAACCGCCCTGAGCCATTTTTGGAAGGGCGAAATTGAATTCATCATCATCAGGATTTTAATGGGGAAACATTAGTATAGTGTTTTTTCCAATGGAGATTCACACATTGTTCATTTAAGTCAATTCACTAAATTGCTTTGCAAAAGTACTGAGGAAAATCAAGTATCAACACAGTTCACTGACATCCAAGAATTATTCAAACTATGAACATACTTGATGCGTGTTCTGAAAGCCTACACATGTAAGTCAGGTCAGCTTTTTCTAAAACTTCTGAGAGCAACATGTTACATAACACCCCTTTCTAGGTCTCTGCTAGTGTGATTAACATGCATGTTTTGTTGATCCAAGGATAGAAACTGCTAGTGGCAGGGAACAGCTGTCCTCCTCCTGCAGGCAACTCTGTTGAAGTTAATCTATCAAGAATCCACAAGTTGCTGAAAGAGTAAAAGCAATGGCTTCAGTAACATTCATCCTTTCTAGAAAGACTGCCAAAATTAGTATGAGCTGAAATATCAGTGATATTTTAAAGGAATGCATTTTAGAACCTAACCATAACACAAGTGATAGATTTAATTATCCTGAAGAATGCAAAAACTTCACATTTTTCTGAAACACATACAACATCAACATGAATTACTTTACGTTACAAATCTTCAACTTACTGTATGTTCAGGACTCTTCAGTACACTGGTCAAGTTAATACTACCAGCATTTTAACTGGATGAAATGACAGTTTACAGCAGGATGTCAGGACAGCATAGGCAGTCCCTCTTTTACCCTTTTAACTCTTAAGTGAGATAGGCCAATAAGTTGGGAGATACAAACACTGGCCCAAGGCCACCATAAATTTGGTGGCCAAGCAGGAATTTTTACCTGGGTCTTCCCAGTCCAAGGCCAGCATTCTAACCAAAATGGTTCTCAGTAATCAAAGTGGTCCATTAAACCAGGTATGGCATTAGCAAGCTCAGGGGCCACAGGTAACTCCCAGTGAAATAGCTCTCCAGGCCTTTGGGCTTAGCCTCTAGCCAATAAAACAAATCTTATTGGGTGGCTGGGGACAGTGCTCAGGGTTATTCTTACTTTCTCTCCCATTACTCTCAGTTTTCTTCACCCACAAAAGCAGCCTACAGCAATATTCTCCATTCTACAGCAATATTCTCCTGGAATTCAGTAGTCCTGCTTCCAGTACTTACCAATCAACTAGACCAGTGGTTCCCAAACAAGGGGCCTCCAGATGTTGCTGAACTACAACTCCCATTGGCCCCAGCTACAATTTACTGTGGCTGGGGAGTATGGGAGCTCTAGTTCAGCAACATCTGGGGTCCCAGTTTGGAAACCACTGAACTAGACCCTGCCCAACATTCATGGTTAGAAGGTTGGGCAGAAACAGAGGGCGGTACTGGACAAAAAACATGGAGTGGATTTTTCTGTGTAGCAGAACATAGAATAAGGCTATAATTAAGAGTTCAGACAGCCTGTCACTTAAGAAACTGCAAGTTTTTTAAAAAGAATTCTCTGCCTTTAACATGGTGATTCTCTTTATTTAGCAGGGGAAGAGTAACTGGCCATCTCCACCATCAGTACAGTACCTCCATTGACTGTTGGTGTCTATCTTATGTTTCTTTTAGATTATGAGCCCTTTGGGGAAAGGGATCCATCTTATTATTTCTCTGTGTAAACTGCCCTGAGCCATTTTTGGAAGGGCAGTATAGAAACCGAACCACCAACAACAACAGCTGGCCTTGGGCTTCTCTCTCAGCCTCCGTGTTAATTATCTGCTTTTTGATCGTGTCTTTGTCCAGCTCTGTGAAAATCCTATATTCTGTAGAAGGAATTATTTTTACAGGTTGCCATTTTGTGACTGACGCTTCCCTGGGCACCATTTTGCATTGGTAGCTCCCAAGACTCTGGTAAACCCAACAAAAAAAAGTAGCTCCTGGAAGGAACCCTTAAGTCTGTACACTCCTGTTTTAAATCCTTGTCAAAATGACAATTTCCCTATTTATCATGAAATTACTGTTTTAGAATATGTCTAATCTTTTGCACCTAGCACTGTCAGAAGCGAGTAGTATTTACCCATTCTTAAAGTTGAAACTGAAAGTTGGATATATATTTAAAGGCATACAGTCAAATATTCCAGCACAGCTCTAGACATCTCATTCTGCACCATGCATAACACAAGAGGAATAGACCAAAGGTCTATTTAGTCCAACAACCTGTTTTCCATAGTGGACAACCAGACGCCTCTGAGCAGCCCACAAGCAGGTCATGACCCTTCTTCCACTGCCTCTGAACCCAGGAGTGCTATTATCCAGGACTAAAGGTAAAGTTGTGCCATGACTAGCAGCCATTTATAAGCCTTTTCTCCATGAACGTGCATTTTTAAAATAATTTAAGCTAGCGCTCATCACCACATCTTGCAGCCACAAATTCCATTACTAATGGAAGACTTTAAGGTCCAGGCAGGGCTCTACAAATCAGGCTTAGTTCATTAGCCAACCATTATTTCTGCTTACCAGAAAGAGGGCTTAAGAGAGAAGCAGGTCTTCTGACATCTGCACTGGGGTATGTTTCTTACAGTGGGGGCCCCTCTCCTACTGCTGAGATGCAATTCCTGCTGTTTCTTATCTTCTCAAAAATGTACTTGAAACTCGACCCCTGGGGAGGAGCTCTGTGTGGTGTGCTCAGTAAAGGGCTGAAGGTACTGACCACTGGTGAGCAGAAAAGTGGGTCTGTAGTTGCCTGCATCCAGTCGCAATTTTTGTATTGTGTTTGACTCACTAGCTATCTTGTCCACTGAAAATACAGCACCTTAAGATATTCTTCAATGTATATGAAACGGAACCCACCTTTCAGTTTAATGTGAACACATTTGTTTCCTCTCCTAACTATACGGCTTCTCCCCATATCCACTAGGATGATGACCATCCCAAAGTTGCTTCAGCTTCCAGCACAAACATGCACAAATCACCTTCAGATGATTCCTTGGAAGCACAAATACAAAGTCTTCCAAATGAAGACTGACTTATTTAATTCCCTTTCTGTCAACCCCTTAAGTGCACAGGACAGGTAACAGCTATATCAAAACCAAATAGGAGGAAAGCTTGTGACAGTGAGCATGAATTGTCCCCTTTGCTAAGCAGAATCCACCCTGGTTTGTATTTGGATGGGTAAGTACTACATGTGAACGCTGTCTGCTACAAGATATTCCCCTTAGGGAATAGGGCCATAGTTCACTGGCAGAGAATATGCTTGCATGCATAAGGTCCCAGGTTCAATCCCTGGCAGCATCTCCAGGTGGGGCTGGGAGAGACTCTTGACTGAAACCTTAGAGAGCTGCTGCCAGTCAGTGTAAACAATGGACCAAGCTAGATGGACCAAGGATCTCACTTGGTATGGTATAAGGCAGTTTACTAAGTACTAAAACATAATTTAATTTGTTCCACACCAGGTTAATCTGGGTCACTGAATACCAGTCCTAAGAGGAAGGTTTTGCAGTTCTTCTAGAAAAGTACACAAGCTCAGACTTTGACAGACCTTTAAGGTGTGTTCCCTCTAACAGAGATTCCCAGATGTTGACTGCAACTCCCAGCATCCCCATCTGCAATGGCCTTTGGCTGAGGATTATGGAAGTTGTAGTCAACAACATCTGGGAATTCATGTTGGAGGGAACACTGCCTCTAAGGGAAGCAAGTTTCCACAACTGCTGAGCAAACATCAAGAACAGCTCCCTACATGCCCTCTCAGCAGGAACTTGGCATACGGATAGGATGGTCATTTTCCATCCAATGAAATAAGATGACTTGACTGTACCATCAGCTGTGCACTATTCAAGCAGCAAGGAGATGTGAGCTGGGAGGATAGGGAGACATGAGAAGGTCTAGAACAAACACAAGTGTGGCACTGATCATTTGTATCTGCCAGAACTTTCTCACTAAGCTTTTCATACTTTGCGAGAGAAATGGGACTAGCTAACCCCATGATGTCTTTTTCATATTCTTCTTTAAAGAGAACAGCAGTGAGTAATCTCCACTGGGTATTCTACCATTCTCTCTTATGGAAGATGTACTAGTGATTTTCCTGTTTTGGCACTAGTTTATTCTTTGAGACTTCTAGCCTTTGCATGCAAGAGGCCAGTCTTTCTGTACATACATTTTAATCACAGGGTGATTTAAGCAATGAATCTAGTAAATTATTTGCCAAGTGGTTTGATATACCTGAATTCTTATTCTTTACAATGTTTTACATCTTCAAGACACAAGACAGGTAAACTATTACAGGAACTTTTTTGTAGATTACATTCAGACACCCTATCTGTAAATTCCAGCAAGTCAGCTAACCCTACACACTCCTTTTGCACTGATGCTTCTTGCTGATTATTTTGGGTCAGAGTGTGTCTACATAGAGACCAACTTCTCACAAACTGATGAGATGCTAAACCTATGTCTGCACCACACCACTTCAAACCGCATGCTAGATTTCCAAGGGGGGAGCGATTCTATCATATGGCGCCCCCTTCTGCAGTCTCAAGTGGTATAGCCAGACCACTTCAGCTGCAGTTTGAGAAAACCAGCACAAGTCTAATTCTTTCAGGACTAATTCTGATTGTATACTAATAACTTCACTTCTAATTGCTTTGCTTTTTGTCTTGAGATGCATATTTGTAATACGCCCTCCAAAGTGCTTTAAGTGCAGCCCATAAAATCTGAGCCCGGTCACCTGTGAGCTCTTCTTACTACAAGCTTGAGGTAAGTTACACATGCCAGTTAAAAGGGAGCCTTTTGTTTTTTTCACATGTTTCTGCACAGTCAAGATGAGGCCTATATAACATTTGTAAGCCCACATATATAGCTTTCCTTTCATTTTTCAACTTTCATCTGAACTGCCAAACAGCAAAAGTTATGCTTTGATAGCTGAGAACAACAGCTTGCAGCTCTCCTTTTTACACGGGAAATATATGTAGTATGGCCTGAATCAAAAGTAGCAAGTGACACTTATTTCAGAAGTATACCAAATAGTATGGTTTTATGTAATGGGTATGTTGTGTATAATACACTGGGTGCAGTTTTCCTCTCTCCAATCCAAAGCAATGAAAAAGCCATCAAAATGTGGCTTCAGTTTCAGAATCTTTATATCCTCCTTATACTAACCTCTTTAAAATGAACACAATCAGCAAAGGATCAGGCCCTCACTTCTGAGTTTAAGGTACATACACCAATATGCATGCACTTCCGACACAGCATTTTTGCCTACTGTACACTGGTATAAGAAATATCTTAGCAACATAGTAAAGTGTGCCTGCTATCAAGTCAATTTCGACTCCTGGTGCCCACAGAGCCCTGTGGTTTTCTTTGGTAGAAGGGGTTTACCATTCCCTCTTCCCGTGCATTATGAGAGGATGCCTTTCAGCAATCTTTCTATATCGCTGCTGCCCAATATAGTACCAGCGGCGGGTCGAACCGGCAACCTTCTGCTTGTTAGACAAGCATTTCCCCGCTGCGCCACTTAAGGAACATAAGAGGCTGCCAAATATAGAGTCAGACTTGGTCTAAGAGTCTTCAGTCTTCTCTGAAGTGGCCTTTAATCACAATACAGGGAAACAAAGCAACCCAAGAATTCTGAGTTCAGGATTTCCGGGTCCATATTTCTAGTTTGAAGAAAGTAATGAAGTCTGAGATTAGAGGGCAGCAGTATCCTGAAGAATTCTGCAAAATCATTAACCAATGGCAACACTATATCCACCATGTTTGTTAAAGTAGCATACACTAATGTGTTATGTAATTTTGCTAATTTTTGCTGCACATTAATCTTACTATGTTTTTGGTGTTAAGCAAATATCCTACCTTTTTCTGTAAATAGAATGATAATTTGCTAATCCTAGTCACAACAGAATGGCATCCAATCTTTCTACATGATTTCCTTTTCCTGGATAAAATAATCTTGAGAACGTATCATTAGGTAGTTATTACCTAATGCACTTAGCTCAGCCTCACTCACAAAAATCCAGTCTGAGGGGTCAGAGTTGAGAATCCCAGAACGTGCTCGAAGGCTGAACCTCATCACTTAATCCAACACTAGCAGCCTAGGTCTAGGGATCCATCTGACAAGACACATTTGCTGTCTGAATAATAATTCCATCAAGTTTGACCTCAGAAGTGTCAGGCACCAAGATACCCCGATGTGCACAACTTACATACCTCCACAATGAAGATCGTTGGGGGCGGGGAGGGGGAGATAAGCTTGAGATCTGCATTCCTTGACCAGAACTGGCAAAAAGCATCACTACCATCCATTCATGCCTACTGACACTGCATTACCTACAAGTCAACCCAGATGTCCTGACCAAACAGACTTTAGCCCTTCCTTGTTTGATCCAAGGAACTCTTTAGAAGACTAAAAGACCATATAAGTTTCCCCCAAAGCAAAATGTTTGTGCTATTACTGTGAAGTATCCAACATGACTTGGCAAAAAACAAACAAGATGTGCAAGTTATTTCACAAGTATTTTCAATTTTTTTAAGTTCAGGATCTATTGTAGTCCTCCCTATTAAGGACAGGTTTGCAAGTAATATAAACCACCAGGGGTTGCAGGGTAGGGCGAGGACGCTCTTCCTCCAAGGAGCCCAGAGCGGTGTACTACATACTTGAGTTTCTCTTTCACAAAAACCCTGTGAAGTAGGTCAGGCTGAGAGAGAAGTGAATGGCCCAGAGAAGTCACTTCACCCAGCTAGTTTCATGGCTGAATGGGGATTTGAACTCGGGTCTCCCCGGTCCTAGTCCAGCACTCTAACCACTACACCACCCTGGCTCTCTGCCAGCACAGTTTAGGTTTGCAAGCCAAAGTCAGTTACCTCTCCTTTCTCACAATCCACCCAAGGCCTTGGATGGTTTGGGTTGTTTATTTTCAGTCCAGTCAGAGCACTAAATCTATAGGTCCAAGGCTTTGGACAAGGTTGACTGAGCATGATACACCATTTCTTTTTAGGCCTCCTTCTAGGAATGCAATCTCTGGCCTTCTGAACTCTAGCTCACCACACCTCCCAGTAAATCCATCCGCATCCTCTTGCCTGCAGTTCTGTATAGGACCAAATCAAGGGATATCTAGATGGAGATGAATGGTAGTAAACCCTCTGTGAGGTACTTAGTTGAGTATATTCTCAGTAGGCAGTGGGAGTCCAGCCCTCACTAGCTTGTCTTCCATTTTATCTGTGAGAACTGATTAAAGAAACATAAGAATGAAAGAGAGAATGGGCAACCTCGAGACTAAGTTAGTCATAACCAAGTCTCATTGAAATTAGTAGGACTTAAGTTAGTTATGACTGTCTTGTCTTATTTCAGCAGTACTAACTAGCTTGGATGTTGCCCAATGTGGCTTTCCTCCTAGCCCAGCAACAAAAAGATCAAACTAGCATCAACAGGTTTTTTCAAAATTTCCGTTTGAGTTTCTGTACTTTACTACAGCTACAGGAAGGCTCAAAGTCCACTGAAACACAGCAGAGCAAATGATTAACCCTTTCCTTGCAGACAATGTGTCTAATCAAAATCAGCACTCCTTTCAGCTACTTTCCTATTTGAGAAGGGAGAAATACCAGGCCTACATATCTTTTTCCTCCTGGGGAAGAAAGCATCGGGGGGGGGGGGCGGGGGCGGGTTTGACTGAACCAACAGTTTGCAGAGAAAGAGTAAAGTATACACACTGACATAGTGTAACACTGCTATGTCATGCGTTTCATTTCCCCAAACCAAATACACCTGCATCCTCATTCCATCATCAATTACCTCTTCAATTTTCTCCAAACAATTGCTGAAGGAAGTAAATATTCAAGGGTTTTCACATAAGTCGAGCCACCTAATGGCGCAGCGGGGAAGTAACTTGCCTAGGGAGCAAGAGGTTGCTGGTTCGAATCCCCACTGGTATGTTTCCCAGACTATAGGAAACACCTATATCGGGCAGCAGTGATCTAAGAAAATGCTAAAAGTCATCATCTCATACTGCGTGGGAGGATGCAATGGTAAACCCTTCCTGTATTCTACCAAAAAGACAACAACAGGGCTCTGTGGTCACCAGCTAGGTGGCCAGATTTGGCTTTTAAAAAGCCACATTCTGGCTTACGGCCCATTTGACCCACGAGTATACCCCTTAGGTTCTGGCAACTCTGGACCAGGAGTTGACACCGACTCAACAGCACAACTTTACTTTACATGCATCAATGGTTGCCTGCCCCTGCTACTGTAACCCATCAGTGTCACAACAGGGCATCTATTCCTGGTTAAGGAAGCCACCCTGTCTTTGAGAGCCATCCCAAGCAGTATTGCACTTGACTGGTGAGATAAAATATTTTAAATAAATAAAGCCAGAAGCAACATGGCCTCCAAACAAAGGAAATTTTTTGAATCTATTAGTGTGGAACTAACCACATTAGCACAAGCAAAATGAATAAACAAGTAAAACTCTGGCATAACCTTCCTTAGTAATCAAGTACACTCAATCAGTTTCTAAATTATAGTCATCTGCCATGAATTTCTCTAAGTACTGGAGAACTCTCCTTAGCCTCAAAATCAGTCCAGCACTATTAGATAAAGAGACTGTCTTTTAAAACAAGGCCTCAGTAAGTGGAAAACTTTGGTTTTTCCTAGTATATTAATAATATTCATGGCATCTACAACTTGGATGGTGAAGATCATGACAGCCTCTGTTGTCAGTGTGCCTTAACAATGGTTAGTGTTGTTAAAACCCATTTCCAATTACTAGGCCCTGAAGGAACCACACACTTGAGATTTTCTTAGTCCTTTGTATGAATTTGCAGTCTTGACGAACATGGCATGTAAACACATTATAGTTCAACCTGATAACATTTAGAACTATAGCAACCAACTATATCCCACCTGACCTTAGAAACCCCAGCTAACTTGGCAAAGAGGCATCTTTTAACATGATGATTCACTTTTATTTAGCAGGGGGAGAGTAAATGGCCCTATCCACCCTGAGCACAGTACCTCCAGTGACTGTTGCTGGTGTCTATCTTGTGTTTCTTTTTCGATTGTTAGTCCTTTGGGGGCAGGGAACCATCTTATTTATTTATTATTTCTCTGTGTAAACCACACTGAGCCATTTTTTGGAAGGGCGGTATAGAAATAAATAAATAAATAGTTTTGCAAGGTGCAGAAATATCAGTGGGCAATTTGGTTTTCTGCAAAAAAGGAGCTAAAAAGATCAACGGAGATACTGTAAGATCAACTCTTCCTTCTCAGCTCATATTCAACAGAACTGTAGCCCAAGTGCTAAATCAGAAAGAAGAGGCCCTGGCAACTGGAATGCTCACCCCCACCCGTTTAAAAAGATCTAGAAAGACTGAGTCTCTGAAGAAGAGACGCACACACACATATGTACACCCAAACCAATGCAGAGCAGTCCCCCTAAACAAGAAGTACACACTGAAAGTTCCTTAACACTGTTTGGTTCTTGAGGATGTAATGGCAACCAAGTCACTCCAGACACACATTTCTGAGCCTTGCCTATTATCACATTGCTACAATAAGCAGCTGCAGCGTCAAGCACAGAAAGAACCCCAGTTCTTCAGTGAATGCCAAAGCTTGCCCTCATGCCATTCTCCAGAGACACATCCCAGTATCCTCTACAACATGATTGCACAACTATGGTCCTCCAGCAGATGTTGGACTACAATCATCCCTGACAGTTGGCACTTTAGAGAAACATGTCAAACAATGTAGTCTCAAGATATTATATTTCCATAATACCCAATTATTTTCAAAGGCCTCCGTAGCTTAAAGAAACAGCATTCACTCACTCATCTATCCAAGAAGAAGCAACAGAAACCAGTGCATCCAAGAATGGTAGGAGATAGTATTCTCTCTATTTTTTTTCATCTGTGTGTGGAATGAGTTTTATTCTGGGCAGCAGTATAAAGGCAGTGTGTGCATGCATACATTCAGAGTGGGGCCTTCTTGATTAAACTTGACCAGGAGCTAAAATTAACCGAGCAGACATCAAAAGGTGTGTGAGCACATGTGCGTGCCTTAGAGAAAACACTGGTAGGAGATTTCTCTAGCATCCCAGGAGCCAAGCCAGACAAACTTCCTTCTTGGCCAAGACCATATGTGCTCATCTCTCCTGCAGATTTCAGCTGCCCTGGTACCCACCTCCCTCCACACCCCAGGTTGTCCTGCCACACTGACAAGGCTGAAAGATTTGGCCTACTCCAAAGAAGCAGTATTTTTTAAGAGGAACCTGATCCCTCTTTCTCAACCAGTCTGAAAATGCCAAGCCAGTGTCATGAACAGTGTTCTCTCTCTCTCTTTTTTCCCATCTGTGTGCAGACTGAGTTTTCTTCTGGGCAACAATATCAAGGCAGTGTGTGCACATGTGCATTCAGAATGGGGCTTTCCAGATTCAAGCTGAGCTGGATATAAAATTAACTTAGCAGATATCAAAAACCATGTGAGCATGTGCAGGCCTTAGGGGCAACACTAGTCATGAATAAAGTAGATAAACTAACAGGTCGTTCAATTTCCTCTACAGGTCCTTAATATACGGCAGGCCTGCACAACTTTGCCACCCCCACCCACGGCTGTTTTTGCACTACAACTCCCATAATCCCCAGCCACAGTGGCCAATGGCCAGGGATTATGGGAGTTGGAGGCCCAACATCTGCAGGAGGGCCAAGTGGAGCAGCCCTGGTGTAGACAATACTCCGCTAGACGGACCAAGGCTCTGGACCCGGTATAAGGCAGCTTCCTAACTGCTCCCCGCCACCCCCTGTGCTCCCCCAAACCAACTGTTTTCCAGCAGCCCGGGGAAACCGCCTCCCCAGCGGCCCAGCGCCTGTGCAGAGCGCCGAAAAGGCGTGGCTGCCCGAGCCGCCGCCGCCGCCGGCCGAGCCTCTCCTGGACCGCAGCCCGCATTCCTCCGCCGGCGGCAGGCCCCCCCCCCCCCGCCACCTCGCCCAGCCCAGGCGCGGCCCTCGCCCTCCGCCGCGTGCGAGCCGAGCCCGCCTCCCCCCCCTTGCGCGCGCGCACCTGGATGACCTCGTTGACCTCGCGGATGCACTCCACCATGTGCTGCAGGATCTGCTCGGCCGTCAGCACCTCGTAGCGGTAGTCCTCCTCCTGCTCGTGGCCCAGCCCGCCGCCGCCGGGGCCCGGCCCGCCCAGGCCGCTGCCGCCCAGGCCTCCGCCTCCGCCAGGCCCCAGGCCGCCGGTCTCGCCGCAGAGCAGCCCGTCGCGCTCGCCGCCCACGCCCAGCCCGGGCTCCACCAGCTCCACCTCGCCCAGCTCCAGGTCGGGCTCGTCTTCCTCGTCGGGCTCGTCCTCGTCCTCCTCAGCGCCGCTGTCCTCGCTGCACTCCTCGTCCTCGTCGAACTCGTAGTTGTAGCCCTCGTCCGAGTCCATGGCGGCGGGAGCGGAGGGGAGCGGGGCCGGCCCCAGCGGGCCGGGGACTCGAAGGCTCCGGCCTGCCGCCTCCCTTCGGCGGACCGATCCCAAACACCCGCCGCCCCTGCTCCTCACAGGCGCCGCTGAGCCAACAAAGGGACGCGTCCGGCCCGCTCCGTCACCTCGACGCACGCACCACGCACGCAGCGCGGCGCAGGGGCGCAACCCCACGTCGCGTGACGTCACCGACGTGGAGGGCCGGGCCGCTCGCCGCGCCCCCTTCAGAAAGGTTCTTGCTCGCTCTCTGTAAGGCGGTTCGTTCCAGGGAGTCGTCCATGCTGAGTGTGGCACCCGAAAAATGCCTTTGGGGCCGCCATCTTCTCAGTCTGTGCTGTGCGCGCGCGCACGCGCTAAGTTCTCTTCTACAGGGAGTGGTAGGATTTCTCCATTTTGGGTGTGGCAGAGCTCTGCCCGGTTGCCTTGTTGAATGTTGGCAACTCTGCGGTCTGACAACAGTTGTTAGATGAAAACTTGTGTGTAAATTATATATGAAATTTGCACACATACAACTTGTTATAACACACATACATATATAATTGTTTTATTATATTTAACTTTTCCGGCTTCGTTTAATTGTGTGCTATTTTTATTATGTAGCTCGCCTAGAGATATGAATTTTGGCAATACAGAAATCCGAAAAAGAAAAAAAATAAATGTGTGTATGCAATCGATAGATAGGTAGCCGTCTAGTTTCGAAAAGCCCTCAAGGTGGCTTACAAACTAGAACCTCAAGAAAAAACACTCTTAAAATCAAAGCAAATGCAAGAATAAACATAAAGCTAGATAAAATATATTTTAAATACAAATTAAATGTATGGGGAAACAGGATGGATGCTGAAAAGAAAACAATAAACCGATCTAGACACACTCAGCGTGTCAAATAAGTAGCATCAACACTGTTGCAATTCATCAGCAGGCTTCATGTTCAATACTCCTAAACACCTGGGACAATAAAAACAGTTTTTAACCTGAAGGACAACAATGTAGGTGACAAGCAGGGAGATCTGGAGAGGGCGTTCGGGAGAGTCTGTAACTATAGGTAATCTGCTCCCTCAGCCTCAGTTTCCCAACCACAATATAGGAATAATATTTACTTTACGGTTGATGTAAGGATAACATCTAGCCCTGTAAGATAATTATCACACTTGCAATTTGCAAGAGAATACTCTTAAAAGTGCTATAAAATGCTAAGTAGTATTATTGTTCAGCTGCTTAAAATATGCATTTGTCAACCCTAGTATTTTCATTTCCAGTCAGACTGAAATTATTATTACATTATTATAATACTGTTATTATTGAACTGGTCGCTGCTATTTTTGTGAGCTAACCCAAGAACATGGTTTCAGTATGTACCATTTATTCAATATGCTGCATGTACAATGTATTCAGTATGCTACATTTATTTCACAATTCAGGGAAGAGGTTGTTTTTACTAGTAAAATGTGGATCGCCTTTTCAAAGGTGAGAGTTAGGCACTCTTGCTCTCAGAATTTTCACAACCTGATGTTCTATCATACAACATTGATGGATTTTACTGATATATCTCATTAAGTTGATAATCATCACTGCCATAGTCATCAGCAAACACTTGAGTGTGCCAATTAAATTATATTATTATAAATTATTAAGTATATTGATAAACTGCTTTCCAACAAAAAAGTTCTCAAAGTAGTTTATATAGAAGAAGGAATAAGATTATTCCCTGTCCCAAAACAATTCATAATGTAAAAGGTAAGGCAAGTTAAGCAACAGTCTCTAGAAGGATGCAGCACTGCTGTTGGATGGGGCAGTTACTCTCCCCCTGATAAAAATAAGAAAGTCACCACTTTAAAAGCTGCCTTTTTCTTTGCCCAGACTAGCATATGCACAAATGTGCAATTTGCACAGTAGTTTTCAGAAACTCCTTTAACTTTCATTCCCATAATGAAACAATTCTGAAGAAACTGGCTGAAAGTAACCCTTCCTGAGGACAATCACTTTTAATTCCACACACACACACACACACAAACCGCTACATTAATGTCAAGTAATCATGCAAAAGAACAGATATTCTTCTAACAACATCTCCATTTTAATTCCAGGACAAGGACCAGTCAGTTTCCCTCAATTAGAAAGCTATTTTCTATAGTTTCCTAAAGCCACATATACATTAATTAATTAATACATTTCTATACCGCCCTCTGCATCTGAAGGTTACAGGGCAAACCCCATTTGTATATTTGAAAAGGTTTTGCAGTACCACACAAAACAGAATGTTCTGAGTTCTGCTTTGCCTGAGGTTTTTTTTTAAAGGCCAATCTGTAAATATTACATGACTATTGCTTTCACAGTAAAAATACTGGGCAAGAAGCAGGGGTCAAGGGGAAAAGTGTGTGTTTATGGAGTGTATGGGCATGAGCCATGTAGCTTGGCAGTGATTAATTTCTAAAAATAGAGATGCTAAAAGACACACACGACCACTGAGAAACTAATACGCTAGAAATCTCTGACCTGGAAGTGCTGCACTGTGCTAATCCTAGATGTGTGAGCTCGCTGTTGCTACTCAGTAGGAAAGGAAAGGAAAGATTGTGCCGTCATGGAGTCGGTGTCGACTCCTGGCAACCACAGAGCCATGTGGATTTTTTGGTAGAATACAGGAGTGATTTACCATTGCCTGCCTCCCGCACAGTATGAGATGATGCCTTTCCCATTGTCACTGAGCATCCGCCTCCAGCACCTTCCGATATCACTGCTGCCCGGTATAGGTGACTACAAATATATATTTACTAGGCACAGTCTGGGAAGCACACCAGTGGGGATTCAAACTAACAGCCTCTTGCTCCCTAGGCAAGTTGCTTCCCCACTGTGCCACCACAGCTGATTAGTAGCAAAGGCAAATTACTCTGAACATGCTCAGAAGCACTCTTCTTAATGATTACTTAGCCTTGGCATTCAGACTGGAGTCTGGAATTCAGCTTCAGGCAGCTAATGACTCAAAATAAGCTCCGTGGCCTGGATTGTCAGCTACCTGCAATCCTTTGCAGAGCATAGCCAATGTCACAGATGAAAACAGGGACTTGTTTCTAACATCCCAATGCTCACACCAAGTATCTCTTTGCTTCTTTATCTAAAGCAGCCATCATTTTCAATGGGGCATCTTTGTCAGGTTAGGAGGGGTTGTCATTCAGGATTTTGATCCTGATGGCTCCCTGCCCCAAGAGGACTCATAATCTAAAAAGAAACACAACAAGAAAGACACCAGCAACAGCTACCAGGAGGGACATTACACTGGGCTGAATAGGGGCAGTCCTTCTCCCCCTGCTGACTATAAGAAAGCCACCACTTTAGAAGGTGCTTCTTTGCTAGGTTTCCCAACATCCCAATGCCTGTGTAAGGGACACAAGGAGTCATTGGGAGCCTGAGCACTCTGTGTGTTTTTACCACTTTCCACTTAAACCACGTTATAAGTTACAACTTAGATTGCTTCTCCTCTGCTTCTGATCCAACCATGGTTAGCCAAACTGGGTGTGATGTAAATTTGTTGGCTAGAAAGAGAAGCATCATTAGCCAGTAGAAATAGGTTTCACACATGAGCACTATCTAGTACTCACAGCTTGCATGATTTTCATGATCCTGATAGTCAAGTCAGGTTTTATTTACGGTCCTAGACCAAACAATCCATGCATGCAAACAGCAGAACAAGTTATAGAAAACTCTATAGGTTCTCATTATACATCTTAAAAGCAATATAACAAAATTTGGCTACGGAGTTAAAATTTAAAACATTTTCATCAGAAAGTAAGAATTTAACAAGTTGTTCAGCAGATCGATCTGTCTGTTTACAGACCAGAGGTAAAATTAAGTGCTCCCTCGGTTGCCTATGTATTTTACAGGATAACAGAATATGCTCACCTAAGGCAGCCAGTCACTGATGGCTGTTAATATGAATGTTTTTGTTCAAGTCGCCTGTTGGAGTCACTGTTGGCAACCCTTACCACCAGAACGACAGAGTACTCTGGTAGGGAGGGAGAAGGGGAAAGAGTTGGAGCTCATTCATTATTTCATTATTAGTGAAAATAACTGGTTTGATCTGAGCCTTAGATTCTTCCCATTACTGAAAATAAGGGGGAAATGGCATCCCATAAGGGACAGACAATTTGGGGCTGAAATAACGGACATCCCTGCTAATAAGTGACTGTTGGTAACCCAACTCTAGAGTGGGCTCTATACTGTTATAGATTGACCAAACTAAGAGAAACTAGAGCACAGCATTCGGTTACTGTCAAAGATTCCTGATTTTATATATTTGATGACATTTTAGACTTTGTTCCCATTATTGTTTTCTCTTTTTACTGTGTATATTCTGTGTATATTGATGTTTGATCTAAGATCGTAAACAAACAATAACATAACATACAGCAGAAAGAAAGATCGCTGAAAGTGCTGTCCAACTTAATTGTTCGGATATAATATAGGAGCCCGCTCTGGGCTCCTTGGAGGAAGAGCGGGATATAAATGTAATCATCATCATCATCATCATCTGTGACGATATCTATAACAATTGACAATAAAATCCAGCCATCCCAGGTCCTTGGGAAGGACTCGATGTCTGGATAAAACAAACCAGTCAATAACACCTGTGTGACTGTGTAAACAAGGAATAATAATAATAATAATAATATTCTGTGACGATATCTATAACCATTGACAATAAAATCCAGCCATCCCAGGTCCTTGGGAAGGACTCAATGTCTGGATAAAACAAACCAGTCAATAACACCTGTGTGACTGTGTAAACAAGGAATAATAATAATAATAATAATAATAATAATAATAATAATAATAATCTGTGACGATATCTATAACCATTGACAATAAAATCCAGCCATCCCAGGTCCTTGGGAAGGACTCGATGTCTGGATAAAACAAACCAGTCAATAACCCCTGTCTGACTGTGTAAACAAGGAATAATAATAATAATATAGGTCAGTGATACCCAGGCTCTTGATTACCACTGCATATACCTCCCAGCCCTGCCAAGCTGGTGTCCCTCATTCTGGCAGTGAAATGTTGGCAGCCCGGCCACCAGCCCGGCGCCTACCACCTCCTCCTCCGTCCTTCCCACATGACGGGCTGCGTGTTGTGTCACGCGCGTCTATATCCCGTGCTCCAGGGGCCGTCTGGACTGCGTCATATGACCCGCACGGTCACCGCGGGGACTTCCTCCCTGCTGCTGCTGCTGCACGCCGAGACAATCTTGCTGTTGCTGGGTCGATGATGGCGGGGCTGCTGCTTCGGTTGCTGCCGCTGGTGCTCCTCTCTCCGGAGCCCGGAGCAGCCGTGTGGCCCCAGCCGCAGTCGCTCAGCCTGGATGCGGAGGGCGGCTGCCGCCTGAGCGCCTCGCGCTTCCGCTTCGGCTACGCGAACTCCTCGGCGGTGGGTCCTGGCTGCGCGGTGCTGGATGAGGCGTTCCAGCGGTACTGGGAGCTGCTCTTCCATTCCCGCCGCCGGGATGCAGGTCAGAAAGCCCGGGCCGCTGGGTGCAAGGATGGTGCCTGCCTGCCTGCCTCCCCAAGACTGCCTGTCGGCTGGCTTCGTAACCCCAGCCCTGTGAGCAGTGCTTGCGAAGGGGCTGCAGCCATGCGCGCTGCACACAGGCCCAGAAAGGCCCTGGATGCTCCTCTGGTTTCCTTTCTCCTGCGCTTGAGCATCTTTAAGAGGCTCGTTGGACGGGTCTTGTGCAGCGCCCTGGGCGGCTTGCCCCGCTAACTGAGCAACGAACTACAGTGGATCAGGGCGCTTTCAAAGGGGCGCGATTCTCTTCTTGTCTTTGGCAGGAGGAGAGCAACTGGTCCAGTCCAGCCCCACTGTGGCACCTTTCCCGTGGGTGTTGCTGGTGCCCAGTTTTATGCCCCCTTTTTTTGACTGTGAGCCCTTTGGGGACAGGGAGCCATCTTATTTATTGTTAGTTCTCATCTGGGTGGAGCACTTGGAGGGCTTGATTGAAAAGCACGGGATAAAACTATTCCTAGTAGTAGTGTGCAGAAAACCAGCCCGTCTGGTTGCAGTGGAGATTCAGACAGCAATCCTGTGCATATCACTTCCTTTGGGGCTGACTTCTGAATCAATCTATATATTTAATTCTCCTGGGTGCGCCTTGGAATGGTGATCACTCACCAGGTGATTGGCGAGGCGGCAGCGAGGTGGTGGGGGGCCGGCCGTGGAGGTGAGGCTGCGGCACTGCCGGAGACTGGGGCAGAAGGTTGGGGGGGAGAGGTAACTGCCAGCCCCAAAGAGCAAACAAATGCTCTGTGCGGGGTCGACTAGTATGCAGAAATGGCGCAAGAGACACGCTCATCCTTTGGCTTAGCAAACCCTTTCTATGAAAGAGGAAGTTCTTATATTTCCTTCTGCTGCCCAAAGCTTGCTCTGGAAACCCACTTGCTTGTACAGAGAGCAGTGTTTATTATGCATACAGTGCCATTAGCATCTTTGACACCTTACAGAGTAATGCAAGCAGAAATAGACTCCCCCCCCCCCCGGCCAGTGTTCCCACAAAGGCGTGTGCACGCTCACAAGTTTTTGGATGTCCGCACAGTTCGTTTTAGATCCCACTCAGGCTGAATCAGGAAGGCCCCACTCTGAATGCATGTGTGCATGCCACTGCCTTGATACTGCCTCCCAGAACAAAACTCATTCTGCACACAGATGAAAAAAATTAGAGAGAACACTGCCCCCTGCCCCCTAGGAGCTTACAATATAAAGCAGACAGTAGAGAAGACAGCAGAAGTAAGGAGCGGGAATTGTAGACAAATGCAGTTTTTTCAAGTCCTTAAAGCGGTGCAGCAGGGAAATGCTTGACGAACAAGCAGAAGGTTGCCGGTTCAAATCCCCGCTGGTATGTTTCCCAGACTCCACTTTCTTGTGATTGAAGGAATGCATATTACTTTAGAGTGACTAACTAATATTTAGGTAGAGGCTTTTTGGTTGTTAAATGCTTTGCTTAGGATGGCTGCTGCATCCCTTGTCCCTGTGGAAAGGACTTGCTATCGTGTCCTCTAACCTGGATAACTGTCAGCTTGGGTGTAGTCTCCTTGTGCTGATGTTGAACTCGTTTTTGCTTACATGCACTTTCCAGTACTGTGGTAGATGAACCAATGGTGTGACTCCATTTAAGGCAGCTTCCTGTTATGGGAGGAGAGCTGGTCTTGTGGTAGCAAGCATGAATTATCTGTCTATCATATTTCTATACTGCCTGATATGTACATCTCTAGGCAGTGTACGAAATTTAAAATATTTAAAAATCACAGATTAAAATACAGGACAATAAAAACAATAGAGTAAAATAGTTATTAAAACAAGTTATTAAAATTATCCCCTTTGCTAAGTAGGGTCCACCTTGGTTTGCTTTTGAATGGGAGACTACTTGTGTGAGCACTGTAAGATATTCCCCTTAAGCAAGTGGGCTGCTCTGGGAAGAGCACCTGCATGCAGAAGGCTCCAAGTTCCCTTCCTGGCATCTCCAAGATAGGGCTGAGAGAGATTCCTGCCTGCAGCCTTGGAGAAGCCACTGCCAGTCTGTGTAGACAATACTGAGTTAGATGGACCAATAGTCTGACTCAGTATATGACAGCTTCCTGTTTTCCTCTATGTTCGCAGTCTCTGATGCAGTCTCTGATCTTAGCACAGGGAGAGTTTGTGAGGGCAGTTGGGCTGGCTGTGTGCTATCAGGAGTGTTGTTTTGAGAGGCTATCGATAGTGTGAGCATGTTCTTCCATATATTTTTATACTGATTTTCAAAAAATAAATAAATCACAAAGCAATTTATGACGGAAAAAATAAATAAGATGGTTCCCTGTCCTAAAAGGGCTTGTAATCTAAAGAGAAACGCAAGGGAGACAGCCACTGGGAAAACACAGTGCTGTGGTTAGATAGGGCTAGTTGCTATCCTCCTGCTAAATATAAGAGAGTCACCACTTTAAAAGATGACTCTTAGCTAACAGAGGTAGGTTGTGTTGTGCGTATGCTGCTTGCGCTTGTGGAGAGAAATGTTTGTGCAGTTTGTAATAAGGGCAGGTCTCCAGTTTGTATATGCTAAAATCTCTCCTCAGGCCTTGAAAACTTTTCTTTGAATCTTTGAGCCAGCCCCAAAATGTGGGAGCCAGACTGTGTTCCCTCTAACAGGGATTCCCAGATGGTGTTGACTACAACTCCCAGAATCCCGAGCTGAATTCTTGATCCCCAGCTTGATCTGGGAATCCCTGTTAGGGGGAACACTGGCGCCAGACAAGGAACACTTGACAGAATTCCCAGACTCACTGTAGTGATGGATATGGGGTGGGGGGGGTGGTCAGAGGACGACTGTAATATAGCTAGAACCAGGGGCGGAGCCACAATTGTACAGAGGTGTTCAAAGAACACTCCATGTGGAGCCACCCCATTCAACCTAGCCACGCCCCCTGCGTCTGACATGTGATGCAGGGCGTGTGGCCATATGCGGAAGTGGGGCCGCATGGCCCTGTTCAGGAGGCGTTTCAGTCAGCACTCTGCTTCCAGCCTGGTTGGGAGTGCCTTTCCCTGGCTTGCAAGGCGGAGAGATGCGTTCCCAGCACTGGCTGAAAGCATCTCACAAATGGGGCCGCGCCTGAGAATTGTCAGTCCCTCATATGTAATATTAATGTGGCAGCATCTGTCCAGAGGTATTAATGTATGCTTTGTCAGCAGTATGATTTGTGCAGAGATGCTATTAAAACAAAAAATCTGTTGTTCATGCAGATTGCTGCCAGGCACCTTTGTGGGTCTGCTGACTTATTATTCTTTCCACACAGTAATGTTGAAATTATGTCTATCGGATTTAAGCATACATGAACTTTTTGCAAGACTCCAGCTTAAAAGACAAAACACCAAAAATGTATCTAATTAGAATAAAAACATACACGATAGGTGCACGCTTGCTCATGCTGCCCTCTACCGTCAGTCCCTCCTCGCTAATCTTACCCTTTAGTCTAAAATTAGTCTTAGTCTAATCTTCATCTTTGACTGAAGATAATTTAGAGCAGAATGCAAGGCAGAATTCACCACCCTACTCATATTATGAAATTTCTTACAAATCAACATTACAAATATAACTATCAGTAATGTTGTTGTTTATTTACGATCGTAGATCAAACATCAATAGACACAGAATATACACAGTAAAGAGAGGAAACAAAAACGGAAACAAAATCTAAAATGTCATCAAATACATAAAATCAGGAACCTTTGACAGTAACCGATTGCTGTGCTCTAGCTTCTCTTAGTTAGATCAATGTGTAACAGAATTTAGCAACCACCAGGGATATTGTTGGGTCCCTATCTTCTAATAAACATATAAGAATAGTCTCCACTGAGTGGCTTTTGAGATCTTTCAGATACTGAGATAAAAGTAAATCTCTTTCATCCGTATAAAGTGGACAATGTAACAGTGAGTGCATCAATATTTCGGGAACAGATCCACAGGGGCATAGTCTCTCCTCATAGGGTTTTCTCTCAAATTTCCCTGCTAACATCGCTGAGGGTAGAGCATTCAAGCGAGCTCTTGTAAACGCCCAGCGAAGCTTTGGTGAATAGATTGTATAGAAATAAGAGGCTATGACCCAATCTTTCTTGGTGCTTAGGGATTTTAGCGGCCTGTTTATAGAGGCCCTTTCCTCCCGGAAATTTATGTCCCTAAGCCTTTGTTTAACTATCAGTAATGTATTTATTTCTACATTGATATCCTGCTCTTCCTCCAAGGAGCCCAGAGTGGTTCACATGGTTAATTTTTTTGTTTATCTGCACAACAACCCTGTGAGGTAGGTTAGACTGAGAGAGAAGTGACTGGCCCAGAGCCACCCAGTGAGTTTCAGGACTGAATGGGGATTTGAACTTGGTTCTCCCTAGTGTTAGTCCAACAGATGCTGCTGACTTTAGTTCCATTATGGTTGGAGTTCCCAACATTCTTTAACAAGTGTATCTCTTCTGTTGCAAACCTTCAGCTCAGGTACCCCACAGAGATATATATGCGTGTGTGTTTGTTCGCATACATCCATGCGTGTGTGTGTGCACATCAGTGGTCTCTCTAATTTTTTCCATCTCTGTTCGGAATGAGTTTTGTTCTGGGCAGCAGTATCAAGGCAGTGTTTGCACACCTGCATTCAGAACGGGGCCTTCCTGATTCAACCTGAGCGGCTGTGTTCTGTCTAATTTTATTCTTCTGTGTGCAGAAGTAGCTTTGTTCTGGGCGGCAAGATCAAGGCAGTGTGTGCACACATGCATTCAGGGTGGGGCCTTCCTGATGCAACCTGAGCGGGATCAAAAATGAACTGAGCAGACATCAAAAAATGAGTGCACACACATGTGCACACCTTAGAGGGAACACTGCTGAGCAGGATCTAAAATGAACCGAGCGGATATCCAAAAACTTGTGAGCGCGCGCACATGTGCACGCCTTAGAGGGAGCATATAAATTTATATGTTACAGTTAGGGAGTCAGCCTACTACAGTCACTGGCTCACATCCAAACTAGGTTACTTATACAGAGTCTTATTGACATTAATGGGCCTGTTAATTTCAGTGGGGGTACTCGATGCTAATTTTCCAAAGTCTGACAGGCTGAGAAGACGGGTATGCTGAGCTTCAGCACATGGCCAGCCAATCAGGAGTGGAGGAGGGTCACATTGCTGAGGAGCTGCCCGCTTCAGACACATAGCATGGCTGCAGCTTGGAAAGAAGGCTCTGAGGAGCCCTTCAAGTACAATTAGGGGTGCTAGTACCCCCTGTTGGGAACCCCTGCATTATGGCATGGCATCAGAAGATATATAACAAGAATGAGACTGAGAAAAATGTTAAGTGTCAGCAGTGATTGAAGAATGCGTATCTTGAATTATCTGAAAGTGCAATGATTTAGAAATAAGAGGAGCAAGCATATAAACTGCTGTCAGCTTCCTGTCAGCGGCAAAATTCTAATTTAGGAAGTTTGGATTTAAGTCTAACTGTTTTCTCTTCTGGTTGCAAACTGAAGCCAGAAACTTAAAAGTTTAAGTTGCAGACTTAAAAGAACTTGAAAACACTCCTCTTCCAAAAGGCGTTTTAAACCTAGCTTTAATCTGTTCCCCATTTTCATTCAATTTTAGCCTTTGTGGTGTTACTGTAATTTTTGTTTCTGTTTGTTTTGTGTATTGTAAGCCACCTCAAGTAGCAGTGGAAATATTTTAAATAAAGCTGTAGTGGTTTGTGGGGTTTTTTTAACCAAACTCTAGGAAGAAATTTGTATGGCTGTGGAGGAAGGTCCCCGATCTTGACGGCTTACCTGAGTGCAGATCTCTAAAGGTGCTCAGTTGCTCTGAATATTGCAAAATTGTTTGGGAACATGTTTGCTGCAGTTCCAGTTTATTGTTTTAGCCATGGGCCATTAGAAAATGAATTAAAACTTGCAGAAAGAATTTAACCCAAGAAAAAAAAACCTTGAACAATGGAAACACAATCTACTAGATCAGATCTGCTTAGTATAATTGGTACTTGTCTCATTTAAAGCCGTCAGAAAAGTAGCAACTTTTTTCAGTGTCCTAGGATCCTTATTAAATAATAATGCTAGAGAACTATAATAGAAACATAAGAACTGTCCTGCTGGATCAGGCCCAAGGCCCAGCTAGTCCAGCATCCTGCTTCACACAGTGGCCCACCAGTGGGAAGCCCACAGGCAAGAGGTGAGTGCATGCCTTCTCTCCTGCTGTTGCTCCCCTGCAGCTGGTATTTGGAGGCATTTTGCCTCTGAGGCTGGAGGCAGAGGTGAACCTAGGTAATTTTGGAGCCTGGACCTAAAGGCCTTTGGAGGCCCCCCCCCCTGCAAATTAAGCATCATTATGTTCGGCCAGGCGACCACACCACCGGGGACAGACTAAAGAGGATTTGGGAGCTCCCAGGGGCTATGGAGGCCCTGGACCTCGGCTCCGAAGTCCAGGGATAAGAGGCACCTCTGGCTGGAGGTCTGTAGCCCTCAGACTAGTAGCCATTGGTAGAATTTATCGCCATGAATTTATCTGGACCCAAAGTTCAGACGTGATGTCAAAGTGCAGACTTTTATTAAATAAGCTCTATATTTATCTTTGACAGCCTGAGTCAGAGAACACTGGCATGGGCAAGATCCGCTTCGTGTTCAGACTCACACGGACAGGAATTTATTCTATTTGTTTGTTTTTCAGATTTGTTGACCTCTCCAAACTTCCGTCTCTGGGCGGTGAAGTTTATAAGGAGTTCTGGCCAGTCTGTCTTCCAGAACTGCAGCTAGCACTAGATGTTGTTGGACTACAACACTCATCATCCCCAGTCATTGTGACTGGGGATGATGGGAGTTTTACTCCCAGAGCATCTGAGAACCCAAAGTTTGCAGCATCCTGTAAACTCACTATACTGAATGTGCTAATGAAATCTAGGATATAAACTGCAAGTAATCCAATTGTTTACTGCAGTGTGGCAACTTGCTCCCTATATGTCAGTAATAAAGTAGTATGAGCCCTTCAGTACTGCTATCCAGACATGAGCATATGTTACTAGTAGATAATTATTTCCTCCACTTCTATCTTTCTGCTAATATCTTCTGAACTATTCAGCCTTAGATACCATAGCAAATAGTGTCTGGTAACTGAAGATCTAAAACACCAGTACTCATGGTGCAAGCTGGGAACCACAGTTAGCAGTACATATGAAGGATTCTGGTGTGTTTTTACACACACACACACACACACACACACACACACACACACTAGAGACCTGCTCTCATTTCAAATGGCGCAGACATTTCTCCCCAAGAACAAATGGAACACATACACAACACAACCTACCCTTGTTATGCTCCTTATTTGCTTCTTGAGTTTCCTGCTTTTTTCAGAGGTTTCTTCCTTGGTTTGTAGTTCACCAGTACTCTCTCTAATACTACTTCAACACTGCATTATTTAGACATACATTTTCTTTTTCAAATTTGGTGCAGGATGGGCTATGCTGCTTGAGACACTTTATTGATTTCTGTCCTCTGCTTTTTTAAAAACAGATGTGATATTGTTGCAGGCAGTAGTTTAGGCCAAGACAAACTAGCAGACAAGTCATTGCCACTGACAATTTGAGTGTAGTTAAGTCAGCCCTGGGGTGGGGTGGGGTGGGGGGGGGTTGCAATAGATGATTCAGACATCTGTTTCCCTGGTCATTAGTCATAACTGTGTGTTGATTTTTTTAGTGTATTTTAAATGAAATGTTATAAGTGTGTTCTATGCTCTTTTGTTGCCGAGGGCGGGTCCCAGGATGAAGGGCAAAATACAAATGTAAATAAATGAATTCTTGTCCATTTTTATCCCACACTGGGTTGACCCATTTTTTTGCCTGTCCTGTATGTGCTTTGCCAACAACTGCCTCATCATCAATCTTGGAGCTCAATCCTTGATGTCTGGTGGAAACTTCTGTATGTCAGCTCTGGAAACAACACTGCTTCCTGTATAGGTTCGGCCATTCAGTAGGACAATGGCTCCTGCTCAGTTGTTGAGGAAGCTCTTGATATGCATGCTGGGAGACCAGGCATGCCTCTATAGGGCAGTGCATGTGGTGGATGGATGTTGTTCTTCCTCTTCCCAGAGCAATCTCAAAGCTGCCTATTAAAGCTCTGAATGGCTTGGGTCCTGGCTACCTTAGAGAGCACCTTCTTGGATATGATCCCTTGGGTATGACCCATTGAGGTCATCTGGAAAGGTACATCTCCAGTTGCCACCGGTACATCTGGTGGCGACTCAGAACCGGGCCTTTTCTGTAGCTGCTCCTGGCCTGTGGAATG
Source organism: Hemicordylus capensis (assembly GCF_027244095.1). NCBI lineage: Eukaryota > Metazoa > Chordata > Lepidosauria > Squamata > Cordylidae > Hemicordylus > Hemicordylus capensis. Next base: position 16,963,712 of record NC_069666.1, on the reverse strand, counting down.
CGCTCTCAGCAGATATCCGCAGTTTAGACTCGCTGTTGGCCTTTAAGAGAGCCCTAAAAACTTACTTGTTTGGCCGGGCCTTCCAAGGTTTGTAAATTGTATTTTAATTAGTTTCAAATGGTTTTTTATTCTTTTAAAATTGTTTTTGTATTGTTCTTAGCACTGTGTTTTAAATGGTGTGTGTTTTTATTTATTTATTTTTACATTTTATATCCCGCTCTTCCTCCAAGGAGCCCAGAGCGTACTACATGCCCAGAGTGTACTACATACTTGGGTTTCTCCTCACAACAACCCTGTGAATTAGGTTAGGCTGAGAGAGAAGTGACTGGCCTAGACCCAGAACCTTAGGATGGTGGGGTTTATGTATGTATGAATGAATGAATATTAATATACAACTTAGGCAAGACTGTCCCTTGTTTCTCTTGGTCCTAGGACGGGTGGGCAAATGTGGTCCAGCTGTGGTTGAACTACAATCCCCATCATCCCCAGCCACGTTTGCCCACTCCTGCCCTAGGATGAATGCTTCTCTAATTTTTATTCACAGAGAAGCCCTCTCTTAAATAGTATCTGTAGTCAGAATAAATTATGCCACTTGAAACTTGTATTTGTGATCAGAGAGCAAATCTGGGCTTGCTTGTTGCAGAAATGGATTTTTAGGGTAATGTAGAACATTGGTCTTCTATGAATGGGTTGGGACTGGGGGTCCACAAGTAGGTTACAGCCCAACGCAAGGTGAGAAACACCAGCAGAAGCATTTTGCTTTTTAAAAAAGTAGTAGGAGGAAGTATTTTATTTCTCTCTGGTATATTATTACATTTATATCCCACTTCCATTGCAAAGCATGGGGTTTACCAAGCAGTTTCCTATCCAGGCACTGACCCAAGTCTAATCTTCTTAGTATCAGAAAGGTGGCTGTATCATGTGCCTTTCAACCATGCTGTATATGCCATGGCTGTATCAGTGCTATACCAGTTTAATTGGTATAGTTAAAACCTATAGTTCTCATAAGAATAGCCCTGCTGAAGTATCGGGGTACCCTTGACCCCAATAGGGGAGGTTCGTTCCTGGGTGGATGGAGCCCAATAATCAGCCCAGATGAGAGGACTTAAGATCAAAGCTTTATTTGCCCTTAAGTAGCAAAGGTGCTGCTTGGCTCGCGCTCAGAGCAGGACAAGGCTCAATACAGAGAGCAATACATTTATACTCTAAAATATTCTTCAGAAAACAGCTGCATAGAAGAGGCAGATAGTCAGGGGCGTATCTAGCGTAGGGCAGGCAGGGCATGTGCCCTGGGCGCCACTTGAAGGGGGCGCCATTTTGTAAAATTTAATAAATGGCCGCCAAAAACAAAATGGCCACCGCACATGCTAAAATGGCCTCTGTGAGGCCCTAGGCCATGCCAGGTCTTGCAGAGGCCATTTGAGCATGTGCGGTGACCATTTTGTTTTCAGTGGCCATTTTTTTAAAAAAATATATTTAAAATGGCCACTGCACATGCTCAAATTGTCCCTGAGAGGGCCTAGAGGCCAGCAGGGGGCAGGGGAACCTTTGCAGACCCCCTCCAGCCTTTAGGAAGCCCCCCAAAGGGGCTACAGGTAAAAGATTTAATATAATATAAGTCACTGTAAACATATTTAGTTTGGCACTAAGTAAAGAGAATCAGGGCTTGTGAATACTGAGCTGAAGCTTATGAGCTAGGATTGTATTCATTTGCTCTTACTCCGCTTCTTGTGATAAGTGAGTTACATGTGATGTCTTAATAATATGGCTATTAATGGTGAGTTTGCCTTTGAATCAATGTGAAATCCTTAGTATTAAGGCCCACTGGGAGTTTCTTGCTCTCTTTCTCTCATTTTCTCTCATGTCTTTCTGAAATACTAGAATATATTCCAAGCAGTGACACAGTTTACTCTGCATATCCTTTAATTATTTTCAGAATATCTGGGAAAAGTCCAATCCTCCATCTATTTTAAAAACATATGTAACAGTGATGCTACAATGCATAGTAGAGAATTAGGCACTTCTGTTTAGTTTTCCAAGTACACCTCCACATAGTATTTGGGTATTTCATGAGCCCCAGCATACTGAAATTTGTAGTTTCCCCAGTATTTTTTGGTCTGGCTACGTCCACAGCTAAATAGTTTTTGAAATATTAAAAGATTAACAAGCTTGACTTGTATTTTTGAGCTGATATTATGGTAAAGTTATCTGTATGATGGGTGTCAGATTTTTGGACAAGGGGCGCAATTTCAGTGCTTGCCCTAGGCGCTATTTTCCCTAGATATGCCTCTGCAGGTAGTTGTCGTCACCGTGGCTGGCCAAGGTTCCTGCCGTTAGGGAATAGATTACAAGATACGTGCAAGCAGTCAGCCAAGTCTGTTCCAGCCTTATCTTACTTCTTCAGCACTTGCAGTTACTCTGACTTTCGCTAACAAGGGAAAACTACCAGCAGGGATAAACAGTAGTGAAAACTACGGACAGGGATTCTCTGCAAAGCAGATCCTTGAGACTAGTTAAGCAAAATGGTGTAGCTTATGTCAAGCTGTGCACTTCTATATCTAATTTGCCATACAGCAGTCCCCCCTTTCTGTCGTTCGAATCTGAATCTTCAGATCTCTTTGAAGCAACCTATATCTCCCTCTCCTCTAGGGCGAACCAATACCTCACATACATCATACTCTGAGATATTAGCAGGTGTTGGATCCACATAGTCCAGTGTACCATCCTAACCCTAAAATGCCACCGTTTCTCCATCCATATACATCATGGCTTGCATCTCATGTTTAGGTACTTTTGGCTTCTCTGGAACGATATGTTTAGGCAACCGGACAAAGGGGGGTACACAATTAGCAAAGCAACAACAAGCGAAAAGAATAATGCCCATAGTTAAGAGACCCAGGACTAGGGAGCGTACCCATCCCAGATCAGGCAACCAACTGGTAAGCCATCCCCAGGGATCCCAATCCATTTGGACCCCTATGTTATGAAACACCTGCAGGGCATTTTTGAGTTCCTGGGCCTTCTGGTCTATTTGCTGGTTCTTATCCACATAGTAACAACACTCCTCCCCGATCAGGGCACAGGCTCTCCCTTGTTGGGCAGCAAGGATATCAAGAGCTTTTTGGTTTTGTAACACTATCTTAGATAAAGATCAGACCTCTCCTTGCAGGTCAAGTATCATGCTCAAGGTATCATTAAATGATTTTTCCACTTCCTGGGAAATGTTGAGTATCGCTCGGACCCGTCCTGCCGGCCGGACTGCACCAGCTGACTTGCCTCTTCACCCAGTGAGAGCCCCGGAGGGGTCGTACATAAGCGTTTGAATGCCTCCAGAGTATTGAATCTGGGGAGCTTTCTGGATCGGGCAAAAAGAGGCATCAATCCGATAGTAGTGCAGAACACAGGGTTTCACAAGGCCTGGAGGGCGGTCCTACCCGGTCTGGGGGTAATTGAACTGGAAAGAGTGAATGCCCAAATCAGTTTGGACAAGGACCTACCCCTAGGGGACAAAGAGGAAGAGGAAATTGGAGAGGGGGACCATCAGGAACCCTATCCCCCTTGGCTCAGCCTTGGCAGCCACAAAGGGACCAAAGTCAGATAAATGCTTATCTCTCCTGCTGTTGCTCCCCTGCAACTGGTATTGAGAGGCATCATGCCTCTGAGACTGGAGGTGGCCCACAGCCACCGGACTAGTAGCCATTGTTAGACCTGTCCACCATGAATTTGTCAAAGCCTCTTTTAAAGCCATCCAAGCTGGTGGCCATCACCACACCACATGGCAAAGAATTCGATAGATTAGCTATGCTCTGTGTGGAAAAAGTACTTCTTTTTGTCGGTCCTAAATTTCCCAAACTTCCGTTTCATGGGGTGAGCCCTGGTTCTAGTTTTGTGAGAGAGGGAGAAAAATTTCTCTCTGTCCACCCTCGTCCCTCTGGCGTTATACTGATGCCTTATACAGGCATTATAAGGAATTCCCTTGGCAGAATCTGATGCCTTACACAGGCCTTATAATGGTTTAACTGTCATTCCAACTCCCCGGCATATAAAACAAAAACCCAGGGGTTGTAGCTGAGAATTTCCTGGCCAGTTGTACATTTCCCAAAGCTCCCTAGGGAGAAGGAATGACTTAAACCAGTATATCTGCAGTGCAGAGATGCCTAAGAGGGAGAATAAGAAAAACGGAGAAATGCACATGTTAAACTTGGTCTCAGGTTGTAGCTAAAAGTGGTCTCTGGACCGGAAAGGTTGAAGGTTACAATACAATACTTATATTGCTACAATACTTACTGTATATACTGCTTTTCAACAAAAGTTCGATAAATAAGATGGTCCCCTGACCCCAAAGGGCTGCCAGTGTAAAAAGAAACATGAGGTAGACACCAGTAATAGCCACCGGAGGGATGCTGTGCTGATGATGGATAGCGCCAGTTGCTCTCCCTCTGCTAAATTAATGACCACTTTAAAAGGTGCCTCTGTTAGCAGGGGTAATAGTGTAGCCTTACTAGTGCAATATATGTCTGTGAGTGATCAAAAGAGATGAGGAAAACCTCTTCTGGGTTTTGTTTTTTGCTTGAGCAGAAGCAAGATGAAAAACTCCTGATTAGATGTGTCTGACCCTGCATCTCAGCATCCACAGAATCCTCTCAACTATGGTTTAAACCAGGGTTTTTCAAACTGGGGTTGGTGGTGTGACTGCCTGGCCAAAGTTGTGCACCCCTGATCTAAACTATGGCTTTTGTTGATCATCTGAACCCAAGGCTTGACAGTTCCCAAGCGTCCGTATAATGGCACCTGGAAATTTAAGTGTGGTACCTGACTCGGGTGGTGGTTGGAGACAACCAGCAGGAGGAGGAGTATGCAAGCATGGTGGGGAGGTTACGCCCAGTGTTCCCTCTAGCAAGGATTCCCAGATGTTGTTGACTACAACTCCCAGAATCCCCATCTGCAAGGGCTTTTGTGTGAGGATTCTGGGAGTTGTAGTCAAGAACATCTGGGAATCCCTGTTAGAGGGAACACTGGTTGCACCCTTCTCTTGCAGGTCATGTTGGTCCATCACCTGCCTAAGCCAGAGGGACCCCACCAGGGGGAAGAGGAGACGACTCCCAGAGAGCTTTGTTGGAGGTGAGAAGAGTCCACTTCCTCATGGAGCGGAAGGCATGTTGGCTCCTAAATTTAAGAAAATCTGTTGAGGCCTGCCCTGAACTCACCAACTGTAGTATTCTCTGTTCTATCGCTTCCTTATTTCCAATTGTGTATTTCAGGGAATGGCCACTCTGAGGATCCGCTGTGCACGGAACTGTTTGTCTCTGTCGCCGAGCAAGGATGTGATGGCTATCCTTCCATGGATTCCTCTGAGAATTGTAAGTTAGCCTATTCCCAGTGCCATGGGGTAACCATGTCTTGGACCAATTGCAGTCAAGAACTGCTTCTCTGTAGCTGGAGGTACAGCGGGCAAGCTCTGAATGGACACCACTTGACCATTTTTCAGAGATTGAGCTTTAGAGCAGGAGTTCTCAAACGTGGACCCCCAGATGTTGTTGACTACAATTTCCATCATCCCCAGCCAAAGGGTGATAGCGACTATCTCTGGCAGCACAAAGTTACAGGTGGCTGAGTAGAAGAAATTCAAGGGTTCTCGAGGATAAGGGTAGGATTGCTCTTCCATCCTCGGTTAAAAGCTGGGTAGCCTAGCCAGGAGCAACATGGCCTGGAGAGCAGGGATGTGCACGAACTGGTCTGAACCAGTTGGGACTGGGCGGTTCGAAGGCGGGAGGGGTATAACTTTAAGGGCGGGGGAGGGTGCAACTTACACACACCCACACCCCGCTGCCACGTTTCCCCCACCGATGCTCGCTTGAAAACCATTCCAGTGGGGCAGCAGCGTACCTCCTTGCTACCCCCGCCGCTCCTCGGACCGGAAGTGACTGGAAGTAGCACGTGCACTTGTTGGGCGTGCGACGTGCACACACGCTGCTTCTTGTCGCTTCCGGTCCAAGGAGCGGGTGGGGCGGCAGGGAGGTATGCTACCACCCCGCCAGACCAGTTTTTAAGCGAGTGCCAGTGGGGGAAAGCGGGGAAGGGCGGTAAGTGCACTCTCCCCCACCCTTAAAGTTATCTGTCCCCCGCCTTCGAACCAGCCCCTGCCAGTTCTGTGCACATCCTTACTGGAGGGAAATGTGTGGGTGCTGATGATCATTCAAATCAGGGTAGTCTGTCGCCTCCTACAACCAGTGGCGTACCGGGGGGAAACGGCGCCCAGGGCAAGCTATGGCCCTGAAATGGCGCCCCCCACCCCCACATACCTGGCCCGGCGCGGCGGCCAGCGATTTGGCGGTGGCGGCGATTCGGCGGCAGCGAGTCGCCCGCCGAGTGCGGTGGTGGCTGGTGTGGTGGCTGGCGGCATCCCATGCCCATGGCCTGTGTAGCGGCGGCGCGGAGTGCAGGCAGCGACGCCGAGCTGGCCCAGCGTCGCTGCCTGCACTCCGCACCGCCGCTACACAGGCCATGGGATGCCGCCAGCCACCACACCAGCCACCGCCGCACTCGGTGGGCGACCTGCCGCCGCCACTTGGCGGGTGACCCACCGCTGAATTGCCGCTGCATGCCCGCCACCAGACTTGGCGGGCGATCCAGGGGGGGCGGCGGGGGGAAAGCCACTTTTTGGCGCGCCCCCCCACGCGACCCACCGGGGTGGCGCCCGGGGCACGTGCCCCCCCCAGCCCCCCCTATAGTTACGCCACTGCCTACAACTTGGGCAGTTGTGTGAACCAGCCTACTGTTTGCACATCTGAGGGTTCCCTTCTCTTGGCCAAAGTCGGAGGGATGACTGTTGAAAGCAATGACCTCAGATGGTGTTTTTTTGCTTCAGATAAGCTGACCGTTTCAGCCGAGCAAATGCTGCTCACAGCGGATACTGTCTGGGGATCTCTCAGAGGTAAGATGTCCTTGGATGAATGTATTTTCTCATTGGCTGTGCTGCCAGGCCTGCTTTTTAAAACATGTTTTTGGGGTTTCCTCCCCCAGTGGGGACAAATGCACATCAGAAGAGTCTTGCAGGTTCATACTGGGACCCATAGCAGGATTCGATTACTTAATAAGGTAGTGCGCAGACGCAACTCAGGTCGGCTGGGGGGAAAGGCAGGATCCTACTTTTCTGCACTCAGATGATCCGAGCCTGCTCCTGCCACTCACACGCCCACACGAGTAGCACGGTGGCGATGTCTGGGACAGAGATCTGGAGCAGAGTCCTCCAGTATCCCACAATGCATTGCATGGGCAGTGGAGAGGCTACCGGTGTCAATGCAGCAGCTTCCTGGCTGCTCTGGATGAGCCCTCCCTTTTGGAGATTGCACCCAGCTTCAGGGAGCTGTTGAAGACAGCGCAATCATGCCCATGATAAGGGCTGTGAGGTAGAATGAGGTTTTTCCCTAGGAATGTGCACAAAATTTGCTTGAACCAAATTCGAATTCAAAACCATTGAATGAGTGGAGATTCGCTCAAATCTATTGGAGCAATTCTCCACTCTATTCAATGGTTTCAAATTCAAATCTATTTGTATTTGATTTGAATTCGAATCGATTCGAGCAAATTTCATGCACATCCCTACTTTCCCCCTCTTACCTTGGTAAAGACCAAGGTATAGAAGCCCTGGTAGCCCTGGTCTGGGGCGCACAGTAGACGCTAGCCCCGTGGCTGCACACGAGTCTGTGGAGGTGTGTTTACTACCTCCTGCCCTGAAAGTGCTGGTAGTGAGAACAGCCTCAGTAGGTTTTGTTTCTGGTTACATAATACAGAGCAAGCGGAGTTAAGCTCAGTTGCTCAGATTGTATTGAAACCTGGGCTCATGATGAATGTAAGAACATAGGAAGCTGCCGTATACCAAGTCAGACCATTTGTCCTTCTTACTCAGTATTGTCTACACCAGGGATTCTCAACGTTGGGTCCCCAGATGTTGTTAGACTTCAACTCCCATAATCCCCAGCCCCAGCGGCCTTTGGTTAGGGATTATGGGAGTTGGAAGTCCAATAACAACTGGGGACCCAACGCTGACAATCCCTGGTCTACACTGACTAGCAGCAGCTCTCCAAGATTCCAGGCAGGAGTCTTTCCCAGCTCTTCCTGGAGATGCCAGGAATTGAACCAAGGACCTTCTGCATTCAAGGCAGGTATTCTACCACTGAGATACCAAGCCACCCACAGCCCATGCCTCCCCTAATCTTCCCACTTGCTCACAACAATTTTACTCACTCACAGTTTCACTTCACTCACTCATAATTTCAAAAGGATAACTTTCTGACAGCCTGGTTCATTGAGCTGGAGTTCCTTGCCCCCGCCAGCCAGCAGGAAGTTTCTCTTTGTAGCATGTAACTTACATTCTCTCTTTCCCACCACTGAAGATGTCAGCAAGTTGGGAGAGGTAGGGGGGAGATCTGGTTTTGTGGTAGCAAGCATGAATTGTCCCCTTTGCTAAGCAGGGTCCACCCTAGTTTGCATTTGAATGGGAGACTCCATGTCTGAGCACTGTAAGATATTCCCCTTAGGGGATGGGGCCACTCTGGGAAGAGCACCTGCTTGCTTGCATGCAGAGGTTCAAAGTTCCCTCCCTAGCATCTCCAAGATAGGGCTGAGAGAGACAGTCTTACCTATAACCATGGAGAAGCCGCTGGCAGTCTGTATAGACAGTACTGAGCCAGATGGACCAAAGATCTGACTCAGTCAAAGGCAGGTTCCTGTATTCCTCAGTGCTTTGACTGCCCTGTCTGTCCATTATATTTTTATACCGCCTGATATGTACATCTCTGATTACTACTCTCAAGTGTGGAAAAGGGCAGGGTTGGCTGGCAGATGTCGGGTCTCTCACGTACTTCCTCCCACAATACCTCCTTCACACTCCACGTCCTCCCCCTGGATTGGTCCTCCCAACTGCCAATATTCACACAAGTGTTTCTGGCTTGTTCTACAGGGCTGGAGACCTTCAGCCAGCTTGCCTGGAGAGGAGATGATGGGACGGTGAGTGCCTTGTGTTCTGTGCCCCATGATTGTTTACCACCTTGAGTCGCCCGTGACAAGAGAGGTGGGGCAAATGTTGGCTAAGTGAATCGCCACTTTAAAATGTGCCTCTTTGCTCACTTAGCAGGGATTAGTAGCAGTATCCTAGCTCATGCTTTTTGTGAGTGGACTCGTGCTCTTCATCCCTGGCTCTGTTTTATGCTTGTGTAACAGTCCCTCTGGCTGACTTCTCAACTGTGGTGCAGGCTACCCTTTCAGCTTCCTTGTTGCACTGTCCTCCTGCGAGGCTTTGTCTTAGGAAAATGGAGGATGCCACTTAGCCAGCTGTGGGTACTGAGTCTTCTCCTGGTCCTGATCTGCAGGGCTGTAGAAATCCACTAGTCTACTAGTCTGTGACGAGTAAAAAATGATGCCTGGCGAGTGAAAAACATCCTGATGAGCAATGTGCCAACATAGCTTGACAAGTTAAAAATATGCTGTCTGTCTGATAAACTTAGCCAACATTTGTTCTTCTGCCTCTTCCTCTGCACAGTTCTACCTCAACAAGACGACGGTTGTCGACTTCCCCCGCTTTCGTCACCGGGGTCTGCTGCTTGACACATCTCGCCATTACCTGCCTTTGAAAGCTATTCTGGAGACGCTGGTACGTAGGGGATGGTCTTGCCTCGGTAACCTTGTTGTGTGCCCTTGAGTTGCTGGGCCCTCTACAGAACAGCTGGTGGGTTGCTGGACTCCTTGGAGCATCAAACTGGTAGGTTTGTCTACACGTGCTCAGAAGTGTAGCTATTCTGTGCTGAAAACCTGCTGCCAGCAACTGGAGGCAGAAAGGGAGGTAAGGAACTGCACGCCATACAAACCTCATTCCTCACAGAGGTTCCGTTTCTCACCTACTACCATGAGTAATGAAACTGTGAGTAACGAGGCATTATTCCTATGGGGAAAGGGGGTTAGGAACATAGGAAGCTGCCATATACTGAGTCAGGCCATTGGTCTATCTAGCTCAGTATTGTCTTCACAGCCTGGCAGCGGCTTCTCCAAGGTTGCAGGCAGGAGTCTCTCTCAGCCCTATCTTGAAGATGCTGCCAGGGAGGGAACTTGAAACCTAGATGCTCTTCCCAGATCGGCTCCATCCCCTGATGGGAATATCTTGCAGTGCTCACACATCAAGTCTCCCATTCATATGCAACCAGGGCACACCCTGCTTAGCTAAGGAGACAAGTCATGTTTGCTACCACAAGACCAGCTTAGGTTCTTGAGTTGTATAAAAAGGGCAATAATGTGAAAAACAGCAAAAATAACTTATTGCACCATGCTCTACGCGGTCTCCTTGTACCCAGCAATGGCCAGCAAAATCAGCCCCCCAAAACACTAGAAGTAGGGCAAAAATGGGCAAAAATTAAAAAAAAAACCCCACCACCATACGCTGTGGGGTCTCCGTGTGTCCTCGTGCCCAGCAGTGCCTCCCAAAATCACAAAAAAAAATTGGTGGGAAAATGCCTTTTTAAACAGAAATGATCCACAAAATGGCTCCTGCTTGCATGCTGCTTAGAAATGCCTACAAGATGGCAGCAGGAAGTGACCTCGTGGTCTCTTCTGGCCCTCTAGGAACCATGGATACATGGGTTTTTACCCTTTATTATCCATGGATAATGAAATTGGGTGTCAATTAGACATCTGCGCATACACGGAAACGCAGATGGTGAGTCCACAAATAGTGAGGTTTCCCTGAACTTCCTTTGAAAAAGGGATTTGATACTGTGGATTTCCTGTTGCACCCTTGAGCGTGGAAAACTGGCCTCTGTGCAATGGCAAGAGAACTGCATCATCGTACTTGGTTACACAGTACTCAAGCAGTCCAGGCTAATGAAGAGACTCGGGCGATAACATGCCACTGAACACCCGTGTCTTTCATTCTGTTTTTATCCCCTAATGAATGCTGTTGTGAGGCTTCCCGAAGATTCTGCTTGGGCCATAAGACAGAAGATAAATTTGGAGGAATTATTTATAACTCAAACAAAATCATGGATGCTGTTGCAGATCCTTTCACTGATAGATGGGTGTCCAGCTTTGGGGGTTTGACTAGAAGACCTCCAAGATCCCTTCCAACTCTCTCATTTTATATAGAGCGTTCCTGCTCTATAATCTCCAGCACCAGCTTTTCTTCCCTTCCAGCTGAACCTCATTAAAACAACTCCTGGCCAGGATGCATCTTACATAAACTCTTCTTCGAGCGAATGCAGTGCACCACTTTCTGCTCTGCAATCTCTTCAAATTTAATCTCAATTTAACCTAAATAAAGTGAAGGGAGGAGGGATTAAAATAGGCAGGAAATGCTTGCGGTTGGGAATGACATGGGGGTGGCTGAAGTGGATCTGCAGATTTTCTCTGCTCTCCGGTAAAGAGCCTTGGCATTCCCATTCTGAATAAATAGCTCAACTGCTGGGCCCAGTAGCCCTTCCTTGGCCAACACGCCCTGATATCGTCATAGATGATGTTGCTGCTAAGAGACCATCTTGTGTCATGGCACTTGGAACCAGGACAAAGGGGAGGGAGTGTTCAGGTTTAATTGCACACACAAAAAAACCAGATATGTAGGTGATCTGCAAGGATGTGCTGAAACATGCTGTGGATTCACTTGCTTGAATTCTGTTTTGTGCTCTATGGAGCACTTTGACACACCTACAGCTATCTCATGCATGGCTTGGCTTTTTGGCCTTTACTTTTGTTTTGTTTTATTTAAAAACCAAAACTTCAAACACTCCCCCCCCCCCCACACACACATCTCCTTTGAATTCCAGGTATACATGTCCCCCTGCTTAGGAGGCCACGTCATGCATCTTCCAAAGTAGGCTCTGGCCCTTACAAGCTTCTGCCATCGCAGTTTGGTGGGTTGTTTTTTTAAAGTGCTGCAAGGCTGTTGGAAATGCTATAGCACTAAACCATGGTATGCGAGGGACTGCCTAGCCAGGATCTGAGACTACATTTGGAAGCTGGTTTGCAGGGGTGTATGTGTGTGTTTTAGAGCAGGGGTTCCCAACCGTGGGTCCCCAGATATTGTTGGAGTAGAACTCCCATCATCAGTCGGCCATTGAGGTTGGGGATGATGGGAGTTGTAGTCCAGCGACATCTGAGGATTGGAGAAGAAAGGAAAGTCAGTCCTTTTAGAGCAAGAATGGGAATAGGTGGACTTTGTAACACATCTAGTTGGTGTTCAGCTCTGGAAGCCACCTACAGATGAAGCTGCCTTCTACCAAGTCAGGCCATTAGTTCTCGGCTGGACTGTTAGCAGCAGCTCCTCAGTGTTTCAGATGGAGGGGTCTTTCCAAGCTTTATCTGGAGATGCTGCCAGGGTTTGAATCTGGAAACCTGTGCAAGCATTGCACTTACGCTACCACTGAGCAATGACCCCTCCTGTCAGTTACCATTGAGAATCCCATCCAAGCCTTCTGTGGTTTTGCATCCTTCAGAACTACCGACGGGTTACCTTCTTGTGTTTATATTTTCCTGGAAACCATGAGGATGTAAAATACATATTCATCTTCTACAGAGACACCACAAGAGGCATCAGAGGGTGCATTACAGGCAATATTCTACTACTGATGATGACCTGCCGCTCTTCAACCTTAGTTCTCAGAGCAGTTTGCATAGAGAAATAAATAAGATGGATCCCTGTCCCCAGAGGACTCGCAGTCTAAAAAGAAATGTAAGGCAGACACCAGCAACAGCCACTGGAGGGATGCTATGCTGGGGATGGATAGGGCCAGTTGCTCTCCCCCTGGAAGCTTTTCATACCCGGCTTTTAGTTCACATCCCCTCTGGAATGGAGGTCTATGTTCACATATTGGCCAAATTTACCCCAAAGTCCCTGTGAGCTATTAGGGAGTACTTCACCCACAATTTGGGTTTTTCATTGTGCATTAGAGTGTAGCCCAATTTATATCTGGGGTTCAAAAAACCCGCTTTTTGTGTCGGTTTTTTGGGGAACTTCGAACACAGTAAAGCCTCACAGAAAATCCACTGTAAAGCCTGCTGTCTGGGAAATCTCTTGCTAAAGAGCCAGCATAGCGTATTGGTTAGAGTGTTGGACTAGGACAGGGAAAAGGCAAGTTCGAATCCCCATTCAACCATGAAACTCACTGAGTGACTCTGGGCTGGTCATGTATCTCTCAGCCTAACCTACCTCACAAGCTTCTTGTGAGGACAAAAATAACCATCTACACCTCTCAGAGCTCCTTGGAGGAAGAGTTTATATATAAATGTAATAAATAAATATAAGAGAATCAGCACTTTAAAAGGTGTCCCTTTGCTCAGTTAGCAGGGGTCTGGAAGTGAGCATTTCCCCCTCTCTTGCACTAGTGCAATGCCTTTCCAATGGAAAATGCGGCACTGTATGCAGGTCAGTGCAATAGGAAATGACTCTCACATTGAGTGTGTCTTGCCCAAGTGGCACCTGCTTGAAAAATAGTGAAGATTACTGATTTAGCGAGTGGAACATCTTGAAGGTAAACAGTGTCCTGAGTGCTGAGAGGAGATCTGGTCTTGGGGTAGCAAGCATGACTTGTCCCCTTAGCTAAGCAGGATCTGTCCTGGTTGCATATGAAAGGGAGACTAGAAGTGTGAGCACTGTAAGATCTTCTCCCTTAGGGGATGGAGCCACTCTGGGAAGAGCAGAAGGTTCCAAGTTTCCCTCCCTGGCAGCATCTCCAAGAAAGGGCTGAGAGAGATTCCTGCCTGCAACCTTGGAGAAGCCACTGCCAGTCTGTGTTGACAATACTGAGCTAGATGGACCAATGGTCTGACTTAGTATATATCACCTTCCTATGTTCCTGTGAGTGGGCTGAGCTTGACATGGTGTTTCCCCAGGCTGCGAAAGGAATTATTTGGGGCAAGACATCATGTTCTCCCCTCTGCACTCCTGCAGGGTAGATACTCAGAAGTGCCATTGGCTGAGAGAACCTGCCAGTTATGTCATTGCAAATCCCGATGTGCAGGCACCCTCCATGACAGCCCTCATGGCCATGCACACTCCAACAACCAGAGAAGCTGAGAAGTACTGGCGCTCTGTCCCTGTGAGCCCCCCACCCCCCCACTACAACCCTGGAACCTGCCCATGCAGGGCAGAGGAGATGGAAATGATCCAACATGTCCTGTTATATAGCCCCTTTTATAAGGACTCCTGTACAAGATATACACAGCTTGGGGGTATTACTGGACCCAGCTCTGCTTTTGGAAGCTCAGGTGGAGGCGGTGGCCAGGGTTGCCTTTGTACGGCTTCGGCTAGTGCGCCAGCTGCATCCCTTTCTCGAGAAGGCAGATCTGGCCACAGTTACCCATGCCTTAGTCACGTCACGTCTGGATTACTGTAACACGCTCTACGTGGGGCTGCCCTTGAAGAATATCTGGAAACTGCAGCTAGTGCAAAATGTGGCAGCTAGGGTTTTATCTGGAGCTGCTCACTGGGATCACATCATACCCATTTTGAAAGAGCTGCACTGGCTGCCGGTTTGTTTCCAGGTCCAATTCAAGGTGCTGGTTTTGACCTTTAAAGCCCTTAACGGTTTGGGCCCGGGATACCTGAGGGACCGCCTGCTCCCAAGGGTTACTGCCTGCTTGATGAGGTCATCTGAGGGGGCTCTGCTCCGGGTGCCGACAATGAGGGAGGCTCAGTTGTCGTGCACACGGGACAGGGCCTTCTCTGTTGCTGCCCCCAGACTCTGGAATGCTCTCTCGGTGGCTATTTGCTCCTCGGTCTCCATCACAGCTTTTAGAAAGAGTGTGTAATCTTGGCTTTTTGCCCAGGCATTTATTTGATTCTCTGCTGCTGCTCTTTATACTCTGTATTGCTTTTATGCTTTTGTTTTAAATTTTTAATCAGATTTGTTTAATATTTTTCACTTAATATTTTAATTGTGTCTTTTTTACCATCATGTTAAAATTTTTGCTGTAAACCGCCTTGGGATAGTTTTAATGGAAGGCGGTATATAAATTTAACAATAAATAAATGCATACATACTTCCCCTCTACCACAGATGCATCTGGACAGACTGTAGCGGTTCTATACTAAGCTATTGCTCTCTGATATAAATTAATCCATACCATAAGCATGGTAGCTAAATCCTGCTGTGTAAAGTAAAGTGTGTGCTGTTGGGTCAGTGTCAATTCCTGGCACCCACAGAGCCCTGTGGTTGTCTTTGGTAGAATACAGGAGGAGTTTACCATTCCCATCTCCCGCGCAGTATAAGATGATGCCTTTCAGCATCTTTCCTATAGCGCTGCTGCCCAATAAAGGTGTTTCCCATAGTCTGGGAAACATACTAGTGGGGATTCCAACCAGCAAGCTCTGGCTTGCTAGTCAAGTCACTTCCCCGCTGTGCCATTGGGTGGCATGTGTAGCAGTGGTGAAAACACCACAGCAATTGACAGTCATGATCCAGTTGGTTGTAATCTCCCCCCCCCCCCCAAACCCTGTTTTTTATCTTTTGATCGAAATAAATACTGATTTTGGGTTTGAACTTCGGGCAAACTCCACAGGATCACTCCTCGAGAATGCCGTCCTTGCTAGTAAGTTTCTGAAGAGCTAGGTAAGAGTGACTTTCATCTGCTCTCTGGTTCCCTAGGATGTCATGGCGTACAACAAACTCAACGTGTTTCACTGGCACATTGTGGATGACCCGTCCTTTCCGTACGAGAGCATGGTCTTTCCGGATCTCAGTTGGAAGGTAGACTCGTGTCTCCTCTGAATACGACAAATACGTCTCCTCTGAACGTCAGAGGAGCTTGTCATCACTGTTGGTGCATAGGATACTTGCTATAGTCAGCCTGGGCGGGGGGGTACCTTGTTCCCCATGGAGCTTGGTGGGGCTCAGGTTTTGTGCATGAGCTCCAACTCTAGAAAGATTGCTTGGAGTTACATTTTCTCTAGCTCTGCACAGCATGGTGATCTCCTCCATTGCCTTGTTTGCTAATATTAAGTCCAGCCAAGTGTCTAACTAGTTAGGAGAACTGCATGTCTTTTTACAAAAGCATTTTGATCTCTCACTCGAAGAGCGAGTAATCGAAACGCAGGATGTGCGAGCCTGCTTGTGTTGAGCTGGCCCGGTTCAGGCGGTCTGATGTCGAAACGGACCGCCACCGCCCTCCCCAGTTTGCGGTACCGGTTCATGGGCCAGCTCGGAGGGTGTACTTGTAATGGGGAATCCGACTAGGGTTACCCTTTACAAGTATACCCCCAAGCCAGCTTGCAGACTGGAACCGGCCAAGCTCGATTGAGCCTGAGCCTCCTAGGAGGGCTCAAATCCGGTCCAGATGTGAGCCAAACCAAGCTAACGTCCAGCTTTCACATCCCTAAATGAAACCTCTACCAACATTTCTGCCTCTGATCAGGAATAATACATTTTTCTTCTTGTTTTCTCTTAGCCATTTTATGTTGTTGTTGTGACCGATACAGCTGGCTGTGTAGGATGTTCCCATGAAATTCCTTGCCCATCAGAGTAGAATTAGTATCCTAGATGGGCCGTCATGTCCAAGTTGCCGCGAAGGGCACCTTGGCACAACCCCCACCCTTTTATACCTGAGGAACAAATGGACAGCAAGGGGGATTAGGGGATCAACCTATTAGGGGATGCAGAAAACCAGTTTGGGAGAAAGCTCTACCCTAGTCATGTTTCTAACACAGGAGTCTTCTGTGCACAGAGAACGTTGTTTTGTATGGTTGGGCTTTCTGCCCTGTGAGTCTGCGCCCCCCACAACCCCACCGTCTGACGTCCTGCAGCTCAGACAAGAGGTTTATCACTTGAGTGGGGACCAGGCCTATGAAGGAACTTGTGTGTTTGGGATTTTCCAGGGAGCGTACAACCCCGTCACCCACGTGTACACTGCTAGTGATGTGAAGACGGTAATTGAGCATGCCCGACTGCGTGGGATCAGGGTGATTTCGGAATTTGACACTCCTGGCCATACCCACTCTTGGGGAGCTGGTAAGGGCTTGCCTGTGATGACCAGACAATGTGTACTCGAATCCCCGAGGCAAAGGGCATTTTGAGTTGAGAGTCGGGATACAAACACCCCTAGCTGAAAGAGATGTTCTAGATCTATATATATATGCAGGAGAACCTCAATATCCACAGAACCACTATTTGCGGTTCCACTTATCCATGGTGTGTCTAATAGACACCCATTTCCAGTATCCGCGGATACTAATGGGTTAAAACCCACATATCTGCAGTTCCTAGAGAGCCAAAAGTGACCATGAAGGTCACTTCTGGCCACCATTTTGTCTGAAGGATAGAGGAGGAGCCATTTCGTGAAAAAAATCTGGCTCTGCCCCCATTGTTTTGGGGGCATTTTATCCTTTGGGGAGCATTCCTGGGCACATGGGGGACCCATGAGAAGGACGGTTCTGGGCCATTTGGGCGCTTTTAATTCTTTCCCTTCCACCCTGGAACATAATTTCCCTTTCCCCATAGCCCTAATGCCTCGTTACTCGCTGTAGTAGGCAAGGGACGGAACCCGCACGGGTAACAAGGTTCCCCGTACTAGTAAATGGTCTTGCATCTTGCAAACATTCATCCTGTACCACAAAATGGCCATGCACGCTCTCTCTGTGTCTCTCTCCCTCCCTTCACTCATTGGTAGTTGTGCAGAAGAGTTTAGAAAAGTGCATTGATAGTCTCAGCACTTAAGCTATCTAGGAACATAGGAAGCTGCCATATACTGAGGCGAGTCTCACGATCAGTGAGACTTGCCGGAGGGGGTTCTATGGGGAGACCGGGCTTGGCCCGCTCTCCCTGCAGATGACCCAGGCTGCAGCCTTGGGCAGCCGGATCGGCTGCCCACATGACTGCCGACTCTGTCACGGAGCCGGCGGGGGCTGCGGGGATTGGGGGCGGCGCTTGTTTCAGCCACCCGGCGGGGGTCTCCTTGTGTGTTGCTGCAGCGCGGCAACATACGACCGAAAGGACGGGGTTAGCGGAGCACTTGCTCTACTAAGCCTGGTGGTTCTCACGCTCGCCAAAAAGCAGGCTAGGCTCCCTTAGCTCGCGTTTTGGTGATCATGAGAATCACCTCACTGGGTCAGACCATTGGTCCATCTAGCTCAGTATTGTCTTCACAGACTAGCAGCGGCTCCTCCAAGATTGCAGGCAGGAATCTCTCTCAGCCCTATCTTGGAGATGCCAAGGAGGGAACTTGAAATCTTCCGCTCTTCCCAGCGCGGCTCCATCCCCTGAGGAGAATATCTTACAGTGCTAGTCTCCCATTCATATGCAACCAGGGTGGACCTTGCTTAGCTAAGGGGACCAGTCATGCTTGCTACCACAAGACCAACTCTCCTCTCATTAGACCAGCTCTTCGTGTTTTGTTTTTAAATTCTGAAGTGATTTCATGCAAGTCCGACACAGATTGAAATGCATGGCACTGAAAAAATATAGCTTGTCTCTTGCTTCATCATTCAGGGACAACCCTGGCTTTCTGTCTCAAAAAGTACCCAAGAAAACTGCCAAAGTTTGTCAGAAGGTATCATTCCTCATTGTTTTCCAATGGGAGAGTTTCCCGACATTTTCCAGTAAATTGGTCTTTTCCAGGATTTTTTGTTTTCCTGGTAGTCTGGGCAAGGTCTGAAATCTACCTGTAAAATGGCATGTTTGTTTCGATCTTATGTGGCATAGCATAGTAAGAGTGTTGGACTAGGACCAGGAGGACCCGAGTTTGAATTCTCATTCAACCTTGAAACTCTCTAGGTGTCTCTAGGCCAGTCATCTGTGTCTCAGCCTAACCTACCTCACAGGATTGTTGTGAGGACAAAAATAACCATGTACACTGCTTTGAGCTCCTCGGAAGAAGAGCAAGATAAAAGTGTAAAGAAATAAAATATAAATAAATAAATTGAGTGAGTGAAGCCCAAGCAGCTGGAAATGCCCATGATTGAACTGGGACCTTCTGCATGCAAAGCGGATGCTCTACCACTGAGCTATGGTATTTCCCAAGTACCTTCTTGGCTTTGCTCTTTATTTGCTGGGCATGGGCCTAATCCACAGCTCTCTGGGAGGAGAGCTAGTCTAGTGGTAGCAAGCATGAATTGTCCCGTTTGCTGAGCAGGGTCTATCCTGTTTGCATTTGAATGGGAGACTACATGTGTGAGCACTGTATTATATTCTCCTTAGGGAATGGAGCCACTCTGGGAAGAGCAGCTGTATGGTTAGGGCATCTCCAAGATCGAGGTTAGGTTAGGGCATCTCCAAGATCGAACTGAGAGAGACTGTTGCCTGCAACCTTGGAGAAGCCACTGCCAATCTGGGTAGACAATACTGAACTAGGTGGGCCAATAGTCTGACTCGGTATAAGACAGCTTCCTATGTTCCTATCCTACTGCTGTCTTTGACCTCTTTCTCCCCCAACCCCTTCCAGGTCTCCCAGGGTTGTTGACTCCCTGCTATGCAGGTCTGAAGCCCTCTGGAGTCTATGGACCAGTCAATCCCATCCTCAACACAACGTACCAGGTCATGGCCAAGCTTTTTGAAGAAGTTAGTGCTGTATTCCCAGACTTCTACATTCACCTTGGAGGCGATGAAGTTGACTTCACGTGCTGGTTGGTCTTGCTCTTCTGGAGTGATAGTTTAGTAGTTTATCACTGATAGTGATAGTGGGAACTGTAGGCATGTAAAACGACACTGAGAAATGTGGGCAGAGACTGGGAGATGACTTTAAAATAACTTCTGCTCATCACCAAACCCACTAAGAATCCTGTTTGCCCTAAATAAACTTGTTCAGTGGCCGCATCCATCCCTGGAACCCTAACCTGCTCAAAACAAATTGGTCCAGTATCAGAGTTCCTTAGAGCAGGGGTTTCCAAACTTAGGTCCCTAGATGTTGTTGACTACAACTCCCATCATCCCTGGCCACAGTGGCTGGGGAAAATTGGAATTGGACTCCATCAACATCTGGGGACCTATGGTTGGAAATCCCACTGTGGATGCCAGGTTAGGACCTCTAAGGCTTTTAATTGAATTATTGTGTTTCTGCTGCTCTATTGAATACCGTGGCTTTATCAAGGGGTGCTTTTGCTTTTCTCTGCTTCTTCTGTGTGTGTGGCTCATGGAAGCTGATTCTAAATGTGTTCTGACTTCTAATGCAGTATTGTAATTTTTGACTGACTGTTAGTTGCTTTGGAGACTTTGAACGAGGAAGTGGCTCATAATGATGTCAATTCAAATGAATAAATAGCATTAAAAGTGTTCTTCATTGCCAAGTCCAGGAGCCAGTGGCAGCTCTCACTTATTCCAGGTGCAATTCCCTGACTAATTACAGGAGAACCCCTTTATAATAATGTGGCATTAAAGTCAATGTAAATTTGGGGGTTAGGTTCTTGCACTGCCCCAAACTGTCCCCCAAATGACAAAATGAGCCAAATAAAGTGCCCTACCCTGGTCCATTACCTTTCAGAGGTCCACTGATGCCCCCCACCAAGTAAAAAATATGCTGAAAATCACATCCACCTCCCCCATTTTTTTAAAAAACAATGAGCCATAAAATGGCTCCCAAACTCAAAATGGTGGCCCGAAATGACCTCCAAGATGTCTTCCAGCCACTTCAGACCCATAGATATGCGGGTTTAACCCTTTTTTGCTGATTCCTTCCACCCCACACCACCCACATATACTGAGGTCAGGTGTCCATTACCTGACCACAGATATGCGAAACTGCGGACTGCGAGTCTGCAGTTAACGAGGGAAATGCTTGACTCACAAGCAGAAGGTTGCCGGTTCAGATCCCTGCTGATACTATATTGGGCAGCAGCGATATAAGAAGATGCTGAAAGGAATCGTCTCATACTGCGCGGGAGAAGACAATGGTAAACCCCTCCTGTATTCTACCAAAGAAAACCACAGGGCTCTGTGGGCGCCTGGAGTCGGAATCAACTTGAAGGCACACTTTACCTTTTACCTGTATTTATTAGACCTTTGCAAAGCTTCCTTCAGCAGAATAATCCACCGCCAGCACCATGCGGAGGCAGCTGTACTCTCAGCAGAGTTGCCGTGCTTTGCTTGTGAGGCTGCATTAAGAGAAACTGAGCCCTCTTGAGCCCCGGCGCCATCTTGGATGGTGACCTTGGAGCATTGGAAAATGCAGTCCTCTTAGAGCTGCGTGAGGGAAGCGCTGGGAAAGACTACACTGCCCAGCACTCCATGTGCAGCTTCTGAGATGGTGAGGGGCCTTGACAGGGCTCTCTTTCTCTTAAAGTCCCTGCCCCACCATGCTGCAGGAGGCAAGAGGTCAGCACCGTGGGGAATGGCTCTTGTGTGGATTTATTATTATTTTTTTAAAAAATTGCCCAAGTGACCTCTGGAAAATTCTGAAGATCACTGAAATGGGATCTCTGTTTCTCAGTGGCTGGTAGGACTCTTTTCAGCTTCCCGGTTTTTCCCTTGTGATCTTGGGCACTAGAATCATGCGCTTCAAAAATTTTTGCTTTGCAGTGAATTGCAGCCACTCAGAGCTGTGTAGGACAAGAGGTTTGGTTTATTTTTATCCCTGTTGGACTTGGAAGAGGCCATACTTGCTTGGGGTTTGGGGCACCGTTTATTATTCAGTTCTGATCTGTGTCCCTCCTTTTGCATGCAGGAAATCTAATCCTGAGATCCAGACTTTCATGCAGAAGATGGGATTTGGCCAAGACTTCACCAAGCTGGAGTCCTTCTACATCCAGAAGTAAGGGGGTTTATGCAGAGCAGAGGCTGCTTCCAAATGGATCACCCCAATTCCGCATGTCAGGGGTTCCCAATGTTGGGTCCCCAAATGTTGTTGGACTACAATTTCCATCATCCCCAGCCATAGTGGCCAAAACTTACTGATCTCTCGACCCCTCGCCAAATATAAAGAGGTCTAAGTTGAGGCAGTTCCTTTCTGGGATCTGTTTGTTTCTTGTATGCTGGCCAAGGCTTTGGCCATGGTGGCTGGGGATTGCAGTCCAGCATTATCTGGAGACGCAAGGTTGGGAACCCTTGCTCTGTGTGATGTTTCTCTAACTGGACCTTCAGAGATGTGTGGCCTCCTGGATTTGTGGAAGATAGGAAGCTGCCTTATACCAAGTCAGACCACTGATCCATCTACCTCAGTATTGTCTACACTGACTGGCAGCGGCTTCTACAAGGTTGCAGACAGGAGTCTTCTCAGCCCTATCTTGGAGATGCTGCCAGGGAGGGAACTTGTAAGCTTAGGCATGCAGGTGCTCTTCTCAGAGTGGCCCCATCCCCTAAGGAGAATACTTTAGAATGCTCACATGTAGTCTCTCATTCAAATGCAAGCTGCTTAGCGAAGGGGACAATTAATGCTTGCTACCACAAGATGAGCTCTCCTTCTGCTAAGGCAGAGCTGTGCAATTTCTGCTGTTTGGAGGCTACAACGCCCATCATCTAGTATCCACAGTTGCCAAGAGTCCTAGGTGATGGGTGTTGTAGACTGACGTATGCACGAGGGCTAAAGTTGTGTAGTCTTGTGCTAAGGGGACTAATCTATTACTGGTCTTTGTTTTTAGTCGTTCTGCCTTTCCCAAGGCAATCTTATCCGGTTTCACACAATCGTTCGAATCTAGGTTTAATATAGGTTACTGACATTAAAGGGATTGTGTCAGAATCACACCAAGGCAAGAATCGCGAGTTCATCTCGAGCCATAAACCACCTTGGCACAATCACACTCAGTAACCCATGTTAAACTCGAGCTCAAACAATTGTGTGAACCAGGCCATTACATTTCCTCTTCTTTGTTTTTAATTTGCAGGGTTACCTCTTCCCACCTCTCCCAATCTAGAGATGTTTAAGTTGGGGAAGTTCCTCTCTAGGGTCTGTTTTTCCTGTCCACTGTCAAGCTGTACAGAGAACATATCTGTACAGTGCTAGCAGTGGCTACATGAATGGCCCCCTTGGCTAAGCAGGGTCTGCCGTAGTTTGCATTTCAGTGGGAGACTACATGTGTGAGCACTGTGAGGTATCTCCCTTAGGGGATGGGCCATTCTGGGAAGAGCATCTGCATGCTTTCATGTAGAAGGCTACATGCTCCCTCCCTGGCATCTCCAAGATAGGGTTGGGAGAGACTCCTGCCTGTAACCTTGGAGAAGCTGCTGCCAGTCTGGGTAGATAATTCTAAGCTAGATGGACCAATGGTCTGACTCGGTAGAAGGCAGCTTCCTCTGTTCCCATTTCATGGTTGCCATGTTAGGAAATACTCCTAGCTAGCACTGATGCTTTGAGTGAGCATACCAATGAGGAAAAGGCACTTTCCTGGAGCCAGAATACAGGTAGAATGGGAAATGCCTCCTTCTCATCAGTACTTCTTCTCTCTGCTTCAGGCTACTGGATATAGTCTCTTCGTACAACAAGGGCTACGTGGTGTGGCAGGAAGTCTTCGATAACGCAGTGAAGGTGAGGCTCTCCACCGAGGGTACACCATCTTATGTGCCATTTACTTATACGTATAAAGCACCATTTGCCTATGCACCATTTGCCTATACCTATAAAGCCCTAAACAGTTTAAGCTCTGGGTATTTAAGAGAACGTCTTCTTCACCATGAGTCCCACTGCCTGTTAAGATCATCTGGAGAGGTTCATCTGTGGTGGCCGCCAACTCGTCTGGTGGCTACTTGGGAACGGGCCTTCTTCATTGCTGCCCCTGGACTTTGGAATGTGCTCCCTGTTGAAATAAGAGCCTCCCCATCTCTGGCAACCTTTATAAAGGCACCGAAGAAACATTTATGGTTTTAATTTTTTAATGTTGGTTTAAAATGATTTTAATGTTCAAAATGATTTTAATTGTTTAATTGATTTAGTTTTGATTTCAGTTGTTTTGTTTTTATTTTGATGTAAACCACCCTGAGCCATTTTTGGAAGGGCAGTATATAAATAAAATAAAATAAATTTCCTTAATACTTGGAGCCAGGGCCAGATGGTGACATGCTGAAGCCCTAAGCCAGGGATAGGCAGTGTGTGGCTCTCCAGGTGTTGTTGAACTACAACTCCCATCACCCCCAGCTGTAATCATTTGTGCCTGGGAATGATGGAAATTGTAGTTCAGCAACATCTGCAGGGCTGCACATTACCTACCCCTGCCCTAAGCTATGTCAACCTTAAAAGGCATAACTGCATTACCCCAAACAAAAAAATACATATAACCAAAAGGACAATGGAAATAGAAATAATAAAGCTCCCATTTTTACTTAGCAAAGTTTGAGCAGCCTCCCCCGCCTTCTTCCACCGAGGCCTTCTCCATGATCGTGAGAAAGGGCTCACTGTCTGAAGTGTGCAAAATAAGTCTGTAACAGAACTGGAATACTTGGGCATCATTTCTGATGGTGTTAGTTGCATGTTTTGTACACTATAAGATGTAAGGATTTTGTAGAAACATGGCTTTATGGTAAGAGAGGTTCTCTTGCCAGTGGGTGAAGCTTGGAAACTTGCTTATGGCTACAGCCATATGCCTGATTCTGTTACCCTTGGAATTGCCCTATGGAAGGGAGCCAGGAAGTCGGCTGGGCTCTAACTCGTGTGGCATTTTGCAGTCTCTGTAACGATCACAGGGTAATCACAGAGGCTTTTGCTTATTTGGTTCCCTCGACTGCTATCTGGTAAGAAGCAGGTAGGGCTTTTTCCGGGCTTCGGCCCCTGATGTGTCCTCTCCTTTGCTCAGGTGAGGCCAGATACTATCGTCCATGTGTGGAAATTGAGCGCCGGCGCATACCCAAAAGAAATGGCTCAAGTCACCAAGGCCGGTTACCGAGTCCTGCTTTCGGCTCCTTGGTACCTTAACTACATCTCTTACGGGCAGGATTGGATAGCAGCTTATCGGGTGGAACCTCTGGCCTTTGAAGGTATGTTAGGAACATAGGCAGCCACCATATACTGAGTCAGACCACTGGTCCATCGAGCTCAGTATTGTTTACACAGTCTGGCAGCAGCTTCTCCAAGCTTACAGGCAGGAGTCTCTCTCAGCCCTATCTTGGAGATGCCAAGGAAGGAACATGGAACCTAGATAATCTTCCCAGAGCGGCTCTGGGATTTGAACCAACCAGCGGGGATTCAAACCAACAGCCCCCTGCTCTCTAGGCAGGTTGCTTTCACATTCAGGTAGTGACAAAGAGGCCAGGTTTCTAAATACGCTGGTGCTCAGGACCTGGTGCGGGATGTCAGTTGCATGGAACCTTTAGGGAACAGTGACCATAGTGTGATCAAATTCAGCAAATATGCGAGGAATGAATTGCCAAGGACATCTAATACAGGCACTTTGAGCTTCAGAAAAGGAAACTTCTCTAAAATGAGGAGTTTGGTGAACAGAAAACTGAAAGGGAAAATCAAGAGTCATTTTGCTCCAGAATGCATGGAGTTTATTTAAAGCCACAATAATAGAAGCTCAATTAGAATGTGTACCAAAAAGGAGGGAAGGTACCAGCAAGTCCAGAAGGATGCCAGCATGGCTAACAAGTAAAGTCAAGGAAGCTATGAAGGGGAAGAAGAATTGCTTTAGAAATTGGAAGGCCTGCCCAAATAAAGAGAACAGAAAGGCATGCAAATTCTGGTAAAATAAATGCAAGGAGACAATAAGGAAAGATGTAACTTATACAAAAGTATGCAACTGATCCCTACAATCAGGATCTGTATGAGAGGACTGGAAAGTAACCAATGTAACACCAATTTTCAAAAAGGGATCCAGTGGGGATCTGGGAAATTACAGGCTGGCTAGCTTAATGCCTGTGCCGGGCAAATTGGTGGAAAGCATCCTCAAGGATATTGTTAAGCATATAGAAGAACCGGCCCTGCTGAAGGAGAACCAGCATGGCTTCTGCAAAGGTAAATCTTGCCTCACCAACCTTTTGGAGTTCTTTGAGAGTGTCAACAGGCATGTGGATAAAGGTGATCTGATTGACATAGTATACCTGGACTTCCAAAAAGCTTTCAACAAAGTTCCTCATCAAAGACTCTTGAGAAAACTTAGCAGTCCGGGGATTAAGGGGACAGGTTCATGTGTGGATTGGTAACTGGTTGAAGGACAGAAAACAGAGGGTAGGTATAAATGGAGAGTTTTCACAATGGAGGGAAGTAAGAAGTGGGGTCCTCCAAGGATCTGTACTAGGATCAGTGCTTTTTAATTTATTCATAAATGATCTAGAAGTTGGGGTAAGCAGCGAGGTGGCCAAATTTGCAGAGGACACCAAATTATTTAGAGTAGTGGAATCCAAAACAGATTGCTAGGAGCTCCAAAAGGATCTCTCCAAACTGGGGGAGTGGGTGACAAAATGGCCAATGCGGTTCAGTGTTGGCAAGTGTAAAGTGATGCTTATTGGGGCAAAAATACCCAACTTCACATATATGCTGATGGGGTCTGAGCTGTCATTGACTGGCCAGGAGAGAGATCTTGGAGTCATGGTGGACGGCTTGTTGAAAGTGTTGACACAATGTGCAGCAGCTATGAAAAAGGCCAATTCCATGCTTGGAATCATTAGGAAGGGGATTGAAAATAAAACTGCTCATATCATAACACCCTTATACAAATCTAGGGAGAGGCCACATTTGGAGTACTTTGTACAGTTCTGGTCCCCATATCTTAAGAAGGACATTGTAGAACTGGAAAAGGTGCAGAAGAAAGCAACCAAGATGATCAGGGGCCTGGAGCGCCTCCCTTACTATGTGAGATTAGAACACCTTTGGCTTTTTAGTTTAGTTTAGAAAAAAGACAACTGAGGGGTGACATTAGAGGACTATAAAATTATGAATGGTGTGAAGAGAGTGGAGAGAGATAAATTCCACCCCCTCTCTCATAACACTAGAACCAGGGGTCATCCCATGAAATATTGCCAAGAAATTTAGGACCAACAAAAGGAAGTACTTCTTCACATTACACATGATTAACCTGTGGAGTTCTCTGCCACAAGATGTGGTGACTGGCACCAGCCTGAATGGTTTTAAGAAGAGTTTAGATAAATTCATGGAGAACGTCTATCAATGGCTACTAGTCTGAGGGCTGTAGGCCAGCTCCAGCCTAAGAGTCAAGATGCCTCTGAATACCAGTTTCAGGGGAGTCACAGCAGGAGAGAGGGCATGCCCTCAACTCCTGCCTGTAGGCTCCTCAGAGGCATCTGGTGGGCCACCATGTGAAACAGGATGCTGGACTAGATGGGCTTCCTTGGGCCTGATCCAGCAGGGCTGTTCTTATGTTCTAATGAAATTGTCATATTCCCCCAAAGCCTTATCCAGATCAGGCCTCACCCAGAAGTAGGCTGAGTAAAAATGTTAAAATAATAAAATGTTTTCGCTGTGTGATATGAACTAATGTTGGTTTACTATCTCCAAGACCCTATGTTTACTGGGTTTTGTGTTATACTTCAGTGCATAGCCACACAGCCACTTGCAAATATTGTTCAGATTGCTTAGGCATTACGTGGGTTATGCACTAGAAGCCCTAGTATAACTGAACTCATCTGTTTAAAAAAGTGCAATATGCATATGGGAGTATGTGTTTCAGGCTTAATGTGCACAGCCAGTATCATCTGTATTGATCTTAATATTAATATAGGGCTGTATCTAATGGCTTCCTGGGTGGTCTTACACCTCCTTTCACTAAAATATGCCTAGTATGAGTTCAGCAACTCTTGCAAACTTACCTGACATTCCTCTGTGATTATACTGTATAAGGCTGAATATGGTCATTAGATCTGAGGGATCAGACTCCAGCCTTTCTGATGCAAATTCCAAATGTAGGCTAGAAGAATATTGAGTAGGGACCTCTTTGGAATGAGATGAAAGTACCCCAACTTGAGATGTCCGTTACGCCCTTAAACGAGGTGGCACAAAACCCGGGATTTGTGGCACAAACCTTTGGTAGAGATTTTAAAGGGATGTGATGATCATTTTTGGGTGGTCAGGAGGAAACAGGGTTGAATAGGGACAGTTGCTCTCCCTCTGCTAAATATAAGAGGGCCACCACTTTAAAAGGTGCCTTTTTGCCCAGTTAGCAGGAGATTTAGTTTTATTGTTTGGTTTTTTTAATTAATGTATTTACTTACAGCCAGTGCTGATTAAATCTTGTTTAATCGATTCAGTTATTACAACAAACCTTTGGCTTTTTTTCTGACAGGCAGCCCAGAACAGAAAGCTCTGGTGATCGGTGGGGAGGCCTGTATGTGGGGTGAATACGTGGATGCGACAAACTTGTCCCCAAGACTCTGGTAGGTTCAGTAGTTGTATGCCAAGCCATGCCCTACGGTCGTTCTCACAACCTTTTATCCTGGAGCGGAAAAGGCAGTGGGGGAGAGAGGCAGGAACGTTCTTATGGTCCCCCACACAACCGGATGTTGATTTCCTTCTCGCCATGTGGCCACACGATTACCACTACAGTGAGTGGTTCGGTAAGAGAGGCCTCAAAAAGGACGCCCAGCCTCTAGAAAGCCCACAATGCACCATTCTGCATGCCCGGTGTATTGAAGGCATTCTAGAGGCTGGGACGCTCCTTCCCCTAGCCTCGATGGTAGGATAGGCTGCCGGCAGCCCCAATGGAGGGCTGCAGACAGTCTGTGTTGCCATGCAGCTGGGGAGTGGAGTAAGAGAGTATGTGCTCTCTGTCTTACCTCACTTCTAGCCTGGGTAAAAAACTTTCTGAGTGGAAGGGAAGTGGTGGATTGTGTGCAGCAGCTACAGGGAAAACAAATGTTGGGTCTGTAATTGGGAGTCCCAGATGTGTTGGCAACACCCCTCTGTGCCTGCGCAGACAGCCATGGTGCTGGCTGGATCGGGCCCAGATAAGGCAGAAACCTCCTACAGACAAGCAGTCGTGTCCTCCCCTCAGTGTGATTGTGCTAGGCCAGGGCTGCTCAACTTCAGCCCTTCAGCAGATGTTGGCCTACAACTCCCATAAACCCTGGCTATTGGCCACTGGCTGGGAGTTATGGGAGTTGTAGTCCGAAAACAGCTTGGCGGGGGTCAAAGTTGGGCAGGCCTGTGCTAGACCTTGCAAGATGTGTTCAAGACATGGACCTCAAAAGAAGGTTCTCAAGCTAAACTTGTGCTGGATTAAATGACTACCATCCCATGATAAACTGCAAAGGATCTTATTTGAGTAACTAATGGAGGAGGAGGGCACCGATTTTTATGTACTGCTTTTCGACAAAGAAATTATCAAAGCAGTCTACATAGCAAAGTCATAAGAAAATGGTTTTCTGTCCCCAAAGGGCTCACAGGGTAAAAATAAACACAAGTTAGACACCAGCAGCAACAGCCACTGGAGGGATGCTGTGCCGGGGTTGGATAAGGGCAGTTGCTCTCTTCCTGCTAAATATAAGAGGATCACCACTTTAAAAGGTACCTCTTTGCCCAGTTAGCAAGATCTTGTGTCATATGCTTTTTTAGGCTGATGCCCAGCCCACCTCATGAAGGCTTATGAGATCACCCAGTATTCCATCTGTGTGTGTATGTCCATGTCCCTATCATCTTCGCAATGCCTGGACCAATATGAACCGAATCGGATACAGTTGTAGGGACACCTCAACAGCATACTTCGTGATGATGTCATATACCCCAATTTAAGATGGCGATCGTGTAAACCTTTGAGGCGCTAGGAGGTTAACTTGTGGACTGCCTAACCAATTTTAGCCAAACTTGGCACAGTTGTAGTGACACAGGGACACCTGAATGGTGTGGTTTGTGATGGTGTAATCCACCCCAAATCAAGATGGCGGACTCGTGAACATTTGAGACACAGTTAGGCTAACTTGTGAACCACTTAACCGATTTGAGCCAATTTTGCTACAGGTGTAGGGACACATAGGGACAGCTCGAGGGCGTAGTTTGTAAAGATGTCATCCACCCTGATTCAAGATGGTGTACACATGAACGTTTGAGGTGCAAGTGGGAACCGATTTGGACCAAATTTGGTCCAGTTGTAGTGATAGTAAAGGGAAAATAGAACAAGTTCTTTCTAGAACAACTTGTTAGATTGTGAGCCGTTTGGGGATAGGGAGCCATTACATTGATTTATTTATATCTATGTAAACTGCTTTGGGAACTTTGTTGAAAAGTGGTATATGAATATTCATCAACTTGGTACAGGAAATTTGTCTTGCCCTCTCCTGGGTAGCCTCTTGCATTTCTGGCATGGTCGGAGAACTCCTTTCCCAACTGCTGCATGGGTCTTGTCCCAGCCAGAAAGGTGAGCTCTCTCAGCTGCTCCTTGCAGAAATTAACATGTTGCTGCACTTCTGTCTCCTCAAGGCCTCGGGCTGGCGCTGTAGCGGAGAGATTGTGGAGCAACCAGACGGTCAGAAGCCTGGCAGATGCGTACATGAGGCTGGCAGATTTCCGATGCATGCTGCTCACGTAAGGCCCTCTTGTTACCTGCGGCTCTCCCTGGAGGGACACACGTGCCCGCATTGGTTGTGTTTCAGTGAAGCTACTGAGAGGATGTAAAAGGGCAGCCTCTGAGCTATAGCTGGGTGTAACATGACTTTTGTGCAGAAATATCATACCCTATCACCGCAGCAGCAGCAGTGTCACTGTGTCAGTCTTCTTTTCACCAAACTCCTCATTTTAGAGGAGTTTCCTCTTCTGAAGCTCAAAGTGTCTGTTAGACTCCCTTGGTGATTCTCTCCTCACATGTACAGTCATCCCTTGCTAACCTTGGTTTTACCAACCGCGGTTTTGAGTAGAGGCGAATGGGAAATTGTGGCAGGTCTTGCCAACGGCAATCTGAGTATCCGCAGTTGGCGAGGGTTTTTTAGTGAGTGGGGGGAATGTAGCAATTGGGGGGGGGTGTTTCAGAGGTTCAATCTGCTCATTCCTCTTGGTGACCCTTGCTGACTTTGTTGTCCCTTGCTAATTTAAAATGCCTTTGAGTGATTTGAAGGGGTTAAAAAATTTCCAGAGATTCAATCATCTCATTCTTCTTGATGACTCTTGGCGATATTACAGGACTTTTTGTGATGTTTTAGCATTTTTAGGGGGTATTTTTCCCCCTTTATTTTTAGGTCTTTTTGCGGTCGTGGTTCCCCTAACCCCCTGTTTCCCATAGACTTTTAATGCCAACTGTGAATTTTCCGATGGCAAGGTTTTGCCAGAACAGAACCCTAGCGGTTGGCGAGGAATGACTGTATGCTGAATTTGATCACACTATGGTCACTGTTCCCTATGGCCACTGACATCTCACACCAGATCCTGTGCACCACTCAGAATTAAGTCCACGGCCGTCTTCTCCCTGATTGGTTCCATGGCCAACTGTTCTAGGGCAAG
Organism: Hemicordylus capensis; assembly: GCF_027244095.1. NCBI lineage: Eukaryota > Metazoa > Chordata > Lepidosauria > Squamata > Cordylidae > Hemicordylus > Hemicordylus capensis. Next base: position 16,932,443 of record NC_069666.1, on the reverse strand, counting down.
TCATTCAGCGTATCTAAAAATCTGGCCTCTTTATTACTACTGAATGCGAAATTACCTAGTCTGTGTGTGGGCAATTGAAGTCACCCCATTACTACAGCTCTTTCTCTCTGATGCCTCCCTGATTTCCTTCTGACACAATGACATTGCCTGAGAAGACAGGTCATAGCAACATAGGACGCTGCCCTTGGCTGAGTCAGACCCTTGGTCCATCTAGTTCAGTATTGTCTACGCAGACTGGCAGCGGCTTCTCCAAGGTTGCAGGCAGGAGTCTCTCTCAGCAGCACTATATGGAGATCCCAGGGAGGGGACCTGGGACCTTCTGGATGCAAGCAGGCAGGTGCTCTCCCAGAGTGGCCGCATCTCCTATGGGGAATTCCTTACAGCAGGAGTGTCAGACTCTGGCCCTCCAGCTATTTTTGGCCTACAGCTCCCATAATCCCTGATTGAAGGCTGGGAAACGTAGTCCTTCCCATAGAACTCTTATGACATCATGAGATGTCTTAAAAAACATTATTAAGATTGCCTCCTCTGTTTTAAGACACAGAACCTTTTCAAAAAGTTGAGACACAGCCCCAGCATGGTCAAACGACACATAATACTGCCACCTTGCTGAAACTAAGCAGGTCCTGGTGTGGTCAGTGCCTGGATGGGAGACCCTTGTATGTCACCTTTTGGGGATGGGGCCTTGGCTCAATGGTAGGGCATTTGCTTTGCACGTAGAAAGTCCATGATGGCATCTCCAGGTAGGGCTGGGAAAGACTCCTGCCTGATACCCTGGAAAGCTGCTGACAGTCAGTGTAGACAATACTGAGCAAGATGGACCAAGGGTCTGACTCAGTATATGGCAGCTTCTGATGTTCTGTGTGCCTAAGTACGATCTTCCACTGATATGTTAATGTTCCTTCTTCTTTGCAGGCGAGGGATCCGGGCAGAGCCCCTTTTCACCGGCCACTGTGACTATGAATTCAATGCACTTTGACTTGTGCATCCGGCTCCTCTTTGGTTCCACATACCTGGATCGCTTTTGCATGTCCCGGAGAGTAGTAGTGATTTCCCCCCCACAAATGAACATTTCAGGGATGCACAAATGCAAAATCAATCAATTGTTGCTTTGGGGGTTTTAAAGAATACTTTTAATAAAAACTCAGTCCAGTGCATTCAGCTGGAGAAGATGCTTCGCTTCTCTGATTTTATATTTTTTGTAAGTGCCAAAGAGGTTATATAAAGGGATCAAGAGAGACACCAGTCACCCTACAATTATCTCTTGTTGGAAGATTCCTAATAATTTTTTTTCTGGAAGCCTCATGTGCTATCTGTAATCATGGCCCAGAACCTGCAATAAGAAATACCATTCTCTTACAAATGTTAGTGGTTGCATTGTGCAGGGGTAGTCCTTTCATAAGGCGAGGTGAAGCTGTTGCCTCAGGTGGCAAATTATTGAGGCACCAGCAGGATGGCAAAATCCCCACCACCATCACCATCAGAGCAGTTCTTTGGGACCAATCATCTGACCCTTCAAAACTTCACAACGCTTTGCAAAGCCTGCAAGAAGCACAAGGAGGGAAGAGGAGGCTGCGAGCCACCTCCCTCCCCCTGCCACTTTTTAAGCTCATAAGGGTCAGTTGTGAAAGAGCGTTGGTCCCAGTGTTCCCTCTAACAGGAATTCTCAGATGTTGCGGACTACAACTCCCCGAATCCCCAGCTGCAGTGGCTTTTACTTGGGGATTCTGGTAGTTGTAGTTGACAAAATCTGAGGATCCCTGTTAGAGGGAACACTGGTTGGTCCCCACAAGAATTGTGGGGCAAGGCAGTAATTTCCGTCTTGCCTCAGGCACCACCATACCTTGGGTTGCCCCTGCTCAACCACACCCGTTCCCAGATGTTTCCAGTCCCAATTTCACTGAAAAGTGTGGGTGGTGTTGGGTTTGGTTCCCTGAGAGGTGGCCTTCTGGTAGGAAGCATGAATTGTCCCCTTTGCTAAGCAGGGCCTGCCCTGGTTTGCATTTGAATGGGAGACTACATGTGAGCACTGTAAGATATTTCCCATAGGGGATGGGAATAGCACTTGCATGCAGAAGGTTCCAAACTCCCTTCCTGCTGTCTCCAAGATAGGCTGAGAGAGACTCCTGCCTGCAACCCTAGAGAAGTTGCTGCCAGTCAGAAGATATTGAGATGGATCAAGGGTCTGTCTTGGTATAAGGTAGCTTTCCATGTCCCTGTCTTCTTCCCTGCCATGAGCCTTTTGGAAAAGGTAGATTGACACCCTTAGCCATCAGCTCAGCCACTGGAGTCTAGCTGCTACTCCTTCTCCTCATCTTTCTGGAGAGAAGAACCAGGAGCGTGGACAGTTCAACAAAAGGGTTGCTTCTGGATGTTGGCATCTTTACCATCTTCCACTTTCCTGTGTCCTTCTGCCCTTTACCTCTGCCTTTTGGAATTCCTTGTCCTGTGCCTCACCCACAATGGTGACTGATTCACAAAAATGTGTTTGGGTATACCTGCCCAGACATCCAGGAGTACGTAGCTTTAAATGATAACCACTGATGATAAGAAAGCATTCCTCCCAGGTTGCCTGGAGACCAAATTATAAAGAGAGATTCAAAATATGTGTTTTGGTGGCAGAACTGCTTTAGCTAGAGTGAGAAATGACAAGTGATGTTTTAAATCAGATCTGGCAGAGATTCTCAAACTTGGGTCCCAGATATAGTTGGGCTACAATGTCCCCAGCTGCATTGTGGCTGGGCATTGCAGCCCAACAACATCTGTGGATCCAGGTGCGAGAACCTCTGACTTACGGAAAGAGGTACCCAATATGTTGATGTATCTTCTCAAACGCTGCCTTTTCTGTACTGCTTTTACAAAGTGGTGACTCCAATACAATCTTGTGCCTTGAGGGCCATCTGTGTGGAATGGCAGGATGTTCATGATTTAAATAAATGGATACATAAGATTTTCAAATGAGCAACCCTGTTCTAACTTTATTTCTGGATGTATGGATATTTTTAAAAGTGTTAATATATATATGAGAGAGAGAGAGAGACTCCTGTATGGTAGTCTCCAGGTTTAATATAAGGATTTTGTTAATGTTGCCTGATCACCTGGAAGCACTTCTTACATGTCGTAGGCAAGTGGCTGTTTGAAAGCCTGTTGTAAACTGCTTTGTGAAATGAATATGAACACTTACCTTTGCTGATGAAGATATGGTTACCTAGCATGTCACTGGAATGGGCCGGAGAAGGCCTGAACTGCCAACCTGGGCTACTCTGGCGGAGGCCAGCAGGTGTGTATGGGGGGAGCCACTGATATCACCACCGAAAATTGAGTTAAGTGCCCCCTGACTCCCCTGCCACCCCCTCTCTAGCCTTAGGGAAACCTCCCTGCCCTTTACCTGTAGACTCCCAAACCGGTCTGAACTTAGACCGGCCAAACCGGGCCGGTTCTATTTGAACCATGGTTTTATTAATCGAGCCAGCTCACACACCCCTAATTCTACTCAGATTGCAGGCCGGTTTGATTTGAACCTTAAGATCTTCGGAGGCCCTTCTCCAAGTGCCCTGCCAAGCAAAGTTAGGTGGGGGGCTGCTAGGGAGAAGGCCTTGGCCAGGGATGTGTGTTGGTCACACCCTGTTTATTGAACAGGCTCCCCAGTGAAATTCGCTTGGCACCATCACTTTGTTCTTTTAGATGCCAGGTGGAGACCTTTTTGTTCACTCAGGCTTTTAAAATTTGATTTTTTTGAATTGATTAAACAAAGGTTTTTTAACTTTGTAGTCAGAGGTGCACCTAGGTAATTTTGGAGCCTGGACCTAAAGGCCTTTGGAGGCCCCCCCCCCCCGCCCAATGCAATTTAAGCATTATCATGCTTTGCCAGATGATCACACCACCCGGGACACACTAAAGAGGATTTGGGGGCACCCAGGGGCTGTAGAGGCCCTGGACTTGAGCCCCAAAGTCCAGGGGTAAGAGTGCCTCTGTGGGGTGTGTGTGTGTGTGTGTGTGTGTGTGTGTGTGTGTGTTGGGTGTGTTTATTGGATGTTTGGGCGGCTAACAAATAAAGTGTGGTGGTGGTGGTGTTATTTACAGAAATGCTAACTAACATGTAGCTAACTGGAAATGTTAACTAGGGCTGATCTGACACATGTGTTGTACTTTTTTCTTCTGTATTCTGGTGAAGAGGAGCATTCATTTAATTAATTATCCTAGTATTGTTTCAGGTGGCTGCTAGTTCGGCTGCCATGCCAGTAGGCGGCAGTGGTGCTCTGGGGAAGGCCCCTGCTCCTTGCCTTCCAGTGCGGCATCTTGGGCTTTTGAGCGGGGCTGGAGGAATGTTTTCATTCGGCTGTCCTGGTCTTAAAAGTCCTTGTCACTTTCTCATGCAGTGCAAATAGCTACTACTCCCTGCCCTGCCGAAACGATTCGGCTTGTCCCTACTGGTTGCGCTGAATCAATTTGTGCACATCCCGAGTCAAACATTTTTGTGCAGAGTTGACTAGGAATGACCCACATGCTGTGGATTTACTCTAGGACTCTGAGGCAGGCTTTACCAGAGTTAGAATTCAAGGGGACAATTGCAAGATCACTTCATGCAGCAGATCAGCCTACCTCAGGGATTCTCAACTTTGGGTCACCAGATATGGTTAGACTACGGTGCCCATCATCACAAGCCACAACGGCCTTTGGCCATTCTCCAATTCCTCTAAAACAGGGTCCATTATCTGGGGATCTAAGGTTGATCCTGGCTTACCCATTAATACTCAATTGGCTATTTATGCTTAAAGCTACTGCTCCCTGCCCCACCATGTCCCTACTGGATGCACTGAATCGATTTGTGCACATCCCGAGTCCAGCATTCTGACCACTACACCACATGGAACCAGGGGCGTAGCAAAGTCAGAGTGGGCCCAGAGACAAGATTTTAAAATGCCTCCCCCCCCCCCACTGAAGCTCAGCTCATGAAGTAAAGAAATCTTAAATGAGGCTGAATAGTGGTAACAAAAAGCATAGTAAAATTTATATATATATATGTGCCACAATAGAACATCATCCTAAATTATTTTTAAAAGGTTTTGTAAATTGTGGACGATGCAAGTCATTTAATGGTACTAGAGAAACATGCTGTTCTGGTAGCTTCAGGTCTTAACACTTAACACTCTTAACACTCACATCAGTTTCGGAGGATGAATATAACTGAAGGAAGTCTGGGTGGGTGCACAGCTGGGGGAGTCAGTCATGTGATTTGCCTCTGGGGGACGCCCCACGGCAGTGGGCCCCCAGACAACTGTCTCCCCTTGCTCTATTATAGTTACACCCTACATGGAACATAGGAAGATGCTTTATTTACACCAAATCAAACCATTGGTCCATCTAACTCAGTATTGTCTACACTGACAGCAGTTCTCCAAGGTTTTAGGCAGGAGTCTCTTCCAGCTCTACCTCAAGATACCAAGGAGTAAATCTGGGCCCCACTGCATGCAAGCATGTAGATGTTCTTCCACTGAGCTATGGCCTCATCCTTTAAAGGGAGTACCTTCTAGAGCTCACCGGTATGCTCCCATCCCAAATGCAAACCAAGACAAACCCTGCTTAGCAAAACATGCTCACTACCACAAGACCAGCTCAATGGCACTATGTTTATAATTAGTATGGCTGTACTCAACATGTGGGAAAAGAGTGTGTGCATGTGAGGGGAATTATCCCTTTCCCCATAGTTTAACCACTCCTTACAGCAGGCCTGCACAACATACGGCCGATAGGCTGGATCCTGCGGGCCAGATCTGGCTGCACAGGCTTTTTTTCTGGCCTTCATGATTTGCAAGTACGATCGATAGTCTTTCCTCCTTTCAGCACAGAATGAAGAGGATCTCGGCAGCAAGGTTTTTTTGTCCTGCTGCTGCCAGGCATTTTGATTAAGTGCCGTCAAGTCGGTGTCGACTCTTAGCGACCACATAGATAGATTCTCTCCAGGATGATCTTTCTTCCACTTGGCCTTGAAGGTCTCCCAGTGGTGCAGCCATTGCTGTGGTAATCGAGTCCATCCACCTTGCTGCTGGTTGTTCTCTTCTCTTTCCTTCAACTTCCCCCAGCATTATGGACTTCTCAAGGGAGCTGAACCTTCGCATCATGTGTCCGAAGTATGATAGTTTGACCCTGGTCATTTGTGCCTCGAGTGAAAATTCTGGATTGATTTGTTCTATGATCCATTTGTTTGTTTTCCTGGCTGTCTGTAGTCTCCTCAAAAGTCTTCTCCAGCACCAAAGTTCAGAAGTGTCAACACCTTTTCTGTCTTCCTTCTTCAACGTCCAGCTTTCGCATCCATAGAGTGTCACAACAACAAATATTTACATACTACTTTTCAACAAAAGTTCCCGAAGTGATTTACATAGAGAAATAATAAAGAAAGAAAGAAAGAAAGAAAGAAAGAAAGAAAAAGAAAGAAAGATGGTTCCCTGTCCCCAAAGGGCTCACAATCTAAAAAGAAACATAAGGTTTCATGGCACTAGAGGTACTGTGCTGGGGGTGGATAGGGCCAGTTACTCTCCCCCTGCTAAATAAAGAATCACCACATTAAAAAGTGCTTCTTTGCTCAGTTAGCAGGGAACATATATAAATATTTGTAGGAAGAGTAGCTGTTGTTGCACTACAACATCCATCACAATGGCCAGTATAGACACGTCATGGCATCTAAATCTCCTTTCCAAGGTCTTCATTGCAAGCCTACCAAGTGCTAGTATGCGGCATATTTCTTGACTGCTGGATCTTTTACTGTTGATGGTATCCTTTACTGTTGATGGCAGAAGCTATCCACCACTTCAGTGTCTTCATTATCAATTCTGAGGCTAGTTGCTGTACCCGTTGTCATTAGTTTAGTCTTCTTTACATTTAATTGTAGTCCCATTTTTTTTCACTGTGCTCCTTGACTTTCATTACTAGAGCTTGCAGATCATCTGCATTCTCAGCTATCAGAGTGGTATCATCAGCGTAGTGCAGGGTATTGACGTTTCTTTCTCCAATTTTAAAACCACATTCATCTTCTTCCAATCCAGCTTCTCTCAGTATATGTTCAGCATATAAGTTGAATATATAAGGAGAAAGTATACAGCCTTATCTTACTTGTTTGCTGATCTGGAACCAGTCTGTTTCACCATGTTCCGTCTGGACTGTAGTTTCCTGTCCTGTGTATAGGTTTCTCATGAGAACAATGAGATGTTTGGGGAATGCCCATTTTTCTAAGGATATTCCACAGCTTGACATGGTCGACACAATTGAAGTCTGTAGTCTATAAGCACATATTGACTTCTTTTTGGTATTCTTTGGCTTTCTCAATTATCCAGCAGTCATCAATAATGATGTCTCTTGTTCCTCGGCATTGGATGTATGTTCCTCTGATCTGCATTGGATGATCCTGAGCATTATTTTACTAGCATGTGAAATTAAGGATATTGTGCGATGGTTTGCGCAATCTGTTAAGTCTCTTTTCTTTGGTATGTGTATGTAGACTGACCTCTTCCAATCTGTTGGCTACTGTGTCATTCTCCAAATTTGCTGGCATAGTTTGGTTAGAGCCTTGACTGATTCTTCTTCTGTTGCCTGCCATATTTCTGTAGCTATTCCATCAGTTCCTGTAGCCTTCTGACTTGGTAATGACCAGAGTGCTGATCTAACTTCATCTTCCCATACTAGAGGTTCTTGCAAGTAGGGAATATCTTCTAGAGTATCTTGGATGTTGACATCTCTGCTGTACAGATTTTCAGTATACTTCTTCCATCTCTGTTTGATCTTCTCTGAACCAGTTACTATCTATCCTTTGGCATCCCTTAACATACCAATTCAAGGTTGGAACCTCCTTCTGAGTTCAGAGATCTTTTGGAAAACTTTCCTTGTTTTTCCGTGTCTGTTTCCATCCTCAAGGTCTGTACAGATGTCATTGTAGCACTGCTCCTTGTCTCTTCTAACAGCTTTCGGAAATTCCTTATTAAGTTCCTTCCTGAGGTCTTTATCTTTCTTGACTTTGGCTTCTCTCCTCTTCTGGGCAAGTTCCATAGTCTGGAACTTTCCACCGGCTGCCAGGCACAGCTGTTGATAATTGTATCATTCTCTCCTCTTCATGTGAAGAGAATGATGCATTGATCAACAGCTTATGCCTGGCAGCCCCTGAAGAACAAAAACTAACATTGCTGGTGTGATTATGTTGCTGAACAGAAAGTGGGGTAAAGCAAGGTACTGTTCTGCTGCCTACAGGCATGCTAAAGAGGCAGCTGTCCCTTCTTAAGAGCTGGCTTTCCTCCATTAGGATCGCTGACTGGGGAAGGAGCGGAGGACGGAGGAGAAAACTCTGCTTCTCATTTCAGGAAAGAAGGATAATTACTAGCCACTCACGTTCCTCACGGCTGCTGGCTTTGTAAGATCAGCATAGTTTCATTCTTCCCCCATTTAAAAGGAACCCCTTGCAACCATCATAGTGAAAGTTCCTCCTCATGTCTAGCTTGAAATGTCTGCTTCCTTGTCATCTTAACCCCTTGGTTCTGGTCCTTGGGAGCAACAGTGAACAAGCCTACTCCTTCCTCTATGGGAAAGCCCATCAGATATTTGAAGACGGTTCTCATACTCGGGGAGGGGGAGAGACCCCCTTAGTCTTCTCTTCTCCACGCTAAACACACCCAGCTCCTCCTTTAGCTGTTCCTCATAGTTCTGGATTTCAAGACTCCTCACTGCCTGGGTTGCTGTATATCAAAGCCCTTAACATGCATTTAGAGATGAGAAGTGTGTGTTTGTGTGTGGCGTATCCGTCGCTAATCCCATGAGTGGCAGCTCTCGTGAGAGTTCGCAAGCAAGCTGCTGGCAGGGGGAGAGGAAAGCAACGACGCCAGTGGGCAAGGCAGGGAAGGAAATGGTGACAACTGGGGACACGGCGACAGTCGAAAGAAAGCAGCAGTGGCGGACAGGCAGGCGGGGAGAAGGCGGTGGGGGGTGGATGGGCAGGTGGGGGAAGAAGGCGTCGGCGGGCGGGGAAGAAAACGACAGCGGTGGGCAAGTGGGGAAAGAAGGCGGGGGCGGGCAGGCTGGTTGGCCAGGGAAACTAGAGGTTCAGATGTGCTGCACCCAACCCAGCTAGCTTTATTTTGTTTCATTAAGGATGAGAAGTCTTTACGAGGAGAATTGGTCTTGTAGTAGCAAGTATGAATTGTCCTCTTTGCTAAGCAGAGTCTGCCTTGGTTTGTATTTGAATGGGAGACGTGAATGGGAGACATGTGTGAGTACTGTAAGATATTCCCCTCAGGGGATGGGGCTGCTCTGGGAACAGCATCTGGATGCTTGCTTGCATGTAGAAGGTTCCAAGTCACTTCCCTGGCAGCATCTCCAAGATAGGGCTGAGAGAGACTCCTGCTTCCAACCTTGGAGAAGCCGCTGCCAGTCTGTGCAGACAATACTGAGCTAGGTGGACCAGTGGTCTGACTCGGTATATGGCAACTTCCTAAGTTCCTATGCAGTGCCCAGAACTGGACACAGTATTCCAAGTGAGGTCTGACCAGTGCAGAACAGAGCAGAATTATTACTTCTTGGATACTATATCTCTGTTAATGCAGATTAAGATTGCATTTGCTTTTTTTGCTGCTCTACCACACTGCTGGCTCATATTTAATTTGTGGCTCTATAAGACGCTCCAGTCCTTTCACATGTGCCTGGCCCGCCTTATATGTGCACATTCCATTTTTCTTACCTAACTGCAGGATTTTTACATTTTGTCTCTGTTGAAGTTCATCTTATTGGTTCCGGCCCCGGGTTTGCATCTTGATTCTGTCTTCTGTGGTGTTAACTATTGCCCCACCCCACCCCCGCCTGCCCCGCCATGCCTCATGCTTTTAAGCTTAGGGTTTGCAAAGCTGCATGGATAAAACAGGCTTTAATTTCCTTAAATTCGCTCTTGAGTGTGGCATGATCCCCCATGGTGATGATGTGAGGTGCAGCAAACAGCTGGAGGTTAGTCATTCTGGCGATGCAGAGGAAGAAGGAAGGCACACTCTATCTGCTGAAAGCGATGGTGTGAGATTTCCCACCACTGGCATTTTCCATACAATAACTGATGAGCTAGTGGGAGGGCAAAATAAATGCTGTTGTCTCGGGGAGTGTGTACAAGGCATGGCAACAAATAATCATAGAGGAGCCTAATCATGCACCCAGCTGTGTAAGCCTCGGCCTCTGGCAGCCCCTTTCACTGTTCTAATTTCAGCAGCAAGTAGAGTTTGGTGTGCGCCAAGCAGTACTCCAGCAGCACATGTTCTATGAATCCCATAACCCTATGGAACTCACTGCCGCAAGATGTGCTACTGCCTGCTGCCTTGGATAGCTTTAAGAGGGAATTAAACCCATTTCAGGAGGAGGATTGGTCTAGTGATGACTATTAGCTGCTATACTGTAATGGAACCTTCATGGTCAAAGGCAGTATACCAATGATTACCAGTTTGGGGAAGGGGGGGGCAGCCAGGGAAGGCTATTGTCTTCAGCTTGTGGGCTTCCCAGTAGTATTGGGGTGGCTAGTGCTGGAAACAGGAAGCTAAGCTAGATGGAGCCTGGTCCTGACCTTGCAGGGAGAGAGGTAGAGGGGTGTGTGTGTGTGTGTGTGTGTGTGTGTGAGAGAGAGAGAGAGAGAGAGAGAGAGAGAGAGAGAGAGAGAGAGAGAGAGAGAGAGAGAGAGATTGATTCCCTACTACAGCTGTCATCTGTACTTTTTTTTCTTTTTTAAAGAAAGCACACACCTACCACACAGGAATATCCCCAGTACTATTTGCCTAAAATTCGTGCACTTTCTCAGGACCTGTTTTTGACTTGCTATCTTTATCCTAGGCCCCTGGAATGGGACAGGTTAGAAATCTAAAAATAAATTATATTTAATTTACATTTATATTCCACTCTTCCTCCAAGGAGCCCAGACAACAACCCTGTGAAGTAGGTTAGGCTGAGAGAGAATTAAATATAAATAACTGGCCCCGAGTCACCCAGCCAGGATCATGGCTGAATGGGGAGTTGAACTCAGGTCTCCCCGGTCCTAGTCCAGCACTCTAACCACTACACCACAGTACAAGTTGAGACCTGAGGTGGGATTGTTGCACACACGTGTGTGTCTTTCTGGATCCTCCTATAGCAGGGCTGGCCAATCTGAGCCTCTCCAGCTGTTATTGGACTACAACTCCCATCATCCCCGGCCATAATCAACTTCATCAGGGCATGATGGCAGTCCAACAACAGTCCAACAACAGCGGGGGAAACCTCAACTTGGCCAGTCTAGTCTCACAAGCTGAGGGTGTAACTTTCATAATTACCCTTGCAAGTAGGCTACAAGAAAGCATGGTTGCCCAATGGAGAAATAAAATACCCAAAGTAATAGAATAAAACCATGCTCATTTTTGTTCACAGTGGGTTTGAAATATGTATATGTTTTTAAAAGGAGAAATCTGCTGCCTGCTGGTTTGTTTATCCTTTCCCCGAAGCCCATATACCTCATACGTTTCCCTGAAGTTCATATACCTCATCATGCAGCTGACCTGCCTTATACCATGCAGAGGTGAGAACAGAAAGCTTGGGAGGCTGCTAAGCATCTTTTGCATCTCTCTGTAGCTTGTCAACCCTTACCCCAAAGGGTGCCAGATCTCTCCTGGCAATGCAGCTCTTCCCGCAGCTATTCAGAGTTGGCACAGACAGCTGTCAGCAGGGAAGGAAAGGTCAAGTGGTTTCTTAGCAACAATTTGCCAATTGTACTAACAGGGACTCTCCTGGTTGCTATGATGGTTGCTGTGAAAACACTATCGCTGAGAAGGTGTGGCCAGCAAAAAAAGGGAGGACAGGTTAGGCTGTGACAGGTGGTGTTTCTGCAACTGGCTGCCATGGAAATACTGTAGGATTGCTTCCAACTTATGCTTAAAGACTCCTGAAGAATGATTTAGTGCTATACTCTAAACCAGGGCTGCACAACTCCAACACTCCTGCAAATGTTGGACTACAACTCCCATCACCCCTGACTATTGGTCACTGTAGCTGGGAATGATGGAAGCTGTTGTCCAGCAACAGCTGGAGGGCTGAAGTTGTGCAGCCCTACTCTAAACAGACACGTGCCTCCTCTTATTCAAGGGCAGCCCTACAATGAGGCCCAGTGAAGCAGTCGCTTCAGGCAGCACACTAGATGATGCAGGGATGCTTCACTATGGCTACCTCATTGGGCCTTACTGTGTATTTCCATATTCAGGCTTATCCTCTTCCTGATGGCTGCTTCAAATTTCCTGCACTCCCTGCATGGGGGCAGGAAGTGGAACAAGAAGTGCAGGCTCATGCTTCCTATTTACGCCATCCCCTGTGTCTGCCTTTTCAAAAGGCAACGAGAGTGGGGAAATAGCAGCAGACCTCAGGAGATTTAGTGGAGCCTGAGCAGTAACTCCTACCAGGGATGTGCAAACCGGCTTGACCTTGAGCTGGTTCAAGCTCAAACCAGCCCGGTTCGAGGGCTCAACCTCAGACTGGGCCCAGTTCAGTTCAGTTCAAGGTTGAGTTAAACCCTTTGGGGCTGGTTTGGAGGTGCCAGTGCTTTGTAAATTTGAAAAAAAATAAGGTCAACTTACTGCCCCCAAGAACTTTGGCAGCCTCAGGGGGTATTGCTGCAGCCATGAGGGGCCTCTGGTGGTTCTCCCCCCCCCGGCCTCCACCTGGTCTCCCCAGGACCGGTTTCACCTGTTTGGGGGCCAATTTGGTCCTCTGAGAATGTGTGGTGGCCATTTTTGAGGCCACTGTGCATGTGCATGGACCATTTGCATGGCCGCCTGCTCTCAGAGGGCCAAAAAAACATACACACAATTTAAAACAATGTAAACAATTTAAAAGTCAAAACAGATTAAAACCTAAGAATTAAAAAAGCTGAAAAAGCTTGAGTGAAGAAGTGGGTTTTCAAATACTTTTTAACAATTGTCAGAGATGGGGAGGATCATATTTCAGTAGGGAGTGCATTCCACAATCTGGTGGCAGCAATCTAGAAGGCCCGTCCCCATGTGGCCACTAGCCAAGCTGGTGGCAACTGGAGACGCACCTCTCCAGACGACCTCAATGGGCGGTGGGGCTCATAATGAAGAAGACGTTCTCTTAAATACCCAGGGCCCAAGCTGTTTAGGGCTTTATAGGTTATAACCTGCACCTTGTCTTTTGGAAATGTATCATCAGCCAGTGCCGCTCTATCAGCAAAGGAGTGATATGGTGTCTCCGAGATGACCCAGAGACCAACTTGTCCTCTGCATTCTGTATAGACCCATAGCCAGATAGTGGCATGGAGTGCACCTGCCTCCCCCCAAAATTCTTCGTGCTCCCCAGTGGCCACCAGGAGCGAGAAGAGAGCTGAGGAGCGAGAAGAATAGCTCGTCGTCTTGAGCTGAGAAGCGAGAAGAATAGCTCACCTCATAGCCTGCTGCACTAGTACTCAGCTGCTCCTCCTCCTCCTCCTGTTCTCGCTGAGCGAGTGAGTTAGCAGCTGCTAGGCTGTGCTTTCATCTTCTCCCGCCCGCACACCTGCTCAAAGAGCCAGTGTGAGCGAAGCCAGCTCGAACAGCTGAGAGATACAGCCGAAGAGACTGAAAACCACCGACGCAAGGGCCACTGCAGAGAGAGAGAGAGAGAGAGAGAGAGAGAGAGACTCTGCAGCTGCAGCTCAGAGCAGCAGAACATGGAGGAGAAGAGAGGACCAGTCTCTACTCCTCCCCTTCAGCTGGGCAAATCGGGCAAGTGGCTGGCTGAGTCTGTCTTGGTAACTTAGGAAGATCTGCTTTCTTGACTTGATTGAAATCAAGTCATTATGCAGGGGTATGTGTGTGTTTACAGATGAGGCCATAGGTGCACCTATGTCTGTCTTCTCCCTCCCCCATGATGGCTCCTGACAGCAGACTTCTGCTAGCAAAGCAAAAAAAGAGGCTAGGAGAATGGCATGTGTGACTCTTGTCTGGGGCTCTGCAAGAGAGAGAGAGAGAGACTGTATGTACAGAATGTACATAGGCATGGCTGGGGCTCTGCAAAGGCTTTCTCTGTGGCTGCCCCAGGGCTTTGGAATATGCTCACTACTGAAATAAGAGCATCTCCTTCTCTGTTTGTTTTCAGGAAGAAGCTCCAGACTCCTGTTTTCGCAGGTTTTAAATTTGAATTAATTTTAATAATTTTAAAACTTGTTTTAATATTGTTTTTATTCTGTATTTTAATTTGTAACTTTTAAATATTGTAAATTTTGTACACCACCTAGAGATGAACATATCAGGCAGTACAGCAATATGATAAAATAAATAAAGGCGGGCAGCCTTGGCTCTTCGGCTGTTGCCATATAACCTGACCCCCCCACACACACTCTTGTGATCCCACCCCAAAATTTTTAGGCTGGCTATGGGCCCGATTCTGTACCAACTGGAGTTTCCGGACTATGTACAAAGGCAACCCTACACAGTGCGCATTGCAGAAGTAAAGTCTTCACTTCAAGTCAAACCAATACGACTTCAGCTTTTGGTTCTTGTTTTGCATTTCCCCACTAGATTCTTGCAATTGGTGCATTGTTTAGATTCTGGAAGGGCATGCCTGTGTCTTATCACCTCTCCCCCACCCCACTTACAGTTAGAAGTCAGAGGAAAGGTGAGGTTTGCGTATACACTACAAGATTGATTTATTCAGGGGAACAACCTTCACTCTTCTGCCTTTCAATTAGTAGACTACCCCCACCTACCCCCTCCAAACCCTTCTGCTTTCATTACCTCCAGCAGTTGGAGAGCAGTTTGTTGTTACTGTCAATAATAAAAATCAAACATATTGATGAGTAAATCAATGCCTCCCAGACTCCTTCCTAGCCATTTGGGTGAGCTTTTCCTGAACAAAGAATTATTCTTATATACATTTCTGACCTTTACAGCCGGGTGGTGGGGCGGGGGGCATTAGGTAGCTGGGAAGTTACTGGAAACTTCCCGGCTTCTCTGAGGTAACTCAAGGCTTTTGGGTTTGCTTCTCCCTCCTGTCCCTTCCAGCCAATACTGCAAATCCAATTGGGTGGCTGAATGGGGGCATGGCTGCATCATTTTAAATCTATTTGGGGGGGGTGTTGTTCAGGGTTGCTTTTACTTTCTCTCCCATTAATTTCTCTACAGTTCCCCTGCAAGGCACAGCTCTTGCTCTCCTCCTGCCACATAGCAAAATTATCCTGGAATTCAGAGGTTTTGACATTCAAATCCCTTATTCCATTGACTGTACTTTTGGGGTACATGACTGCCATTTTGTCACTGGCTCTGCCGCCCCTGGCGGCCATTTTGTGACCGGCTATGCTGCCCCAAGCTGCTGTTTCATGATGGTACCTCCCAAAGCTCTGGCAAAATAAAAAACCAAAATCTGCTCACCCCTGCTTTACAAGAAAGTTCTTTGGGCTACATAAGTCCTTTTGTGGTGATGGTGGTGGGTGGTTTTTTTGGTGTTTTTTTAAGGAACTCGGCTGTGTCCTTGGGCCCTGAGAGGCACTCATGCCCCTGGACTTCTGGGCTGAAGTCCAGGGCCTCCACAGCTCCTGGGGTGCCCAAAATCCTTTTTAGTCTGTCCCAGGTGGTGTGGTTTCCTGGCTGAACATGATGATGCTTAATTTGCAGGATAGTGGGGGCTTCCAAAGGCCTTTAGGTCCACACTTCAAAATTACCTAGGTGCACATCTGGGGCCCTCTAATTTGAGGAATTCCCACATCGTCCTTGTTCTCTTTTATCCTGCTGTGCTGATAGAATTCCTGCCTTGCACAGTGCACCGTGGGCACCATCCCACAATGCTGCATGCGTGTAAATACCTCCAGTGGAGTTGTGCACCAGGGCAGCTCCGTTCCAGTGTAAAGTTGCACAAATGCAGTTGTGCACAGTGGGTACCCATTGGAAATAGTGCATGGTGTGCAGCATGTGAACCACTCACGTTTGCTACTGCGGTCGTCAGCTTCTTACAAGCAGCTGGTTCTGCTAGGGTTTTCTAAAAGGTAAATTTGGAACTGCACAGGGATATATGATTGTAATCTGGATTTGCAGCACGTGCTGTTGGAACACACCTGTGCTTTCCGGTTATTAGAAATGAACTCTGCTGGGGTTGAGGGACCCTTTCCTCCAGAAAAGTTCATAAGAGCTGGGCATGATCGAGAAGGGAAATACCTTTGCATGAGCATCCTTATGCATGATCTTGGCACTTTCCAGATTAGACCCTACAACAGGGTCACTCACGGCGTATCTCTGAAGTGTGCTTCTACACTTCCTGTGTTGTGACACCGCAGTCCCTATGCTGACAGCAGGGTGCCATTCACATTCCCAATGCCTTGCTTTGGATTTAATCACTGCGATTTATTGATAAAACGTATGTCCGGCATAAAAACGTTGCCGTTTTTTTGGGGTTGTTATTTTTTATGAGACTGCTCCCCCTGCTGGCCGCTTTGCTGTTTGCGGTTTGCCTGAATGGAAGCATTTTGCCGCTGTTGAGCAGCTAACTGGAAAGCACCCTACTAGCATTAATTCCAGATATTGTAGTTGGCTTGCAGTATCGAGGCCTGAGGTTCTAAAGGAGCCTAGTCTACTCGCTTTACCTTTTACATCTAACATAAAACAACTTTTGCATGACTTTAATTTTTCCCCCAGTACATAAGTCAATGGCCTTCACTATTTTTGAAGTGGGTGGCCACCGCTCACCCACACCCCATTGTGCAATCCAGCCCATCACTGCCTCCCTTGGTACTGGCATTGGCCCTGTCTTGCCTCTCTTAAGCTCTTGCGTGGCAGTGGAGGAGGACAGAGATCCGCAGGATTCATGGCAGCAGGAGGAGGGGAGAGAGAGTGTGCACTGTAGTGGCCATGGTGTCAGCAGGAGATGTGGGCGGGGTGGGGGGGAGAGCATGCCACAGCAGCCCCAACAGAAGGGGGAGCAAGAGAGGGAGAAAGTGCATGCGTTTGAGGTAGCTCTGGCAGCGGGGGGGTGGACTGAGAGGGAGCAGTAAGCCATGGGCCACCACTGGGGTCCACCCAGACTGCCATTGCCCCTTGGGTTGCCCAGTGAAGAACACTGACATGAGTCTACTTTTGAAGTGCACACTTCTTCCCTGGAACTACACATTCTTTGTCTGGCTGAACATTAAATAAATGGTCCTGCATGCTATGTATGTTGGAGGTGGACTTGGAGTGCATTGACCGTTTTGCACCAACTATCCTGATGACCCCTAGGGGCATTGGGAGTAGAGATAGTGAGTAAGGGTCTCTCCCTAGCCGTTCTACCTGTCTCTACTCTATAACCCCTGATATGACTCTACAGGGTGCTTTCCAGATTAGATCCTGCAATGGGATCACGTTGTATTTCAGAAGTGTGCTTCCCCACTTCCTGCATTGTGACACCACAGTCCAACTATCCTAATGACCCCTGGGGCATTGGGAGTAGAGATAGTGAGTAAGGGTCTCTCCCTAGCCGTTCTACCTGTCTCTACTCTATAACCCCTGATATGACTCTACAGGGTGCTTTCCAGATTAGATCCTGCAATGGGATCACATTGTATTTCAGAAGTGTGCTTCCCCACTTCCTGCATTGTGACACCACAGTCCAACTATCCTAATGACCCCTGGGGCATTGGGAGTAGAGATAGTGAGTAAGGGTCTCTCCCTAGCCGTTCTACCTGTCTCTACTCTATAACCCCTGATATGACTCTACAGGGTGCTTTCCAGATTAGATCCTGCAATGGGATCACGTTGTATTTCGGAAGTGTGCTTCCACACTTCCTGTATTGTGACACCACAGGCCCTATGCGGACAGCAGGGTGCTGTTCACATTCCCAATGCCTGGTTTCGAATTTAATCACTGCAATATAGTTCTATGACTTTGTATATGATGTGTGATCCCTGTAAGATATTCCCCTCAGGGGATGGAGCCGCTCAGGGAAGAGCATCTAGGTTCCAAGTTCCCTCCCTGGCAGCATCTCCAAGATAGGGCTGAGAGAGATTCCGTCCTGCAACCTTGGAGAAGCCGCTGCCAGTCCGTGAAGACAATACTGAGCTAGATGGACCAATGGTCTGACTCAGTATATGGCAGCTTCCTATGTTCTGCTGGAAGCGTGCTCCTGCCCGCCCGCCCACCCACAGCAGCCTGCGAATAAAGATAGTTCCCATCCCTGCCACCTACTGCAAAGATTAAATGAGCAGCAGGTTTTAATGAAGCTGGACAGACCTATAATGAAGAACAGAGGGATAACAGGTGCAGAGAGGAAATGCAGGATCAATACCCACAATCCAATTCATTAGCTAGCTTTTAAAGAGACACAAACAACCTGTCAATACCCCTGTACTCATCCAAAGCCCATTAACTCTTAACTGATGGTCATTTGGCTGAGTTTGACAGGCAGAAATTGGATTTCCAGCAGGGGCCTTGGCTAAGTGTCTTGTCTAAAAGGGGGGAAAAATACCTGGCACGCTGGAGGTCTGTAACTAGAGTAAGCTGCAATAGGCAGAAATTGAATCTCTTTAAGTAGGGCTTTGCCACCTTTGTGCTGGGCTTGTTGCAGCAGCACGGAAAACAGAAATGCAGGCCAGGAAACCGTTCCTGTTGCTCGCTAGCCGTGTGTCAGGAAGGCCTGCACTGCCTCCACTTCTAGTGATTAGGCAGCTGATAAATGTACAGGGATAGGAGGCAAAAGAGAGGGAGGCAGAGCTGTCTGAAAGGGGGACTGGGGGCAGTCGCTCAGGGCCCCATCCTCACAGGGGAACCACAATGCAGCACAGCAACAGAGGCTCTTCTAGTTCTGGCAGGGCTGGAACAACTGTAATTAATTCGTCATGCGGTAGGCAGAGGGTGCTAACTATTTTCGCCCTGGGCCTTGCATAAGCTAGAGACAGCCCTTCATTAGGAACATAGGAAGCTGCCAAATACTGAGTCAGACCATTGGTCTATGGAGCTCAGTATTGTCTACCCAGGCTGGCAGCGGCTTCTCCAAAGCTACAGGCAGGAATCTCTCCCAGCCCTATCTTGGAGATGCTGCCAGGGAGGGAATTTGGAACCTTCTGCTCTTCCTAGAGCGGCTCCATCCCCTAAGGGGAATATATCTGACAGTGCTCACACATCAAGTCTCCCTTTCATATGCAACCAGGGTGGCCCCTGCTTAGCTAAGGGGACAAGTCAGGCTTGCTCCCACCAGACCAGTTCTCCTAGGTCATCCTAAGCCCGTGTAAGGCCAGGGATTCAGTGGGAGCTTGAAACTAAGGAAGATCCTGCACTCTCCAGAATGGTGACTGCTGCTCAGTACACCTACTTTGCCCTGCAACTGGCCCCCATTAATAAACAAGCACCGCAAGCCCGATAGAAATTACCAATCCATCCCAATTCCTCAACCTGTATCCTATAACCTTGTTATGCTGATTGACACCAGGTTGGCAGGCACTGATTTGCAATGCCGCTTCCCAGCTCACAAGCACAGGCGATTAACAGTGCTATCAGTTTGGCTCTGGCTGCTGTTCAGTGGTAATTGAAAACTCCTCCAGGCATTGGGAAAGTGGGCAAAAAGCTCCTCTGACGTATCTGGCCATGTTCATGAAAGGAGAGCTCGGGCCCTCTGGTTTAGGTGGGGATGGGGCCTGGGTGGGGAGAGTTCTTGGGCACATGAGCAGTGCAGGAGGAGAGCTGGTCTTGTGGTAGCAAGCATGACTTGTCCCCTTAGCTAAGCAGGGTCCACCCTGGTTGCATATGAATGGGAGACTTGATGTGTGAGCACTGTAAGATATTTATCTTAGGGGATGGAGCCGCTCTGGGAAGAGCATCTAGGCAGAAGTTCCCTCCCTGGCAGCATCTCCAATATAGGGCTGAGAGAATTTCCTCCCTGCAACCATGGAGAAGCCGCTGTCAGTCTGTGTAGACAAGACTGAGCTAGATGGACCAATGGTCTGACTCAGTATATGGCAGCTTCCTGTGTTCCCTGTAACAGTGATCCCCAGGTGTTGTTGTTGACGACAATGTCCATCATTTCCTGCCATTGCAGGTGAGGATGATGGAGACTGTAGTCGTCAACATCTGGGAATGCCTGTTACATGGAACACTGGAATGTGGGCCACTTGCCCAACATATAAGGCTGGTTCTCATGAACAGCAAGTGGGTAGGGAAAGCATGCTACCCATGTTTGGGAGCGGTGTGCCAGTAGTGGCTCAGCCTAACGAGCCGTGTGTGTGTGTGTGCCAAAGGAGGATGCTCAGGTTGCTCACCCTGCCCAGCAGCACTGCCATTTTGCTTCTGGTTTTGACACATGTTCTCTTTGCCCTAGCACAAAGGAACATAGGAAGCTGCCTTGTAACAAGGCAGACCCTTGGTCCATCTAGCTACACCCTCCATCAGCCTTCCTGCAAATGTTGGCCTACAACTCCCATAATCCCTGCTATTGGCCACTGTGGCTGGGGATTATGAGAGTTGTAGTCCAAAAACAGCTGGGGGGGTGGGGTGGCTAGGTTGAGCAGGCCTGGTCTACAGAGACTAATAAAACAATAATAAAACAATATAAAATTAATAAAATTCAGTTGTAGAACAAGACCAACTTCAAACACGTTTTACCCATTAAAAAGCGACTAGAAATAAATAATAAAAACTAAAATGCTTCTCTGAAAACATGGATCTTTAAGTGTGTGTTTTTAAAAAAAAAAAAACGGAGGGAAGGGGCATGGTGTCATGAGAGTTCGGAGGAAGGCAGCGATTTTTAAAACATGTGTTGTATTGCTTTGTGAACCACCTTGGAAGCTTCAACTGAAAGGGGGCCTAGAAATTAACTAACTAATTTGTAAGTTTCAGAACTGTTCTTTGGCGCCCTCATTACTGCCTGCTGAAGCCGTTCCGTCTCCAGCAGTTCTCTACACTGGTCATGAGCGGAGGCCATGTGTGTGCCACCGTTGTGCGTGTGCAGCTGGAGAGAGTACCACTAGCATGCTATGGCCGCTGGGGAGCATGCCACCTGAACAGGAAGCCGCAGGTGAGTGGAGGAGGAGGAGCAGGTATGGACCTGCTCTCCTCCCTTTTAAAGGTGCTGGGGATATACCCTGTTTTCCCAAAAGTAAGACCTAGCAGTAATTTCTGATGTACCGCTAATTGCCCTAGTGCATTTTGGGGGGCTAAAATTAATATAAGACACTGTCTTATTTTCAGGGAAACACGGCATTGCGAATCACTTTCTGGATCGCGATTCATGCACATCTCTAGAATTTAATAAGGAAGTGGGTTACACCGACTCGATGGCACACCTTTACCTTTAGGTTGTTTCTTAAAAGGAAATAGAGGAGGAAGAGAAAAGAAGAATGTAGACAGAAAATCAAGGTGAATACTGGCTTGATTCACACAATGAGGCGATTCTCACGATCGCCAAAAAGCAGACGAAGGGAGCCTGGCCCGCTTTTTGGTGGCCGTGTGCTGTCACAGGAGCTTCGCGACTCCCGGCAGCAAATGCGCTAATTCCCCCTCCCCTTAGACGAGGTTAGTGGAGGGAGTGCTCCGTTAACCTCAGCGTTTTGATTGTGTATTGCTGCGGTGTGACTCCATGCTGCAGGAACACGTGAGAAGACCCCCAACTGGGAAGCTGAAAGCAGCCTCCTGGGCTTGGTGGTCTCTCCAGGATACCCCCCACGCTCACACAGGGCATCATGGAACTTCTGGGGGCTGCACGGCCCCCGATCCCTGCAGCCCTCGCCAGCTCCATGATAGAGCTGGCAGTCGTGTGGGCGGCCGATCTGGTGATCATCTGCGGGGAGAGCAAGCTAAGCCCGCTCTCCCCACAAAACCCCTCATGGTGAGACTCACCTCAATAATTTGAATGTAGGTTTAATGTGGGTTACCAATCTTGGCATGATTGTATGAACCCACTCCAAGGTGGTTTGTGGCCCAAGATAAATCTGAGATTCCCACCTCGATGTGGTTTCATACAAACACGCTGATGTTGGTAACCCCACAGTAAACCTTGATTTGAACTAGTGTTTCTTTTCAAGGCACCTCCATTTTCCTTCCTTCCTTCCTTCCTATCAGGGATATTCTTTTCTGAGAAAATAGTATAATTGGCTCCGCAGGTTGTAAATGGAAGATACAGGAATCTGAGCAAAAGGAGCAAGACAGGGTTTTCCAACTGTGGGTCTTTAGATGTGTCTGGACTACAATTCCCATCACCCACTGCATGTGTCTGGACAACCATCCCCACCACCCACTGCCTCTGTGACCGTGGGTGATAGGAATTGTAGTCCAACACCTGGGTGCCCAAGGCCAGGAACACCTGACCTTAGATTAGCAGATCACTTTACTATCTGAAGTACCTGCAGCCAGGTACTTGGCATCTCCAGAATCCTGGAGCCACAATAAAGCATACAATACATAAATGTAAAGGGTTGCAAAAATAAAAAATATATAAAAAAATAAAAAATAGAAGCAGACTGCTGGGATGCGAGAGAGCAAACAGGGGCTCCCCTTGCTCTTCTTCCTGGCTCCGTTCTGCTTCTCCTCTCCTAAGAGCTCTGCATTGCCATTAAGCTAACAAGGGCAAGTTCTCCTGCTGCTGACCTTTAAGATTGCAGTAACTTATCTGCTGTTTACCCACCGTGACATGCGATCCCTGCTGGGGATTTAATTATTAACCCAGATTGCTCCAATAAAGCCGCAAGGTGGCAATTACTAGGTGGTATTTATGATCAGGTATATGAACATCTTTCTCACCCCATTTGTCTGCCTTATTTATTCTTTCTAATTTGCCCTAGTCCTCTCTTTCTCTGACGTCTTCATTACCAGACGGAAACGGCAAGTTGAGCAGGAAGGAGCTTTCCAGGCACAGGATGGCAGAACAAATCTCTTGGTGAGAAATTCATACATCCAGGTGCTAGGGATTGCCAACTGACCAGGAAAAAAAAAACCCAGCCTGGCTTGCTCTTGTGCCTTTGTCATCTGAGCTGCAGAAATGAGCTGGGGAAGCCTTTTCAAAGCATGGAATTCACCTATTAATTATTGCACTTCAAAGGGTCCTGGAAAGGGAATTTCAAAAGTTGGCAACTTATTTGTTGCATCGGATATTGACAAAAAGTTAACAGATCCCAAAGGAGTAGACCCAGAACCTTTTTATGCTTCAAACGTTTAATTGGCTGTACTGTAATGGTTTCAACCACTTTCATAGGGCTTTTTCTACCACTCGCCCAGATAGGGTTGCCAGGTTGCACACAGGAAGCTGAACTGTACATTTCAGTTCAGCCGGAGATTAGGCATGGCTTCTTCTGCATTCACTCTTGCGTCTGCTGAGAAGCACTCTTATTTGTTATTGATTGGTTGATTAACGTTGCTCCCCCCAAATTCTCATCTGTTGAACTTGAGTAAGCAGTTTAGTATTCTCTGTAGTGTGCTGGATTCTGGGACCAATGCTGGTTCTGTTTCGAGATCTGCTCTTTCTCTGTCGGCTGCTGAATCTTCTTCCATCTCAAATAAACCAATTTCTTTTAAGACCCCATTAGCCCCAAATGATTCTAGGGTTTCCAGTTCCCAACTCAGACCTGCTTTTTGTTTACACCTCTCTGCCCCGTTCCTCCCCTGTCTGAAAAATCTGAACTCTTTCACTGGCTCTTACTTTCTTGGCCTTTCCGCAAACCCCCCCCCCCGAGGTCGTGTATACAACCTCATAGCCTCCCATTCAAATACAAATCAGGGTGGACCCTGCTTAGCAAAGGGGACAATTCATCCTTGCTACCACAAGACCAGCTCTCCTCTTCTCTCCTCATGCTTCATGCAAGCTTTGCAAGCAGTGTGAGGTGAGGCTTTCCATCCAAAACTTGCAGGGATCAAATGGGTCCCCTAAAGATGCTTCAATGACAGCAGCAGCGAGCATCTCGCCACCAGTGTTCCCTCTAACAGGGATTCCCTGGTGTGGTTGACTATAACGCCCATAATCTCCAACCAAAAGCCATTGCAGCTGGGAATGCTGGGAGTTGTAGTGAACAACATCTGGGAATCCCTGTTAGAGGGGACACAGCTTGCCACCTTGCTGAGGCCCCAAGAATCTGCTGCCTGAGGCAACTGCCTCACCTTGCCTCATGGAATTGCCGCCCCTGAGCCGAACCAATCTTCTCATTGCTCAGGGTCAAGGAAGCAGAGCCCTTTTGAGTTTCTTTTTGTTCTGGCTGACAGGACCTTGTCTAGGAACATAGGAAGCTGCCATATACTGAGTCAGACCATTGGTCCATCCAGCTCAGTATTGTCAACACAGACTGGCAGCGGATTCTCCAAGGTTGCAGCCAGGAATCTCTCTCTGCCCTATCTTGGAGATGCTGCCAGGGAGGGAACTTGGAACTTTCTGCTCTTCCCAGAGCGGCTCCATCTCCTGAGGGGAAATCTCTTCCAGTGCTCACACTTCTAGTCTCCCCTTCAAATGCAACCAGGGTGGGCCCTGCTTAGCTAAGGGGACAAGTCATGCTTGCTACGATAAGACCAGCTCTCCCACCCCACACTGGTCTGAATATGTGAAATTCCCCAGGAAGCCACATCTGGCTGCCACTTCTCCCTCTGCTCCACGCTGCCCCGATGCAGAACCTGCAGAAGGAGTCCTCCAGTTCCAAGAGGCGCCTGTTCAATATTCATGTCCACAGCAGAGCCCAGCAACTAGCATGTGCAAGCTGCCTTGCTGTTAGGCTCAGCCACCTCGTGTGGAGGATGGAGGCGCACTCCCTCCGCCCCTCTGGTTCCACCACACCTTGGCTTTCTTCAAGAATGTCTATTTTTAATTTGTATTTCTCATGTCGGGCTTGTCCGGATAATGTGCGAACACAGAGTGTGCGAATCACTGGAGGCCTGGATGCTTAAAAATAGACCGAGGCTTCATTAAGAAACATCTGATGCTTAATGTGCAACATGGAAAAGGCAGCCTAATTACACCCTTTCCCCCATCTCTGCGGTGACAGGTTCTTCCTCCTTAGGAAGGAGAAGCAGTGTGCACAAAGTGGGTTCTGAAGCTTTCTCTTTTGGCTCGAGCCACGCGAAAAGCTAGATGAAAAAGGCACAGCCATTGCTGATTTGCGCATCTGAATCCATTCCACGACATGTACATTGACATTGCACACTGGACACGCATGAGGCCTGTTCACACAACCATCAACATCAGGATAGGAGCAGATGCCATTTACCCTGGTTTGTATGGTGGCGCGAACTCATGAGAAACCTGCCAGACTGCTCAGAGCAGGGCAGCCCGGCTTTTGTACGCTGGTTTTAAGCAAGGTAGGAGGAGAGCCGGTCTTGTGGTAGCCAGCATGACTTGTCCCCCTAGCTAAGCAGGGTCCACCCTGGTTGCATTTGAATGGGAGACTAGAAGTGTGAGCACTGTAAGATATTCCCCTCAGGGGATGGAGTCGTTCTGGGAAGAGCATCTAAGTTCCAAGTTCCCTCCCTGGTGGCATCTCCAAGATAGGGCTAAGAGAGATTCCTGGCTGCAACCTTGGAGAAGCCGCTGCCAGTCTGTGTACACAATACTGGGTTAGATAGACCAATGGTCTGACTCAGTATATGGCAGCTTTCTATGTTGCTATGAGAGGAGAGCTCTCCTACCTTGCATTTCCAGCTGTTTGGATCCACTTACTTTTTCTAGCCGCTAACTGGAACTAGCAGGCCTGGAAACTATAGAGAGCTAAATGTGGCTAAAGGAGGTGACAACTGTGAACGTGCCACTCTGCAGAGCACACACTGGGGCTATTCTCACGATCAGCAAAAATCGGGCTAGGAGAGCCTAGCCTGATTTTGGCTGATCGTGGAAACCACCAGACTCACAGGCAAACCCTGTGGCTTACAAGTGGCTAGCCAGCTTTTTTAGACCTCCCCTTAGCCCGGGTTTGCAGAGCGAGCGCTCTGCAAACCCGGGCTTTCTGATCGTGAGCAGCCATGGCACGGCTCCGTGCCGTGGCTACTCACGAGGAGACCACCAGAAGGGAGGCAAAAAGCCGCCTCCTGGCTCCGGGGGTCTCCCCAGTATGCCCTGCAAGCTCATGCAGGGTATACTGGAGCTTCCACGTGGCCCCCCAGCTGCCCAGCCCCTCCCTGCTCGTCTGCAGGGAGAGTGGGCTTAGCTCCGCAAACCTGATTTTAGGGACGGGCTACCTGAGTGGGTTACCCCCGGGTTGCCCCCGTGCGGGAGAGGAGGAATGCTCCATCTTGAGAAACGGAAGTTGTAGGAGCTGAAATTTTTCACACAATGAATAATCAACTTATTGAATTCTTTGCCACAAGATGTGGTGACTGCCAGCAGCCTGGATGACTTTAAAAGGGGTTTAGATAAATTCATGGAGGACAGGGCTATCAATGACTACTAGTCTGGTGACTATAGGCCATCTCCAGCCTCAGAGGCAAGATGCCTCTCGATACCAGTTGCAGGGGAGCAACAGCAGGAGAGAGGGCATGCCCTCACCTCTTGCCTGTGTGCTTCTCAGAGGCATCTGGTGGGCCACTGCAGGAAGCAGGATGCTGGACTAGATGGGCTTCCTTGGGCTTGATCCAACAGGGCTGTTCTTATGAAATTTAGGATCTGGGACGGGGCTTCTCTAGGCCTTGGGGCAAATGGCATACTCGTTTTCTTTTTTTTAGTCTGAACTTGGGTGGTTTTTAAAATGTTTTAATTTTTTAAAATGTTTGAATTGTTGTTTTGTTTGTTAAACGTTTTGCTGTTCTAGGGATATTAGACCACCCAAAGCTACTAGATTAGGCGGTATAAAACCGTAACAAACCAACAAAATCCGATACAGGTAAATGCCACTTTTAAAAAGGTAAAGTTGCTTCGGTCACGTTGTAGTTTAAAGCACCAGAGCATATTAAAGCACCCGGAGCATATTTTGCCCATTCAAACCCTGTCATTTCTTGCCTCCAAATTGCCGCACCCCCAAGCTGCACCCAGGTGGGTGTTTGCTTTTTGAAGGTTGATTTCAAGTAGAGAATTGGCAATCAAGAAGAAGAAGGGGGAGATGCCACTTTCCGCCACCACTTCTCCAGTCTAACGTGCTCCCTTCCAAAGTGGCTGTTCTTTCTCTTTCTTTTTTAAGGCCTTGGGTCTCAGTTATGTGCATAGTATGAAACTTGCAACTACTTCCTTTTGCCTTGAAACCTTGGGAGTTTCACCAGTGCTGCCAGTTTGCAGGCAACATGTGGGAAAGCCTTTTATCCGAGGGTTCTTTGATAAAAGGCCACTTTGACTGGAGATGGTGGGAGTTGTAGTCCAACAACATCTGGGGACCTACCTTTGAGAACCCCTGCTCTAGTCAGTTTCACTTCCATTGGGTTCACTGTGGAGGTGTTAGCCTGGCAGCTGTAGGCAACGGTGGATTAATGGAGAGGCAAAGTAGGCATTTGCCTGTGGGGGCAAATTTGAGGAGCAGCAAATTGTGCCCCTCCTCAAATTTTGCTCTGAGGGCAGTGGCAGCTGCAGCAAGGATGGAGTCTCCCCCTTTTACCTTGTATAAAAAAGGCAAACCGTTTTTGTTTGAGGTAAAAGGTTGGCAAAAGCCTTTTTTGCCTATGGGTGACCAAGAGCTTAATCCTCCCCTGGCTGTAGGTGGGAAAGGATGTGATCCTCATACCTCCAGTCACAGAATATTAGGGTTGGGAGGAACATTGAAGGTCTTCTAGTCCACCCCATCATCATTTACCCACTACATTTTTGCAGGGTATCAGGCATCTGCAGGAATAATTCCATGCCTGTTGTGAACTTGTGGGTCTGGCCTCTGAGCTATGGTGTGGCTCTTAAATTCTGGCTGGTTTCTGCCCCTCTAGATGCTAAAAAGAGCCTTTAGTCCTCTCTTCTTAGGAACATAGGAAGCTGCCAAATACTGAGTCAGACCATTGGTCTATCTAGCTCAATATTGTCTATCCAGATTGGCAGTGGCTTCTCCAAGGTTGCAGGCAGGAATCTCTCTCAGCCCTATCTTGGAGATGCTGCCAGGGAGGGAACTTGGAACCTTCTGCTCTTCCCAGAGCAGCTCCATCCCCTGAGGGGAATCTCTTACAATGCTCACACTTCTAGTCTCCCATTCCTATGCAACCAGGGTGGATCCTGCTTAGCTAAGAGGACAAGTCATGCTTGCTGCCACAAGACCAGCCCTCCTCTCTCTTCTTCCCTTCTTCTGCCAAGGTCTCTCCTTTTTACTTTCACGTATGCAGAACTGAGGACAGCCAATATTTTTCCCCCCAAAATGACAAAACTTCTTTTCAGTTGTATAACAAAAACTTGGGGAAATTAGATCAGATTTTTTTTTAAAGCCACCTATTAATCTTGCATTTTTGATCATTTCAATCCAAATTGGTTGTTTTACAGAGGGGTGGAGAGAGGAGGGATTTATATTTCCCAAGTAGGAACCCCCCACCAACTCTACTTAAAACAATGCACTTCCCTTCTTATTTTGGAAGCTTGCTTGTGTTGGATTGGCTGTTGCATAGCAACACATCTCCCAACCCTGCCAGTTACTCCACTTGGTGATTTGCTGCCAATGGCATTACGCCCTGTGGTTTATTCAATGGGTATAAAACAGTGAAAACTGCCAAGTTGTCCAATTGCCCCACCGGGGGCTGTATTCTAAGTGAACTGAAATTACGCTTAATAAGACTTTGCTGGACTGCTTGTTTATAGCTCTTAACAGCCCCCTGGGAAAGTGAATCCATATCTTTGTAACCATGGCATAAAATCCATAACCATACATCAATTTAAAGTGCCCCTCTCTGCTCACACTAATGCATGTATTAATTATCAACTGGGGTTCTCCACTGCAATGCAAACTATGAGTCAACCCTTGACTGTCGAGGCTGAATCAGAGCATCCTTCACTTTCCTCCGACTGGGTTGGGATCAGCTTCCATCTCTGTGGAGAAAAGCATGATTCAAGCCAGGGCTTTTTGTCAATAGGCTTTAATAGTGAGTTGCTGATCCGATTGTTTCAGAAGTGTTCAGGCAGCTGTTTTAAGCCTGAATCACCAGATGGCACTGTTACACTATCTGTATATGTTCCTCCCATAGAAAGAAACATGGTGCTGACATTGGCAGGAAGCTTGAGAAAGGAAGGGAGTTTGTCCTTGTGTGGACAACTTTCAAAGTTGTCCACACAGGAGCTCACATTTTCTCCTCTGCGATGTGGCTGTCCTTGCCCTTATCCTTCACAGTAACATCACATCCTCCCTAGACCCAGGTTGTTCTTATTGAATATTTACGTATCACAACAAAAAGCCTGCAAAGGCAAAAGGAATTAGAAGAAGAATGAGGAGATGGTTGCCTGTCCTAAATGGGCTCACAGTCTGTTGTTCAGTTGGCCTTAGGGTTGCCAACTGCCCCTCATTATGCAGGATGTCCCTAATTTTAGGGATGAAATGTTGGTCCCAATAGGGACAGCATTTGTCCCTCATTTTCCTCTCATTTATTCAATAGCACATAATTCAATTACATATACGTCAATGATACTTAGGCTCTTGATTACTACTGCATACACCTCCCACCCACCCCCAGCAAGCCCCCACAAACTTATGTCCCTCATTCTGGCAATGAAATATGGGAATCCTAGAACTTGGTCTCATTGCTACTTTATCTCGTTGCTTCTGCTTCCCATTCTGGCTTCTGCTTTGACCTTCATTTCCAAGCCAGATCGATGTCCTGAACTGTGTTCAACCCCCTTTGCCGCACCCTTGAGTAGTAGGTATGGACTGAAAGGGGTGGGAAGGGAACCCTTTCCTCCCTGGTGGTTTCCCATCTCCAGACTGCTCCTGTCAAGCTGCCTTTACTGGGAAAGAAGAAAACACCAGGAGCATTCCCAGACAGCAGGCTTTACTGCAAGTTGAAAGTTGCCCCAAAAACCCGATGCAAAAGGTTGATTTTTTAACTCTGCCCCGGATATAAATCGGGCTGCACTCTAACACGCAATCAAAAACCTGAGTCATGTGTGAAGTGCTCCCTAAGAGATTGCAGGGACTTTGGGGTAAATTTGGCCAATATGTGAATGCATACCTCCATTCTGCAGGAGAGGTGGTCTAAAAGCTAGATGTGAAAAATCTCCAGGGACTTTAGTACACATCAGGCTTTACTGCAAATTTACTGGGAGGCTTTACTGCAGACTTGAAGTTGTCCCCAAAAAACCGACGCACATAGTGGGTTTTTTAAATCCCAGATATAAATCAGGTGACACTCTAATGCGCTGTGAAAAACTCAAATTGTCTGTGAGCTACTCCCCGATAACTCACAGGGCCTTTGGGGTAAATCTGGCCGATATGTGCAGTGAACGCACCCCCTCCATTCTGCAGGAGATGTGAATTAAAGGGCTTTAAGGCCCCGTGTGAAAAACTTCCTGGGGAAAGAAAACACCAGATAAAGAAGAGAAACATCGGTGGGGAGGAGATGTGATTAATCTAATCTGTAGTTTGAGCCTGAGTTTCTGTTTCTCTAAGCACCCTGTTTCCCGGATGATCTCCCTGCCTGATCAGCACTCCTTGATCTTCCAGCCTGCCCACAGCATGCACTTTCTTGACTTGAGGTCCTGTGAAGGTTGCTCCTTTTCACCAGTTTCTCCACTTCTCTTGTCTCATCTACCTCATCTGCCCATCTTCCCCCCAAGACTTTTTTTTCTCTCTGTGTCACCTTCACCCTCTTCCTTCATCTGCCCTGAGCTCATTGCCCTTTAGTCTCCTATGTCTTCCCACTGAGTTTTTCAGACCTCTGCTGAAAAACTCAGTCCTCTACTGAAAAACCTGGCCCACTCAGCTCCTCCTGTCTCTAAGCCTGTGTGAGGGTTTCCCACTGACTGTGCGCTTCAGCTCACGAAGTGTGGGATGCCATGAACATTCTAAGGCTGACTACTGCTACCCTCAGCAGACAGAATGCTGGAGAAGATGCCACATCAGCTCAAACGATAGGAGCCCGAGGCATCATTCCTGTCAGCATGGCGGCGACAAATAACAATAACTGCCTGAACAAATCTCTCCGCATATTAACCATATAGATGACAACTTGCAGCATTCTACGGTCTTCGCAGAGAGAAATGGCTCTGTAGTACTTGAAAGGAAATCTCACAGGAGTGACGGGTGTATAAATGTGGAAAGGTTCAGGCTGGGAAAGGAAATAACTCGAGGAAGCTACTAGTCAGGTTACAGGTGGCCTGACATCCCTCAGATGCTGCAGCTAGGAATACTCTGATTGGTGGTTGCCATGGTGGCATGCAACTGGTGTGTTGCTACTGTTGCTGTGAATGGAATCTTAGGTCTGCTGTTTCCAGGGTGGTGTGAGTCAGGGAAAGGTGACCGATGCTACCCAATAGATGCAGAAAACCTAATCTGCTTGAAGCAAGGCGGGGCTGTCGGGGTGCAGTCTCACCCACAGGACATCTGCAGACATATTCATTTTAATTGTTATTTCACCTTCCTGTCCTGCCTTTCATCAGATGATCCCAAGGCAGATTAGAAATCTGCCTACCCCTGCTAACTGGGCAAAGAGGCACCTTTTAACGTGGCGATTCTCTTTATTGAGCAGGGGGAGAGTAACTGGCCCTATCCACCCCCAGCACAGCATCCCTCCAGTGACTGTTGCTGGTGTCTATCTTGTGTTTCTTTTTAGATTGTGAGCCCTTTGGGGACAGGGATCCATCTTATTTGTTTGTTATTTCTCTGTGTAAACCGCCCTGAGCCATTTTTGGAAGGGCAGTATAGAAATCAAATGAATACAATACAATACAATACAATACAATACAATACAATACAATACATAAATGTAATGAAAGCAATTAGACCAAGGATTCTGAAACAAAGCCATTGTGGCCTGGGATGATGGACATTGTAGTCCAACAACATCTGGGGCCACAAGCCTGAGAACCCCTGAACTAGACAGCATTAAAATCATAATGTAAAAGAAAAAAAGGGGGTCAGGACACAGATACATAAGGAGCAGTGTTCCCTCTAACAGGGATTCCCAGATGCTGTTGACTACAACTCTCAGCATCCCCAGCTGCGATGGCCTTTGGCTGGGGATTCTGGGAGTTGTAGTCAACAAAATCGGGGAATCCCTGTTAGAGGGAACACTGATAAGGAGGCTGTTCTCACGAGCAGCCAAGACCGGGCTAGGGCAGGTAAACTTAGGCTAGGCTGCCCATGAGACCTGCTGGGAGCTGTGTGGCTCTCCCAGTGGCATCTGGGCAGCAAGTCTGCCTAGGGAGCCTGCTCGTTAGCCAAGTTTAGGGGCCTGAGTGTGCCCTTAACCCGGGCTAACTGCTTGTGTGTCAGCACCAGCTGCTCCTAGCCAATGTTGATACAGGAGCAAGCTCCCAGCCATCACTGTGCACTTAGCAAGAGTTTCTGGGATGCACAATGCACTTGCAAGAGTTTCTGGGAGAATTCCCGGGCGATTTCCAGGGGGGATTTCCGAGGGCAGCAGAACTTCTGGGGGCAGCAGCAGCAGCTCGTCTGAGCGTGCAATCTGTGTGCCGGCAGCAACTCTTGTAGATCGTCTGCAGGGAAGGTGAGCTGATGCAGCCTCCCCTGCCACTCGCCCTCAAGCTCACTCATGGGATCCTGAGAAAGGGCTCAAGGCCTGGTCACACAGTCCTTTGGAGCTGGGCTGGAGGGCAGGAGAGATCCTGCCCTAGCTGGAGCACTCAAGCAGGACCTCGGTTTGGGCCAGCAAACTCAGAAAACACACCTTCAAGCGGGGCATCCTTGAAATCTGGAGTTGCAAGAATGGAAAGTCCTCCAGGCCTTGCAGGACTTCCTGGCAGATTTTGCATTGCCAGTACACTGGAACACCTCATGACATCAGTAGTTGCGCTCTGATGGGCCACAAGGGGCAGAAGGCGGGCTGCTGAAGTGGTTCAAGCAACAGGACTGTAGAGTGTGCTTTGCCCATGGTGAGCGTCCATGGTGAGCGTCCCCTGTAGCCATAGCTCTCTATTGTTTCCAACCCTGTTTCTAGGCTAGAAAAGGTGAGTGGGTTTATACAACCAGAAGAGCAAGGTAGGAGGGCTCTCTTTTCCTCCTACCTTGGTTAAGGGTAAGGTAGAGAATCTGGGTTAGCCTGGTTTGAGAAACCTGGGCTCGAGGGATTTTTGTGAGTTCACACAAGCATTGTGAAATCACAAAATGTGGGTAGCCCAAGCTTTTAACCTACTTTTGATGAATGTGTGAATCAGCCTATGCAGTCATGTAAAAATAGCATAGTAAAAGAAGATCAGTCCTGAATCCACGTGTATATCATGAAGAGCATCTGTACGGTATTTTGTATTTTCTCCCCACCCACCCCACCCTTATGAGTTAATGAGGCAATGATTTAATGATTTATGATTTAATGTTTTTGGTTTTTGTTTTAATGCTTGCTTGTGAGCCGCCCAGAGAAGAATTTGTTATGGGGCAGCTAACAAATAAAGTTTATTGTCATTTATTATTAAAGAGCAGTGGAAGAAGAAGAAGAAGAAGAAGAAGAAGAAGAAGAAGAAGAAGAAGAAGAAGAAGAAGAAGAAGAAGAAGAAGAAGAAGAAGAAGAAGAAGAAGAAGAAGAAGGGGGGAAAGCAAAGTTAAGCACCTGGCTCCTCTTAATTGAAAGGTTGAGTGAATAAACACCATTTTTAAATAGCCTGCAAAAGGTCAGCAGAGAGGTGGCAATATGAGATTCAGCCAGGAAGGCGTTCCACAAGCTGGGATGGCAACTGAGAAAGCTCTGCCCTCTGTCTTTGCCAGTCTCATGTTCTGAGGAACTGTAAGATGAGCAGCTGTTTTCGAGCAGGTGGTCCTTCAGGTACCTGGAGCCTAAACCACTTAGAGCAGGATTGCACAACTTTGGCCCTTCAGCTGCTGCTGGACTACAGCTCCTATGATCAGCAGTCACAGTGGCCAGTTGACAGGCATGATGGGAGTTGTAGTCCAACAACCCCTGGAAGGTAGCCTTGATGCCTTAGAGCTTGATCGGTAATCAACAGCACTGTGAATTGCACCCGGAAGCAAACTGGGAGTCAGTGCATGTCTTTCCAGACTGGAGTTATGTGATCACCTGGTGAAGCTCCTGAGAGTAATCTGGCTGCTGAATGTTGCACTGGTTGGAGTTTCCGCATGCTTTTCAAGGGCAGCCCTACGTAAAGGGCATTACAGGAATCCAGGGGTTCTCAAACTTAGGTCCCCAGATGTTGTTGGGCTCCAACACCCATCACGCCCAGCCAAAATAGCCTCCCAGCCTGTTCCCATGGTGTAAGTGTGTCCCCAGGAGCCAGAGTAACACCCTTTTATTTTATTTTATTTTATTTATTTTATTTTTACATTTATATGCTGCTTTTCCTCCGAGGAGCTCAGAGTATGAAATGGTTATGTTTGTCCTCACAACAACCCTGTGAGGTGGAGGTTAGGTGGAGAGTTTCATGGCTGAATGGGGATTCGAACTCGGGTCTTCCTGGTCCTAGTCCAATACTCTAACCACTGTGCTATGATATGCTATGTTGATTCTTCTGTTTTGGAACTGGACAGACAGAAAGTTCTGCTCCCCCTAATACAGGGATGGCCCAGGCTCAGGCTCTCCAGCTGTTTTTGGACAACAAGTCCCATCACTAAATGAGCCAGTGTGGTGTAGTGGTTAGAGTGTTGAACTAGGACTGGGGTGACCCGAGTTCAAATCCCCATTCGAGCAGAACAAGTGTGTGTGTGTATGTGTGTGTGTGTGCAGGTAGCCTATATCGAGCAGCAGCAATATAGGAAGATGCTGAAAGGCATCATCTCATACTGCGTGGGAGATGGCAGTGGTAAACCCCTCCTGTATTCTACCAAAGACAACAACAGGGCTCTGTGGGCACCAGGAGTCGACACCAATTTGACGGCACAACATACCTTTACCTGGTCTAATACAAGCTGCCTCCTATAGTAGCTACTCTCCAAGGTCTTGGTCTTTTCCACTCCTTCTGAGAGATCCTTTCACTGGAGGTGCCAGAGATTTGACATGGGAGCTTCCACCCGCAAAGCATCAGTCTTCCAGGCCTGTGCCTTCAGATCTTTTCTCTCTTTTCATCTTTCTGCTATTACCGAATACATTCACAGAAAGTTTGCTCTTCTCCCACGGTTCGTCCATTCTGGAACTCTCCAGCCATGGAGAAAGGTCAGCTGCCAGGGAAGCCATTAATTTGAAATGTCTTCCTTTTGCGCTTAAATAACTTAAAAATGGCTCTTTAAAGGCAGCAAATTTGGCTGTGGTTGGCTGTCCAATGAGGCGTGTGCAAAGACATTTGGGTGAGAGATAAAATCGCAGTCAGGCAGGATTATGGGGGTGGAGGTGGGGACGACGATGGCTAGCCGTGCGATGGATCATACCCAGCAACGTATGTGCAGTTCCTACACAGCAACCATGACTCCAGTGTAGAATCCAAGAGAAAGAGTTGTGATATGCAAGGACAAGGCCATGGAGTGGAATCAGAAATATTAATCATTTAATGAAATAGATATTATGTACAGAGAGGCAAGTGAAGGCTGCTTTTCAGTGCTCTTGCTGCTGGCTGTTTGTTAGCCCCGCCTCTGTTTTGTTAGCCCTGCCTCTTTTCCGTGCTCTTGCTGCTGGCTGTTTGTTAGCCCTGCCTCTACACCAGGACTGGAATACAAGTAACTAAAGCCCCATTCAAAAGTTGGCCTGGATCAAGGAACGGATTCACCAAAAACACTACATCCAGCTCCTTACAAGGCATAAAAGACAGGCTGCTGTAGGAAGGAACCCTTAGCTGGAGCTGCTGGGATCCACCACATTTCACAGCAGAACTTGTAACCCCAGATATAAATTGGGTTACACTCGTGCAATGAAAAACCCGGATTGTGTGTGAAGTGCTCCCTGAGAGCTCTCAGGGACTTGGGGGCAAATCTGCCTGATATGTGAATACACACCCTCCATTCAACTTCCTGAGAGTAGGAGTAGCAGGAGGGCAAGGATTGGGGACAGTATCTCTGTACTTCGATTGCTTGGTGGTGTCTACGTCTACTACTACTACTACTACTACTACTACTACTACTACAATATTTATATACCGCTTGTCAACCAAAGTTCTCAAAGCGGTTTACATCGAAAAATAAATAATACATCAAGAAGGTGGTCCCCTGTCCCCAAAGGGCTCACAATCTAAAAAGAAACACAAGGCAGATACCAGCAACAGCCACTGGAGGGATGCTGTGCTGGGGTTGGAGAAGGGTTGGATAGCGTCTGCTGGAGAAACAAAGACCGTGGGATAATATGGCCCTATGAGCAGGGTTGCCATATTCAAGCTTCTCAAATCCGGGTGTCCCAATTTGCCTGTTATGCAAATTATGCAACAATTAATTTGCATTTATTTATTTATTTATTTGACAGATTTGCATACTTTCCCCTCCCTCTCTGCCCTCCCATGTGATGGGATCCACAGTAAAATAAGGGCAATCCAGGCAGCACATTTGAAATCGGTGTAAATCCGGGTGGAATTTAGCAGCCGGGTGGAGGAGCCAAAATCCAGGGGCTACCCTAAATTCCGGGGGGCATGGCAACCCTACCTATGGGAGTCAGGTTTGGAGGGTTGCCTCCAGCCTCCGTGTGCCAGTTGAGAAGGTGCCATGTTCCTCTCTCTTTCTGCTCACCTGCAAGACAACCTTGCCACGACTGCTCCAGTTTGAGGTTACAAGGAAATCATCACACCCCCAGAATTTTTTATCTTGGGTTCTGTTCGGAAGCCGGTATTGATTTTGCTGCTCTCTCCACACAGCCCAGGTTGATCTGAGGCCAGCTGATGGGATCTGACTTTGCTCGGCAGTGAGTGACTGTTTGGGTGATTGACAGATGTACCAGGCAGGGGATTACACGTCCCCGCTCTGATTGCAACAATTGCCCGACCTGCAGATGTATCCTTTGGGTCTTAGCTGCATGAGGCCTGAGGAGGCAGCCATTTCCTATCCATCAATTGGTTGGGGAAGTGTTCCTGGTGTATGTGGGGACAACGGAATGCCTCATGGAGCAAAGGGTTCGCCTACTGTGACAGATTCAGATGGGAGCTGGGGGGATGCCAAGCCCCTCAATGAGCTCCATTTCACTGCAGGATCTAAAGGCCCCTGCTTCGGAGCTGTCATGGTTTGTTGCTTTCAGTTGGACGATCCTACCTTAAGCCAACACAGCCAATCCCACCATAGTCAATCCCTCCCAACACAGCCAATCCCACCATAAGAACATAGGAAGCTGCCTTATACTGAGTCAGACCATCGGTCCAACTCGCTCAGTACTGTCTACACAGACTGGCAGCGGCTTCTCCAAGGTTGCAGGCAGGATTCTCTCAGCCCCATCTTGGAGATGCCAGGGAGGGAACTTGGAACCTCATGTAGCAGACGTATCCTTAAACTGCACACCTGTCCCCTGCAACATTTTCTAATAGTAAAGCTGATCTTGCTACTTACCGCATTTACATTTATATCCTGTTCTTCCTCCAAGGAGCCTAGTTGTTTGCCCCTACTAACTGGGCAAAGAGGCACCTTTTAAACATGGTGA
This sequence comes from Hemicordylus capensis, assembly GCF_027244095.1. Classification (NCBI taxonomy): domain Eukaryota; kingdom Metazoa; phylum Chordata; class Lepidosauria; order Squamata; family Cordylidae; genus Hemicordylus; species Hemicordylus capensis. The sequence continues at coordinate 16,894,943 of NC_069666.1, read as the reverse complement.
TTCTCTTTATTTAGCAGGGGGAGAGTAACTGGCCCTATCCACCCACAGCACGGTACTTCCAGTGGCTGTTGCTGGGGTCTATGTTATGTTTCTTTGTTTTAGATTGTGAGCCCTTTGGGGACAGGGAGCCGTTATGGTTATCCTCACAACAACCCTGCAAGGTAAGCAGATGAATAAGTCATCATAGGTAGATCACCCAGTGAACTTCATGGCTAAAAAGGATTTTTGAACAGATCCCAAGATGAAAATTTGGTGGTATGGTTCATCTACTCTGTGGGAACTCTGCTACTTCCCAACTATATGGTATAACATGCAGAAATCAGTGGCATGTTGTGGGTGAGCATCTCTCTTCTTTCATCCCCTTGACCTTTGCAAAAATTGATTAAATAAAGCCTTGTCTGCGGCGTCCTACAGCCTGGGCCAAGAAAATTCCATAGAAATTGGGAGGTAAGCACCTCACTCTTAAACAACTGGTGTTCATTCACCACATGCTGCAGGATTGAAAGAGAGGAGACCACCAGGGCCTCCACAGGGGGCTCCCAAATCCTCTTTACCCTGTCCCAGGTGGTGTGGTTGACCGACTGAGCATGACGATGCTTAATTTTCAGGAGAGGGGGGCCTCCACAGGCCTTTAGGTCCAGGCTCCAAAATTACTTGGGTGCACCTTGGCTCACAATCAAGGTGCTGGAGCTAGCACAGGCTAGTGGCAACGACAAGAGGTCATCGCTGCATGCAGGCTCCACCCTTGCTGCAGCCACTGACCTACAACATGGATCAGTGGCTGCAGCCCGAGGAAGGGGAAGAGGGCTCATGCTGGAGCCAGTGTCAGCTTCAAGGAGCAGGAGCAGCAAGAAAGTGGGGAAACACACAGGGTGGGCAACAGGAAGCTGTGGGCGGCAAGGAAGTGGTATGACACCCTTCAGGGGGCAGCTCAAGTTCCCACACTTGCTGCTCCATGATGCAGTTGCCACGCAGTTGCCAGCATCTCCCCTTGCCTCATGGGGGAGCTGCCCATGGTTGGAACAGTTTAGAATCTTAGAATATTACAGTTGGAAGGGACCTGGGAGGCGCCTTCCATTCTGTCTCTTGCCCTGGGCTTTCCACTTCATCCCCTACCTGGGGCAGAGGTGCACTTGGGTAATTTTGGAGCCTGGACCAAAAGGCCTCCCCCTGCCTATTTTTCACTAATTTTTCCACTATTTTTAACTAACAGTGCAATTCACTATTTTTTACACCAAAATATGCTCAGGGAAAGCTGGAAAATTTTCTTTTCAGTATTTTTAGAAGAGATTCTGAATAAGATATTTCCCAGTGACTTGCAGAGAGATATCACATTTTGCATGGACAATCCGCCACTTAAATTAGCAAGCCGCTCAGTATATGGCTCCCCCCAGGTCTTTGGGGGATGGGACCTTCACCCAGAAGTCCAAAGAGCACAGCTGAGCTGGGGAGCTTCAGGGTCTGGGATCACAATAGTCATGATGGGTGGGATGCACGTATCAGAAATAACTAAAATATTGAAGCTTTATTAGAGGAGCCAGTTGGCAACAAGGCTGTATGCAAACCAGTGTGGCTGTGTCATCTTAAAGGTGCCTGGGCAACCTTTCGCCAGGAAGAAGCAGGGAATATAATGGGTGAAAACAGATGACAATGTTTGTACAAAATCTCATATGTCAAAAATGAGATTAAAAAAAGTAATTACCAAAGTGTGGAATGAAGGACAAATGTATTTCTTGGTGCAACAAGCAGCAAGGATCAATAATTCTCTGCTCAGGTTAAGATGATAAAAGATAAGTATGTTTTGCCTTTGGGTTTACTTGTCAATTAAATGGAGCTTCATGCTGTATAAATTAATTTCAGTTTTCCATATAAAATCATTGTTTCCCCCCCTGGAAATGCTGAAAGGTCGGGTAGACCCAGTCAGATGGTTTTGCTAAAGCCTTGTTGCGGGGAAAGCACCCTTCTGGCAGCTGGGGGGGAAAAAATCCATCCACATGGACATTCTTGTACATACATGCTTGATGTGCACAGATTTTCCCTTAGGCTGCTTTCGCACATAACGGCAAACCACAGGTCCCATGGACCTGAAATTTGCCTCCATCCCCGCCTGCCCATGTGCTCCCAAACGATTCGACATGCAGTCTGGGAAAAGGGGAAGCGCTGGCTTCTGGGGGAAGCATGGCTGAGTGTACAGCATGAAGGACAGACAGGGCAGCCAATTCCTTGGAAGAGGGGGAGGAGCTCCCTACCCTCAACCCCGGTTACGACACAGCAACAGAATGCAGATGACACGGTGCTGCCTCCAAACCTGAGGTCTCACCGGCAAAATTCAGGACAGACTAAAGATGACCGTTCAGGTTTGGGGGCTAAAACTGACCCATGGTTCGGTGACAAAACCGTGGCTTTCTGCATTCGCACAAAGAAGATTTTTGTTTGCCTCCAGTTTGCCGTTAATATGTGAAGGTGGCCTCCCACTTTCTTATACACACCTGGATTATTTGATCTGCTGACCCATCTCCATCCCCAGCCATTTGCAGGTATCCTAGTTGCGCATGAACACACACACACACACACACACACACACAAACACCACACACACTCACACTTGGCATGCCCCAGCAGTGACTGATTTCCACGAAAAGATATAGCTGGAATAGATATCTTAGAAGATTCAAAGGCAGGGCTGAGGTACCATTGGGCAACCGTGGGCAGCAAGCGGGGCCAAGGCTAGGGGAGCTGTGCACCGCCTGCCACTACAGCCACCCTCCCGTCCCACCAGCTGCCTCTTTCCCTATTTCTGCTGGAGGTAAAAAGCCAGCACGCGGGAGAATGACATCACTGCTCCGTGACATGTGCCAAGCGGTGATGTCATTAATGTGCGCGCTGGCTCTTTGCCGACGGCAGCAACAGAGCGAAAGAGGCAGCCCAGCAGGCAGGTGGCTGCAGAGGGATGGAGATGGGTGGGCAGGCGGAGGCTAACAGCAGCTGGGGTGGCAGGAGCCACCAATAAAGCTAGCCTCAGGCCACTGCCCACATTGCTATGCTAGCATTCAAAGGGTCAGGTCTGAAATCTCATGATGCAGCAACCTTACTCGAGCTCAGCAGGTCTGGGCCTGAGCTAGCGTCTGGATGGGAGACCTTCTGGGAGCTTCAGGTACACCAGCCACTCATCCCCTCATGGGAGAAATAAAAATTGTCATGAGGGGCCTACGCAGCCTGGAAGCAGGTGTTTGCTTATGGAAGCTTGTGCAAAGTTGCCGTCGGGTTGGTGTCGACTCCTGGCGACCACAGAGCCCTGTGGTTGTCTTTGGTAGCATACAGGAGGGGTTGACCATTGCATCTTCCCACACAGTATGAGATGATGCCTTTCAGCACCTTTATCGCTGCTGCTCAATATAGGTGTTTCCCATAGTCTGAGAAACATACCAGCAGGGATTTATTTTATTTTATTTTATTTTATTCATTGATTCATTCGATTTCTATACTGCCCTTCCAAAAATGGCTCAGGGCAGTTTACACAGAGAAATAATAAATTTTATTATGTTTGTTTGTTTGTTTGTTTGTTTTATTCATTGATTCATTCAATTTCTATACTGCCCTTCCAAAAATGGCTCAGGGCAGTTTACACAGAGAAATAACAAACAAATAAGATGGATCCCTGTCCCCAAAGGGCTCACAATCTAAAAAGAAACACAAGATAGACACCAGCAACAGTCACTGGAGGGATGCTGTGCTGGGGATGAAGAGGGCCAGTTACTCTCCCCCTGCTAAATAAAGAGAATCACCAGATTAAAAGGTGCCCCTTTGCCAAGTTAGCAGGGATTCGATCTGGCAACCTCTTGCTCCCAAGGCAAGTTACTTCCCCGCTGCACCATTAGGTGACGACTATGGAAGCCTAGGCAAATACCGATATGGGAGGGTTTAAGGTATGGATAGACTTCCTTGTTTTTAACTGTGCATTGCACAACTGGTAAATAATACCATGAGAGTGTCCAGAATGGGGAAGCCAGATCCCACCCATGAAGTAAGAGGAGAGCAGACTGAAAACAGCAAAGATGGACAACTATCCATCTACCAGTATATCACGAAGGGGAGGCATACAATCATCCCTGGGACCCCTTGCTACAGGTGCAGCAAGGGGCAACTCAGCCTAATCCCCACATATTCCGACCCTTTAGGACAGAGTTCATTGGCAGGAGCTGGCTTCTGCCCAGTCAACCCGGTGGGCAGGGGTGGCCCAAAGTGCTCTCATTGCTGCCTAGCTCTATGCCTCTGGTGGGGGCTAGCCCACTTTCAGAAATGACCCTTGCAAGCATGGGGCAAAAGGAAGGTTGCTGTCAGCCTCCTCTTCTCTCTTTGTGCTTCTTGCAAGCTGTGCAACGAGTGAGAGTGGAAAGCTGCAAGGTCCGGGTCAGTCCCGAAAAGATGCTCTGATGGCCGTGGCATAAGGCATTTTGCCACCCTCCTGGTGCTCCGCTGCTTGAGGTGGCTACCTCTCTTCGCCTCATGGGAGGATCGGCCACACCAGCAGCCCTCCTCGATCTTGCCAGCATCTGCAGTGGCTTCACAAAGGGGTGGCAGCAAAATTAGGCTGCTGTCTTGGAGATGTGGAGAGATGCTGACCTCGCCACGGAAGAGAGAAGCCCTGCCAGCTCCTCAGGGGCTGTGGTTACTTGGCGGGGGAGAGGACGTGAGCATCCCATCTGCTCCATTGGCCTGTCAGTGTAGAAGATTCCGTGAAACAAACGTCCCTGGATGTGGGTACTTGGCACAGATCACGTTTGGCACAGCTGTCCAGAGCGGTCCCATGGACTGTAATTAAGTGGGATAAATATGTTCTCTTGGACTAGGCTTTCCAGCAACTCAGGATGCACACTAAGGTCGGCACTGCACCCAGGAATCAGGGGTCCTTCCTGCTGGGATGCAGAAGCTGCTTTTGAAGGTGGGGGAGACAGGTGAGTCTGGATGGCTCAGAAGTGGCCCTGAAAGGGTAGCCTTGGCATAGACATGAATGGGCAGCCCACAGAGTCTTCGGTACTGATTTGAACATATTCATTTGGATTTAGAAGACGCTGACCCCACTCTTCAGGCAATAGCCTCCCAGAGCAGCTAACGCAAGTTAAAACTGCACAGTAATGTCATAATGATGTAAACCGCCCTGAGCCATTTTTGGAAGGGCGGTATATCAATCAATCAAACAAACAAACAAATATTTTGCTATTGGAACACCAGGAAGGTGGCAAAATGCCATCAGAGCAGCTCTTCAGGACTGGCCAGGCCCTTGCAGCCTCCCCTCACACTCATAAGCTTAAGACTAGAAATTCATTCATTCATTCATTCAGCAAATTTCTTGACCACCTGACTTCCATAGACTCGAGGCGGTTAACATAAATTAAAACAACAACAACGAAAACAAGAGAAAAAAGGGACACACACACACAAACACACACACACACACAAAACTAAAAGCCTGGCAAAATAGATAAGTTTTCAAAAGCTTCTTAAAGGACAGAAGGGAGATGGCATTACGGATCTTAGGAGGCAGGGTGTTCCATAAGGAGGGGGCTACAACAGAGAAGGCCCTCCCACAAGCCTGGGTCCCACGCACCTCCCCTGGGCCCGGAGCTCTGAGAAGGCCCACCCGAGACGATCTCACAGGGCGGGTCAAAGTTGGATGGGAGAGGCGGTCCTGAAGGTACACAGGCACCAAGCCCTGGAGGGTTTTATAGGTGGTAACCAGCACTTTGAAATGGACCTGGAAGCAAACTGGCAACCAATGCAGTGAGCGCAACAAAGGTGAAACATGGTCATATTTTCTGCCTGGGCCAGCTGAAGCTTCCGAATCATCTTCAAAGGCAACCCCAGGCAGAGCACATTGCAGTAGTCCAAATGGGAGGTGAAATCTAAAATGGAGATCTAAAAAGTCTGGGCAAATAAGAACTTCAGCAGAAACCGGAAGGACATCAGAGTCTATGCCGCCCACGCCTTCTCTGAGAGAGCATGCAACTAAGGCCCCACAGTTGCGATGGCCCTGTCATGGGCCCCAACCTGCTGCACCTCGGAAGGCAGGGGGCAGATCTGTGGGTATTGCCAATTCGGTGAAACAAAGGAGCAGACGGTCCTGAAAATAACCGGCTCCAAAGCCGTTCAGGATTTCAGTGGTCAGGTACAAACTGCCTTATACCACGTCCGACCATTGGTTCATCTAGCTCAGTATTGCCTATACTGATGAACAGCAGCCTTCCAAGATTTCAGGAAGGAGTCTTTCCTTCTGAACTCACTTTGGATTGGAGCCTTAAACACTATAGTTTCCTGATATAGCTTACAGCTAAATACTGGGGTGTCCTCTAAACAGAGGACATAGACATTCTGCTTCTAAGCAGAAGCAATCTGCTGAAGCTAGCTCACAGAATCCTGGTGTTGGTAGGGACCAAAACACCTCTAGCTCAACTTGTTGCCTAAGGCACAACTCTCCAAGAAAGATGCTCACAACGCAGTTTGCTTGGGAAATCAAATCTGCAAGTGAGCCAGTGATCTCCTGCCGCAGAAAGCCAGTGACACAGAAACCTCTAACTTCTGGATCACTGCCAATCTAACCTGGTGGTGGGAAATGCCTTCCTGATCTCAAACACAATGATCAGCCAGACCCTGAGCATGAGCAAAAGCTATCTCTGTGCCAAGTTATCCCAGGGGAAATAACTGAGTGCGTCTCCAAAGGATTTAATATAATGTCTCTGGTTGTGGGGATACGAGCCAGATTCCCTGACAAGAAAGAAAGAAAGAGAGAAAGAAAGAAAGAAAGAAAGGAAGGAAGGAAGGACACAGGAACATAGGAAGTTGCCATATACTGAGTCAGATCATAGGTCCATCCAGCTCAGTATTGTCTTCACAGACAGGCAGCAGCTTCTTCAAGGTTGCAGGCAGGAGTCTCTCTCAGCCCTTTCCTGGAGATGCTGCCAGGGAGGGAACTTGGAACCTTCTGCTCTTCCCAGAGCGGCTCCATCCCCTGAGAGGAATATCTTCCATTGCTCACACATCAAGTCTCCCATTCATATGCAACCAGGGCGGACCCTGCTTAGCTAAGGGGACAAGTCATGCTTGCTACCACCAGACCAGCTCTCCTCTCCATAGTCCTCTCTGTAGACAAAGAAAGAAAGAAAGAAAGAAAGAAAGAAAGAAAGAAAGAAAGAAAGAAAGAGAAGCTAAAATGCAGAGTCAAGAAGGAACTCTTCTCCTGATCTCAGTGGGTTGCAGCAGGAAAAAAGCAATCACATGATATCCCACATCAGCCTCGTAGGTTTGTAAGAAGTCATCTAATTACCTTTTGCATAATTGCTTCTCTTGCTTTAAACTGCTTTTAAGACAACGTTGAACACCACATTCAGTAGAAAAGAAGTATGCAATTAAAGAAATAAAGGAAGCCACCATTGTGCTCAGCTTAGGGAGGGGACTGTTGCTCAGTGGCCTGCTTGGCATGCAGAAGGCCCCGGGCTCAATCCCTGCATCCCCAGGTGGGGCTGGCAGGGGAAAATCTCCTGCTTGAAACCCTGGAGAAGCCATCGCCAGTCTCTGTAGACCAGGCCTGTACAGCATAAGGCCTGGGGTGTGTGGAATCCGGCCCATGGGGACTTTTTTGCTGGCCCCAGGGATGGTCCAAAATATTGCAGGGCGGGCAGGGAAGAAGAAAGGTTGCTAGGAGACACCTCTTCCCTCCTCATGCTGCAACTAATAATTGCTTTCATTCATATTTTAATGAGTAATTAATAGTTGTGTTCATTAATATTTTTAATAATTTTAATGTAAGCATGGATGTATGGAAAATTTACCTCAGCCCCTGCATGCCAAGTCATGATTGGTATTTGAGTTCTGCAGCTCTGGTGTGGACATTACTAAAGTAGATGAACCAATGGCCTAGCTCTGTGTTCCTCCTATGTTCCTGTTTTGACAGCAAGACCCAGGCAACTTGTTATTTGGAACATGGGAACATAGGAAGCTGCCATATATTGAGTCTGACCATTGGTCCGTCTAGCTCAGTATTGTCTTCACAGACTGGCAGCGGCTTCTCCAAGGCTGCTGGCAGGAATCTCTCTCAGCCCTATCTTGGAGATGCTGCCAGGGAGGGAACTTGGAACCTAGATGCTCTTCCCAGAGCAGCTCCATCCCCTGAGGGGAAGATCTTACAGTGCTCACACATCAAGTCTCCCATTCATATGTAACCAGGGTGGACCCTGCTTAGCTGGGAGGACAAATTATGCTTGCCACCACAAGACCAGCTCTCCTCTCCAAAGAGTTACCAGGGTAGCTCACAAGTAGAGGAAATTGCTGCTCCACAGTGCCACCTGCTGATGTCTGGAAGAGGTTCTGCAGCCTGTAGACTCAGCTTCATCAGGTGATCTGGGGAGCCAATAACAGCCCTTTCGGCATTGTATAACTGCTGCTTCAAGCCTGGCTTCTCAGCCTGAGCAACCTGTCACCAAGAGATGCTACTTTACAGCCTTGCCTGCCTGCACCATCTTTGGGAATCTCGAGGCTCTTTTTGAAACTCGGCCTCTGCCTGCCATGCATGACCCAACTTGCTCCTAGCTCCTTGGACTGACCATTTTTGGGGAAGGGTTGAATCCCAGCAGGCTCTGACAAATGTAGCCACCTGTGCCCTGGTCTTGGTGAGATTCTTGGCCATTCATAATGTAGCTGATAGATGGGGTGGATCTTTCCTATCTCAAATGTAAAAGGTAAAGTTGTGCTGTCGAGTTGGTGTTGACTCCTGGCGACCACAGAGGGACTTCGCTGAGATCGTCTGTGGGGAAGGTAGGCTGAACTCACCTTCCCTGCAACCCACCTGCTGGCTCTTCTCACTGATTGTGAGAGGAGCTCTATAGATTTCCATGTTGATTCCTAGAGTGAATCCTGGAAGAAATAAAAATAGGCTCCATAAGCTCTCAAGGTCTCAATGCAAGGTCTGGAAGGCTCTCAAGGGCATTTCATGTTCTGTTTTTTTCTAACGGTGTCTGCAATTGCAACCTCACACAGCCACTGAGGCCATCACTTCATGCCTCTGAGCTGTGGCCCACGGCAGCTGATGCCACAATCAATGTGTTAGTCTTCAAGGTGACCCAAGATTCTTTGTTTTTCGCGGAGTGGAAAATTCCTAATCAAGCCCCCAAGCTCTGCACAGGAGGCTAATATGACAGAGCAAATGGTCAACAATCGACTTTCAAGCTGGTCAGGGAGGAGATCTGGTCTTGTGGCAGCAAGCATAACTTGCCCCCTTTGCTAAGCAGGGCCTGCCCTGGTGGCATATGAATGGGAAACTAGAAGTGTGAGCACTGTAAGGTATTCCCTTCAGGGGATGGAGCTGTTCTGGGGAGAGCAGGAGGTTCCAAGTTCCCTCCCTGGCAGGTCTCCAAGATAGGGCTGAGAGAGATTCCTGCCTGCAACCTTGGAGAAGCCACTGCCAATCTGTGCAGACAATACTGAGCTAGATGGACCAAGGGTCTGACTTCGTATATGGCAACTTCCTATGTTCCCTAAGTAGACCACTTTTTTAGACTCGTGCAAGTCTAATTCAAGCTTTGCTAGACTAAGTGGACACCTTGGAGCTCAATTTCCTGGAGCTAAAAGGCTTCTTTCCTAAAATGCACTATCCACAGCGGCAGATGAGTCTGCTGTCTCCAGCAATCCATACCTGTGCTCTTCTGCTTTTTTATTCCATAAACCCCGTTTATGGAATAGTCTCCCCAGTGAGGTTCGCCTGACTTGAAGGCCAGGCCAAACAGATATGTCTTAAGCGCTCTCCGGAAGGCTAATAATGCAATTCTGATTTTCAGATTTGATTTGATTTTTAACTAATTTTAAAATGAGTTTTTAAAATGTTTTGTATTGGATTTTATATTTTCTTTCCTCCCTTTTTATCTGTTATGATTTAATGTGCTATGTGTTTTTATTGTATGTTTTAATCTGGTGTTATGAGCCACCCAGAGAACAATTTGTCATGGGGCAACTAACAAATAAAGTTTATCTATCTATCTATCTACCAAGAGATTATTTATTTATTAAGAGAGCCGGAGATCCACTCTGTGGAACCACCATAGTTTCTGCCCAGGCCACAGCAACCTCACCACCAAACCTGGTGTGAGACCCTTATGAATCTGTTTGTTCAAGGCTGTCATGAAGAGTTCCTGAATCCAGGGGTTGCCAATCTACAACTCCCATCATCCACAGCTGCAATGGATGATGGGAATTGTAGTCCAACAACCTCTGGGCACCTAAGGCTGGAGACCCATGCCGTAACCTCCGCCTTATACAGAAGGTACTGGAAGCAGAAAGCAAGCACTTAACAGATGTTGGAATCCATCGGTTGAGAGCTGGTCTTGTGCTAGCAAGCATGACTTGTCCCCTTAGCTAAGCAGGGTCCACCCTGGTTGCACTTGAATGGGAGACAATGAGGCGAGTCTCACTATCAGCAAGGCTCACTGGAAGACGATTGAAAGGCAGCCCTGGGCGGCTGGATCGGATGTCACGGAGCTGGGGGGACTGCGGGGATCGGGGGCCCCGTGGCCCCCGGAAGTTCCAGGATGCCCTGTGAGAGTGCATGGGGCATCCTGGAGAGACCCCCGAGCCCAGGAGGCTGCGTGCGCAAAAGGCTTCTTAAAGACTTTTGCAGCCCGGCAGGGAAGGGGGCGGGAAGACATCTCCCTGCCGCGAGCGAGCGGTGGGGGCGAGATTGAAGGGGGCGGCAGGGGTCTTCAAGGGGGCAGCAGGGGGCTTCAAGGGGGCAGCAGGGAGGTATCCTGCTGCCCGATTGTTTACCACGGAGGAGCCATGATTCGGAGATTGAAGTGGGCGGCAAGGAGGGATCCTGCCGCCGGATTTTTACAGTAACTACGGCGCCGGAGTTGGGAAAACGCGGGAAGGGTAAGTAAAGTCCCCCCGCCCTTAATGGAACCCCCCACCATAACCCTTCCGAATCCGAACCGCCTCGTGTCCGAAACGGTCTGGAGGCCAGTAGAATGGCCTCCGAACCGGTCCGTGCACATCCTTACCTCACAGCTCCCGTTGCAGCACACGGTTGCCCAAAAGCGGGCTAGGCTCCCTTAGCCCGCTTTTGGCCAACCGTGAGAATCGCCTCTATGTGTGAGCACTGTAAGATATTCCCCTGGGTAGAAATACTGGGTAGACAAGACTGAGCTAGATGGACCAATGGTCTGACTCAGTATATGGCAGCTTCCTATGTTCCTATAGTCTAAGAAAAAGAATCAGCTATACCTGTGCTGTACGTTTGATAAGTTTTTTCTCTCTCTTGTGTCTAGCTGTGTATTACAGTGCTAAAGTGGGAAATCCAGAAAGAGGCTTTGCCACCTGGTCTAGAGACAGAACTTATGTGCCATTAAGTGCTGTGTGAAGGGCAGAGGATCAACAGGTGATGTTCCCCTATTACTGAGCATATATCAGCTGCTGATGTTTTGCTTTGCGTGCAGCTTTAAAAGAGCCTTTGTCCAGTAAAAGACAGTAGTCTTAATGGGAAGTTCCCTTCAGAGGTGCCTGGACCTAAAGGCCTTTGGAGGCCCTGCCTCCCACTGCAAATTAAACATCACCCCCATAGATATATTTTATTTTACATTTTTTTATTTTACATTTTTTTATTTTACATTTTTAAAATATCCTGCTCTTCCTCCAAGGAGCCCAGAGCGGTGTACTACATACTTAAGTTTCTCCTCACAACAACCCTGTGAAGCAGGTTAGGCTGAGAGAGAAGTGACTGGCCCAGAGTCACCCAGCTAATATCATGGCTGAATGGAGATTTGAACTCGGGTCTCCCCAGTCCTAGTCCAGCACTCCCTCTAACCACTACACCACACTGGCTCTATACACACACACACACACACAACATGACACATGCAGTATTTTTAACACATGGGTTCTTGAGGGCACAAACAGCAACTTAACTCACAAGAATGTAAGAGTATAAAACAAATATATTTATGCAAATATTCCGGAGCTGAAACATTTCAACACCCAACTTAACATATTCCCATCCCACATATTTCTTTCCCCACTCGAGATGTTCGGGGGAAAAACCAGTTCAGCCTTCCCACTTCCTGTGATACCTTCTCCCCCTCCAGAAGCTGCAGGGATGCATCAGTGGCCACACACATACACACACACACACACACACACACACACACTTCAAAGATGCCAGCTATTTCTGGAGCGCCTGGTTTTCATAATTAAATTCCTAATTATCTGTTTGCTTGTTAATTAGGATTGTGAGGATAACTGGCAACCAGAGGCTGCTAAAGAGGCAATTACCCACGAAGAAGCCATCTCGCCATGGTGGTTCAACAGTGCACCCGGGCACGCTTGCTCAGAATCTCCACCAGCTGAGGGCCTTCTCTGGCCTCCCTGGTTTCCTTCTTGCCGCTGGGCCTGGATGGCTTGCAGCTGGGCCTTTCAAGGATGCAACTTGAGCTGGCTGTAAAATCCGTTGGCTCGTCTAGTGGAGGCTGCCTTGGCTACACTCTTGACAGTCTCTTCTGGGCCACAGCAATTGGCTGAAGCCCCGTACTGGAGTTGGCAAGAGTGAAATGATCTACTGCTGGTTCTAATTCCCAGGGGTGCCAAGCCAACGGAGCCTTCCGACTTCTCCTGCATCTGTAGTCCAAATGGAAAACTCACCGTGGCTAGAATGTATGTTTGATTTAAAATTGGCTCTCTTCTGCCTTCTATCCTGCTATAACAGCGTCCACACCGTGCACAAATAGTGGAAGATGCACGCCACGGTGCTTTGTCTACACTAGGGATATACAGCACCTTTAAGACTGCTCGGACTCCCAGCCAAAGATCTGCAGACAAGGATTCTCCAACAAAACATTTGCAAAAGGCTTCAGGTGCTTTGACATTTTAAAAAAACGAATGTACATTTGTAATCGATGTAGCATTTCTCAACCGGTGTGCTGTGTTGACTCACTCTGAGTCAGCTCCAAAAGCGGGGAATTTAAATTCCCAGCTGACTCACCCCCCATAATGCACTGGGAAGGGGAAATGGTATACCATTGTCCATAGTATGTACGTATGTATGTATTTGTTTATTTTGGCCCAAGGCCAGCATAAATACAAGAAAAAGGAACAACAAAAACAACAATAAAATACATAAAACATTAATACCTTCAAATACTGTATACATGACTAATTTCATTCAAATGAAACCGGTTAATCTGAAATGCACAGCCTGGCATCCCATGCCTCAATCACTCTAAACCGAATCTTGCTTGCTATGAAAATTTTTTTTGCTACCCTCCTGTAAACGTACTCTGACTTAGCAGTAAGCAGAAAAAGGATCTTGTCCCCATCAGAAGGGCAATTAGAACTGTGATGAATTAACAGAGGGGAGAGACGCTTTCCCCTTAATTCAGCATAGTAGTAGTAGTAGTCGTCGTCGTCGTCTCTCCAGGTGCATAAGGGAGCAAATCAGCTCCCAAAGCAGGAGCTTGATGGCTTATTTATGCACTAGGAGGTAGGGATGTGCACGGAACCGGCAGGGTCCAGTTCAAAGGCGGGGGGGATACCTTTAAGGGTGCTCTTACCCCTCTCGTCTTGTTTCCCCCTCCAGCGCTGCACTTCCAGACGGTCTGGCAGGGTGGCAACATACCTCCCTGCCACCCCGTTCCCTCATTAGACTGAAAGTGACAGGAAGTATCGCCCGCGTGTCGGCATGAGAGCACACCCGGTGCATGTGCACCCGATGTACGTGCAAGTGCGCGCAACATGCACAGTACTTCCTGTCACTTCCAATTTCATGAGGGACTGGGGCAACAGGGAGATATGCTACCGTCCCGCCGGACCGTTTGGAAGTGCAGCGCTGGTGGGGGAAACGTGGCGGGAGGGGTAAGAGCCTCCTCCCCTGCCCTTAAAGGTATCCGCCCTGCCTTCGAACCGGCCGAACCGCCAGCCATTCGAACCTGTTTGGAGGCCCATATAAGGGCCTCCGAATAGGTTCGTGCACATCCCTACCAGGAGGGATGCATCCCTTTGGTGCATTATGAGTTGAGTCAAGCTCTATTTCCTCTGAACGGCAAAATACAAAAACCATCGCCATCTCTCTCCCGAGTCTCTACCAGGGTTTTGTCCTCATGTTGTGCTATTTTGTGACACCCTGAGGAGATTCTCACGATCAGCAAAAAGTGGGCGAAGGGAGCCACGGGAGATGCACGGCTCCCAGCAGCAAACCCTCCTAATGCCCCCTCCCTTTAGCCAAGGTTAGTGGAGCAAGCGCTCTGCTAACCCCGTCTTTTTGATCGCGTATTGCTCCGTGCTGTGGCCACACATGAGGAGACCCCCCACGCTTGTGCGGGGCATCCTGGAACTTCCAGTGGCCGCATGGTCCCCAATCCCCATAGCCCCCACCGACTCCGTCGTGCCAGCAGTCATGTGGGCGGCTGATCCGGCCGCCCAGGGCTTCCCTTCCGATCGTCTGCAGGGAGAGCAGGCTAAGCCCGTTCTCCCCACAAACCCCCTAAAGGCGAGTCTCACTGAGTCTCCAAAGAAAGAAAGGAAGGAAGGAAGGAAGGAAGGAAGGAAGGAAGGAAGGAAGGAAGGAAGGAAGGAAGGAAGGAAAGAAAGAAAGGGGGGGAGAAAGAAAAAAAGAAAAAAGAAAAAGCACAAATGCATTTTATTGTCATTATATCATAAACGGTGAAGATGTTTATAATGATAACGCACAGTGAATTATATTAAATTATCTTCTAAGTCTCTGAAGGAGATGGAACTAGGGGGGTTATATTGAGGTGAACTATTTTTGTATAATTTAAAGATTTATACCCCACCTTTTGATCAAATGATCTCCAAGAGGGCTTACAACAGATACAGACCAATACAGAAAAGCACTCCTAGGATTGTCATGATTGCTGCTATAATGATCTTACTTGTCTTCACCATAGGTAAGCACGTTGTGTTCTGCAGATCAATAATGTTTTGATTTTCGTTTTGATCGGGCTCTCTTAAAAAGTGTTTGGGTGGGTGGGGGGTGTCTAGATTTTTTTCACATTCTCTTTCTAGGATGAGGAAGCCAGACCACTCCGCGGGGACTGTTGCTACATGATAATGTAGTTGCCCAGCAACAACTGTAGATGACACTTTGCAACGGTGGTGATGCTGCTCATCTCTGGTTCCGCAATCGATATCCAAGCAGACGCAGCCACAGAAAGGGCTAGGAGATGTTTTTGTTCTTCTCCCATGACTGTACTGACATAGGAACATAGGAAGCTGCCTTATACCGAGTCAAGACCATCGGTCCATTTAGCTCAGGATTGTCTACATAGACTGGCAGTGGCCTCTCCAAGGTGGTTATTATTATTTATTCGATTTCTATACCGCCCTTCCAAAAATGGCTCCGGGCGGTTTACACATAGAAATAATAAATAAATAAGATGGCTCCCAGTCCCCAAAGGGCTTACAATCTAAAAAGAAACATGAGATAAACATTATACGAGGTTGCAGGCAGGAGTCTCCCTCAGCCCTATCTTGGAGAAGCCAAGGAAGGAACTTGGAACCTAGATGCTCTTCCCAGAGTGGCTCCATCCCCTGAGGGGAAGATCTTCCAGTGTTCACATGGAGTCTCCCAGTCATATGCAACCGGGGTGGATCCTGTTTAGCAAAAGGGACAAGTCATGCTTGCTACCACAAGACCAGCATACTCCTGGTCATAGGAACATAGGAAGCTGCCATATACTGAGTCAGACCATTGGTCTATCTAGCTCAGTATTGTCTTCACAGACTAGCAGCAGCTTCTCCAAGGTTGCGGGCAAGGATCTCTCTCAGCCCTATCTTGGCGATACTAGGGAGGGAACTTGGAAACGAGATGCTCTTCCCAGAGTGGCTCCACCCTTAAATGGGAATATTGTCCACTGCTCACACATCAAGTCTCCCATTCATATGCAACCAGGGTGGACCCTGCTTAGCTAAGGGGACAAGTCATGCTTGTTACCACAAGACCAGCTCTCCTCTCCTCGTCATACTCATACTCCCCCATACTCCTCCTCATCATACTCCCCATTATACGCCTGCTTTGGTCTGAAAGACCTTTGCCACCCCTGGTACACATGTGTAGCAAGGGCAGAGAGGGCCACATCCACTCCTGCTGCCTGCCACCACTTGGAAGAAAGCTCATGAGCCAAGAAGAAGCTGGAAGGCCATGTTCAAAAGAGGAATGTGGCCTTCCAGCCTCTCATCAGCCTGTGAGCTGGCCGTGTCTGCATTAGGGTGCATGAATGTGCTTCATTCCCAGATGGCTCCCAGCCTGGTGAGAAGCTGGAAGGCCCAAGAGAGGAACAGGCCTTCCCCTTTCTTGCCGGTTCATGAGCTGGCTATCAAGTGGTGATGGGTGGCAGGAGCAGCAGTAGCAGCCAGCAGGAGGAGGGGGCAAGCGAAAGAGGCGGCCCCCAGATTGCAGGCAACCTGAGTCCTCTGAACACATTTGCACAATTATCTTTATTTTTATTCTTTATTTAAAATATTCCTATACCACCTAAAACTTGGGTCTCTGGGCGGTTTACAATTAAAATCATTTAAAACATTAAAAACCTTTGAAATCCAATATTAAAAATATTATAAATCTCTATAAATGCCTGGGTGTGTCTTCAGTGCCTTTTTAAAAGTTGCCAGAGATGGGGAGGCTCTTCTTTCAACAGGGAGCGCATTCCAAAGTCCAGGGGCAGCAATGAAGAAGGCCTGTTCCCGAGCAGCACGTGCATCTGGCTTATTGGCAGGGCTCTTTGCAAGCCGCTGAGAAGCACTCAGAACTGCAGCCGCCACCAAAGTAAACATCGCAAGGGCTTATCTTGACAGTGGGAATAGCAGCAGGCTGGAGTGCTTCTTAGCAGCTGTGCTGGTGGCTAAAGCAGTAAAACTAAACAGTGAAACAGGAAAACAATGCCCCTGTCACTGCATGACTGTGACACCACGGAAGGGACCCTGCATTGTGGGTTAAAAAAGATGGTGTCCACCAAGGAGAGCTCCAGGCCACTTTTGCCTGCCACTAAAATACAAGCCCAGGAGAAGTTGGGGGGACCTACCAAGGCCCTTGACAAAGGGCCCACCCTGAAGGAAGGAAGAGAGGGAGGGAGGAGTTATACTAATTCTGGTCAGTGGCTGCAGTGATGATGATGATGATTGATGATGACAAGAGCAGACAGACAGAGGCTATTCTGACGATCAGGCGAAATCAGGCTAGGAGAGCCTAGTCTGATTTCGCCTGATCATGTCAGCCTCTGGGCTCACAGGCGGGCCCAGTGGCTTCCAGGCAGTTAATCTGCCTAACTACCCATCTCCTTAAACTTGGTTTGCGGAGCGAGTGCTCCGCAAACCCGGTTCTTAAAATCATGAGTAGCCAAAGAGGCGGGTCTCACAATCCATGAGACCCGCTTTTTTAGAAACTGCGGGGAGAGCGGGTTAAGCCTACTCTCCCCGCAGACGAGCGGGCAGGGAGCCCTGGGTGGCCGGATTGGCCACCCACATGGTTGCCGGCTCCGTGACGGAGCTGGTGGGGGGGTGGGAGAGCGGGGGCCACGTGGCCCCCGCAAGCCCCAGGATGCCCTGCGCGAGCCAGGAGGCGGCTTTTTGCCTCCCGGCTGGGGGTCTACTCATGAGTAGGTGCGGCACGAAGGCGCGCCGTGGCTACTCACGATTGTAAAAAGCGTTCGCTCCGCAAACCTGCTTTTTGCCAGGGGTTCCAGAGCGGGTTACCCGCTCTAGAACCACCGGGCACGCAGCCAAGCCCGGTGGTTCTGACGGTTAACAAAAATTGGGCTAGGCTCTCCTAGCCCAATTTTTGATAATCGTGAGAAGAGCCACACAGTCTAGCAGGTGAAGCTCTGTTCAGTATTTTTATGCTGGGGGAAAGTTTCAGCTTGTTGAATTTCTGTTGTCATGCAGCTCTTAAAGACACTGGAACTCTGTTCCTGACCCCAAGCTGGCAACCATTTTCATAGGAATAAGTGGACCCAACCCCAACCCCCACTTTGGCTTTTTTATTGCTCCTCTGGTCCACTTCTCCCAGCATGCCATTTCTCCTGACTTGCAGTTTAACTAGGAGAATTTCTAACATTAATTCCTGAATTGGAGTATGTACAATTTGTGTCCTTGGGGGTGGAAAGTCAATCTTGCAGTAGCGGGGATTAATTGTGCCCTTTACTAAGCAGGGGTTGACTTGGTTTGCATTTGGATGGGTGACTACTTGTGAGCGCTGTCTGCTGTAAGATGCTCTCCTTGGGGAATGGTGCGTAGCTCAGGGGGAGAGCATCTGCTTCCTTGCAGAAGGTCCCAGGGTCCATCCCTGGCAGCATCTCCAGGCAGGGCTTGGAGAGACGCTTGCCTAAAACTGAAGAGCTGCTGTCAGTCAGTGTAGACAAAACTGAGCTAGATCAGTGCTGCTTAACTTTGGCCCTACGACAGATGTTGGCCTAGAACTCCCATAATCCCTGGTTATTGTCCACTGTGGCTGGGGTGTGTGGGAGTGTAGTCCAAAACCAACTGGAGGGCCAAAGTTGAGCAGACGTGAGCTAGATGGACCAAGGGTATGACTCAGTAGAAGGCAGCTTCCTATATTCCTGGGTTCCACTCAAGAACCGGCAGGGCAGTCAGGGTTGCAGCACCCTGGAGAGCTCCCAATGAGCAGCCTGATCCAGAGGTGGGCTGAGGTCTTAAAAACCTCCAGGCTCAGACTACCCCTCTTAGGCTCTGCCTCCCTGTTGAGCAGAGAGATTGACAGGGCCAGCCCTCTGGTCTGGAGTCTAGCACTGCTCCTCTGCCCCATCAAGTCCCTCCTAGCCCATTGGTGGCCCTAGTATGCAGGCATGGAAGTGTGCAAAGTACTTGGCATGGAAGACGGCAGTTTATTTGGGATAAGTGGATCGGGCTCAATGAATGCCATTTCTGGGGTCTCTGGTTCTGGGGTCACCCAGCTGGTGAGCTCAGGCTCCAGCCTGCTGTCAGGGATTGGGAATAGGAGTGCATTTGGCTCCTCCAGCCCAATGGCTCCCTCCTTCTCAAGGTCAGATTTGGTACTATTGTTCAAGGTGGGGATCAGGACTATTTCCCAGAGCGTTTACTTCCTGCCTTTTCCTGGCAGCTCCCCCCTCCCGGCCCCTACTGCGTTGCTGAGATACAGGCATGCACATTGATAAAGCACCATACATTCTGAGGTTATCATTCATAGGCAAATGATATTCTCCAACCTTCTTCATCCCGAGGCAATCTTAAATTTAAAAATGGGGCACACTGCCCCCCAACAAAGTCAGTTGCAACCTTTTTGTGAGATTGGCAAAGCTGTTGCACAAAATTCATTTATTTATTTCAAACAAGCACCAAACTAGGGGAGTTTAAACTCCTCACCTTTGGAGCTGATTTGCCCCATAATGCACCAGGAGGGATACTTTTTTAAACTTACCTACTTACAGGTAAGTTCCCTCCCTGGCAGCATCTCCAAGATAGGGCTGAGAGAGATTCCTGCCTGCAGCCTTGCAGAAGTCGCTGCCAGTCTGTGTAGACAATACTGAGCTAGATAGACCAATGGTCTGACTCGGTATATGGCAGCTTCCTATGTTCCTATATTCCTATCTAAAGTGTGCTGTCAAGTCGGTTTCGACTCCTGGTGACCACAGAGCTCTGTGGTTGTCTTTGGTAGAATATAGGAGGGGTTTACCATTGCCTCCTCCTGCGCAGTAAGAGATGATGCCTTTCAGCACCTTCCTATATCACTAGTGTTTCCCATAGTCTGGGAAACATACCAGCCGGGATTTGAACTGGCAACCTCTGGCTTCATAATCAAGTCATTTCCCCACTGCACCATTAGGTGGCTCACTTACTTACTTGCTACATTTATAGACTGCCTAACACCTGAGTCTCAGTACCTAACACCTAACACCTGAGTCTCAAGATGGTATACACAGCTTAAAACAATAAATAAAACTCAATAAAAGCAATTAAAACAATTTTAAAATAATAAAGCCTTTCAAAATAGTTTTAATAAAAAACATTTTAAAATAGTGTTAGCAAAAGGACTGAGAAAACAGGTGTGCCTTAAGGGATTTTTAAAAGCCACCCAGAGATGGAGAAGCTCCTATGCTGACAGGGAGCACATTCCAAAGCCCTGGAGCAGCTACAGAGACGGCCCGGTCCTGAGTCGCCACCATACGAGCCAGTGGCAGCCATAACCAAACCTCCCCATATGATCTCAGAAAGCGGCAGAGTTAATGACAAAGAAGGCACTCTCTTAAATACCCTGGACCCAAGCCATTAAGGGCTTTATAGGTAATAACCAGCACTTTGTATTTTGCTTGGGAACATATTGGCCACCAGTGCAGTTCTTTTAAAATTGGTGTTATATGGTCTCTTTAGGAAATCCTGGAGACCATCTGGTGGCTGCATCCTGCACCAATTACCGTTTCTGAACTCTATTCAAAAGCAGGCCCATGTATAACACATTTCAGAAGTCTAGCCTGGAGGTTACCAACATATGTACCACTGTTTTGAGGTCATTTACTCAGAAATGGGCATAGCCAGGGGCATATCTAGGGTAGGGCAGGCAGGGCACATGCCCTGGGTGCCACTTGAAGTGGGGCGCCATTTTTTAAAAAAAAATTTAAAAAAAATTAATGGCCACTGAAAACAAACTGGCCACTGTGCATGCTCAAATGGCCTCTGTGAGGCCCTAGGCCATGCCAGGCCTCGCACAGGCCATTTGAGCATGCATGGCAGACATTTTGTTTTCAGCGGCCATATATATATATATATATATATATATATATATATATATATATATATATATGACCACCACACATGCTCAAATGGTCCCTGCAAAGCCCTAGAGGCCAGCGAGGGGAAGGGGGACCTTTGCAGACCCACCCCACAGCCTTTAGGAAGCCCCCGAAGGCGCTACAGGTATTAATTTAATGTAATATATGTCACTGTACACATATTCAGTTTGGCACTATGTACAGAGAATCAGGGCTTGTGAATACTGAGCTGAAGCTTATGAGCTAGGATTGTATTCATTTGCTCTTACTTTACTTCTTGTGATAAGTGAGTTAAATGTGATGTCTTAATAATATGGCTATTAATGGTGAGTTTGTCTTTGAATCAGTGTGAAATCCTTAGTATTAAGGCCCACTGGGAGTTTCTTGCTCTCTTTCTCTCATTTTAACTGTCTTTCTGAAAGACTAGAATATATTCCAAGCAGTGACACAGTTTACTCTGCATATCCTTTAATTATTTTCAGAGTATCTGGGAAAAGTCAAATTCTCCATTTATTTTTAAAACTTATATAATAGTGATGCTACAATGCATAGTAGAGAATTAGACATTAGTTTTCCAAGTACACCTCCACATAGTATTTGGGTATTTCATGAGCCCCAGCATACTGAAATTTGTAGTTTCCCCAGTATTTTTTGGTCTGGCTACGTCCACAGCTAAATAGTTTTTGAAATATTAAAAGATTAACAAGCTTGACTTGTATTTTTAAGCTGATATTATGGTAAAGTTATCTGAAAGATGGGTGTCAGATGTTTGGACAGGGGACGCAATTTCAGTGCTTGCCCTAGGCGCTGTTTTCCCTAGATATGCCTCTGGGCGTAGCTGGTGTATCAGCAGAAGCTGATGGAAAGCACTCCTGGCCATTGCCTCAGTCTGAGGAACGAGAGAAAGTTTTGGGTCCGGGAGAAGTCCCAAACTCGGTACCTCTTCTTTCTGGGGAAGTCTAACCCCATCCACAACAGGTAGTCCCACCCCCCGCCCCCATCACCAGTACCTCCATCATCCCAGTGCATTATGGGGCAGGTCTCCTCCAAAAGTGGGACCTTTAAACTTCCTGCTTTTGGAGCTGGCTTGCTTCTGATGCACCAGTAGGCATACATCCCTCCTAGTGCATTATGGGGCAAGTCATCTCCAAAGTGGTGAATTTTGGAGCTAGCAGAGTCAGTCACTGTGGCACATCAGCCAGTGTCCTGCAGCACACTGGTTGGGAAATGCTGGTCGAAGAATTGGTCAGATGTTGCAGCACAATGGACAGACAAGGAGATCTTTGCTCACAAGGCTGTCTGTGAAATAGTGCAATGGGAGGCAAGGCTGAGCATGTCTATTTCTTGTGAACCTATTGCCCATTATTTTTTAATTTCCTTCCAATTAAGCTTTATTAAACTTTAACTTGTTAAATATTTCATTCTCTATTGCAGTAATAAACCATTGCTGACTCTTGTAATATTTGCCTGTGTTTAATATCCTGCTTAACAGGCTCTGATTGTTGGCCAAAAGTTTTTTTTTTCTTTTTTAATAAATCCAATTTCTTTCTCAGGTCCAGACTGAATGGATTAATCTTTCTAAGCCTGGAATTTGGATTCTCACATCACCTAGGTTTTTTGGCTTAGGGATTTGGAGTACCAGAAGAGATCTTGACCACCTTCTCTTTCGACTTTCTGGGTGGAGGCAAGAAGAAGTCTCATATCCAATGACTCCTATAACATAACCTTCAACATGTCATCAATGAAAATAGGGTCCTGCCTGTGAATGTGTAGGGGCTGTGGCATACACTTCTGACTACAAATGTGCCCCAAATGGAAAGCAAGTCCCAGCAGAGCACATGACTCCAGATTATCAAAGCCAAGAGGAGAGCTGGTCTTGTGGTAGCAAGCATGACTTGTCCCCTTAGCTAAGCAGGGTCTGCCCTGGTTGCATATGAATGGGAGACTAGAAGTGTGAGCACTGTAAGATATTCCCCTCGGGGGATGGAGCCACTCTGGGAAGAGCAGAAGGTTCCAAGTTCCCTCCCTGGCAGCATCTCCAAGATAGGGCTGAGAGAGATTCCTGCCTACAACCTTGGAGAAGCTGCTGCCAGTCTGTGTAGACAATACTGAGCTAGATGGACTTATGGTCTGACTCAGTATATGGCAGCTTCCTATGTTCCTATGAACCAAGACCATTCTCTCCAACATTTTGTAGATAAACCAGCATGGTGCAGTGGTTAAAGTGTTGGATTAGGACCAGGGAGGCCTGAGTTAAAACCTAATTCAGCCATGAAATTCACTGGGTGACTCTGGGCCTATCACTGTTCTCTCAGCCTAACCTATGCATCAGGGAAGTAGTTGTGGGAATAAAAATAACCATGTAGACTGCTCTGGGCTCCTTGGAGGAAAAGCAGGATATAAATGTATAAAATAAAAATAGAAATGCCCTTTTTTTAGTGATGGGAGGGCTTTGAGGGAGGACTAGGTTGGCCTCACTTAGAGTAGGGATGTGCACAAATTGGTTCGGCATTCTATTCCTAGAACACTGAACCAGTTCAGCTTTACCTCAACTCTATGACCTCTACCTTAACTCCTCAGGTGCTTCCTGTAGAGAGTCAGTCCTCTTCCTTTCCTCTTGGAGAGTAGATGGAAACATCTCTCTCTCGCTCCACCTATCCATTA
Organism: Hemicordylus capensis; assembly: GCF_027244095.1. Lineage (NCBI taxonomy): Eukaryota > Metazoa > Chordata > Lepidosauria > Squamata > Cordylidae > Hemicordylus > Hemicordylus capensis. The sequence goes on along the minus strand of NC_069666.1, from coordinate 16,871,490 downwards.
TGTAGCTTTTAGACAGGGCTAGGTTTTTACTATCCAAGATGTACTTCACCAATAAACCTATTTAACAATTCAATTCAGTTTATTACGATCAAAGGTCAGCATACAGATCAAATCCAGATACAAGAGTCCCCCAAAGTGAACATCGATACCAGTGCATGCATATATATAAACATACACATAAAATATAGAATTAAGAACTATTACATAAAATGTAAAATGGAAGAAGATAGCAAAATGAAAACAAAACGAATTAAGAGCCTGTATTAACTGACACATCGTATGAAGGTCTTAATTGCAGCTGTACAGAATTTGGCCACCAGATGCGAGACATTGGTATATGTATCAAGAAGAAATAAGTTTATATAAAACTCATCAGAATTATTTGGATATTTAAAAACAAGAGGAGCAATAAATCTAAGACACTGATCATGATAAAATGAGCAATACAAGAATACACACACACACACACACACACACACACACACAACGACTACACAAAAATCCTCCATGTGCAAGCCTACATGTGGTGAGAAAACTGGTAGTTTGCTGAACATCTGAGGACTTGTTTTCACCAGAGTAAGACCCAGCCCCGCTTTATCTCCTGAGTTAAAAACCCCACTCAGAAAGGCTTGTAAAATAAAAGAACAAAAAGAAAAACAGTTTTATTCAAATGCTACAGATTGCTTCCATCTGAGGCTCTCTCAGATTTTAGTTACAGGTAAAAATTATCAGTACCACCTTAAGTGGCACAGCCAGGAAATGCTTGACTAACAAGCAGAAGGTTGCCAGTTCAAATCTGGTTCAAACATCAAATCCAGGCTGCAACTATATTGGGCAGCAGCAATATAGGAAGATGCTGAAAGGCATCATCTCATCTCATACTGCACAGGAGGAGGCAATGGTAAACCCCTCTTGTATTCTACCAAAGAAAACCACAAGGCTCTGTGGGTGCCAGGAGTCAAAATTGACTTGATGGCACACTTTACTTTAAAAATACTCAGTGGGTTACAAGAACACTTCAAAAAGCACCCTGAATGATGCTGGGGTGGCACACTTTTAAAATTGTGGTTACCCAGTTGCAAGGAACAGGTATGCAGGAAAATACAAAAGCACCTTTAAAGGCTTACAGTGTCTTTTGAAATGCCCTGGCTGGATGGGCATAGGTTAATGTTTCTTAGTTTAATTACATAACAAGAATAGACCAGTATCAGGGATATACAAAGCACACACAAAAGAAACTGAAAGTCTAATGCAAAATCTGACTAAACAAACTTTCTCTAGACTAAACTTCCTGAAGCCAAAGCCCTGGCTTCCTTTCCTTGAACTCACCAAACGCTGGTTGAAGATTCAAGCTTCCTACCCTCCTGGCTTCCCAGGACCAGCAGAGGCATTTTCTTGCAGCCAATCTTCATGGCCACATATCCTCCTCTACACCCACAGCCAGCTTCTTCTAACAAAAAAACACTTTCTTCCTCCCAATGGCTCTCTCAGTCCCACCCATCTGGTGTGCTGATTGGCTGAGCCCTGGAGTTCACCTGCCTGTCAGTCAGGACAGAGTTCACTTTTAGTTAACTCTTTAGGGGAAGGGTGGCTGATCACTACAATCCCTGATGATTGGCCACTGTAGTTGGAGATGACGGGAGTTGTAGTCCAATAGTAGCTGGAGGGCCAAGGTTGTGCAGTCCTGCTATAAGGGCACCTACAAAAGAAAGGAAAATAGTTCATAGGCAGAGCACATGCTTTGCCATGCATGCAGAATGTCCCAGTTCCTAGGGTCTCAAGTAGCAAAGGTGAGGAAAGACACACACATCCCAACTTGTGAGTCAAACTACACGTTCCATGAAGCATCAGCTTTGCAAGTATGTGCTTGTTAATTTAAGTTGAAATAGCAGATGGATCAGCCCCCCCGTCCCCATGTTTTAACCCTCACCCTCACCATGGATCTGATCCAAATCACCTCCTGTCCCCACATGGCTATTTGCCAAGAGAAAACACACACACACACTGCCTTGGCAAATATCTGTAGGAGGTCTGAGCTGGCTTGGGCTGGAAGAGAGGGATAAAGTTTCATGGCCCCAATCCATGGTGAGCTCAATCCAATTGCTTAACATGTGTAATAAAAACAGTTACACACTTGCAAAGCTTCTGCTTAAAATATCTCGTTTGACCCTGAGACCTTGGAGAGTCATTATTCGTCAGAGTAGACAAATGACATGGGCGTAATACCTCCATTGATCCACATTTGCACAGGCCTTCTAATAGCACAGGAGCCTTCTCCTCCTCCTCTTCCAATGTGATTTCTGAAGGGTTTCCCCACCCCACATTTATTCTTAGAGGCTGTTCTCCCGAGCAACCAAGCACGGGCGAGGGGAGCTAAGCCTGAGCTTGGCTGACCATAAGAACCGGTGGGATCTGAGTGGCTCCCGCCAGTTCTGCGACGGCAAACCCACCTACAGAGCCCACCAGTTAGCCAAGGTTAAGGGTGGGAGTGTGCCCTGAACTTGGGCTAAATGCTTGTGTGCAAGTGCCAGACACTTCCAGGAAGCAATGGCACAGGAACAGGCTTCCGGCCGTCTCCAGGTAGAGGTGCTCTTACCCCTGGACTTTGGGGCTGAAGTCCAGGGCCTACACAGTCCCTGCACCCCCCAAATCCTTCTTAATCTGTTCTGATGCTTAATTTGCAGGGGAGGGGGCCTCCAAATGCATTTAGGCCAAATGCCTTTAGGTCCATAGTTACCTAGGTGCGCCTCTGTCACCGGGGGATTTCCAGGGGTCTAGGACCATGGGTCCTGTCCCCATGCTGCCTGATCAGCAGCAGACCATCTAGGCATGCAATCCACACACATCCTGACCCACTCAAACCCAGAAGCCAGATCATCTGTGGGGCAGGCAAGTTTCTGCTACCTTCCCTGCCGCCCACCCTCAAACCCTCTCACACAATTGTGAGAAAGCGCTCTTACTCTTCTTAGTACAACTTCTTACCAACCGCTCTCTCTGACTTCTGGCTTGGGATGTGCAAATCGATTTGGGTACAAAATGATTTGTACCCAAATATCTGTTTGGGCTGATTTGTGGACAAAACAAATCACCCCTGTGCTAGCTGGTCAGATTCAGGTCCAAAACAAATGGCTCTGATTTTGGACCTGAAAAGTTTGTAGATTCAGGCCTCCATTTTGTGGCGATCTCTCTTGCTGTATGTATTTTGTGTCAGGATTTTTTTTTTAATCCCAGCCTCCTAAACTTCAGATTGGTGACTCACAATGTGCAATGGCTGGCTGGTAATTCCCTCCTGGTTCCAGATTGGCTCATTTCCATTCAAATCTTGTGTTGCCAGGGTTGACTGACCCCGCATTGGCTAAGGGGAGGTCAATGAAGGGTCAAGGGTGGGGGGAGTTTGAAGGAGGGATTTTCAAATGTACTTAAGGAGGCATCCAGCCACCATTCTGCCTTTCTGCCTCCTGGGAGAAGAGAGAGAGAGCCAGGGGAGCTTTGCTTTGCCTCGCCTCGCCTGCCTGCTGCCTGGAGTGGATTCTCTGCTTTTTGTTCCCGCTTTCCTGATTGAGGAAAAACGAAGAGAATTTTTTTACCCCCTTCCTGCTGCTGAGAGAATCACTGCCTGCGCCTGCTGTCTGTGTGGATCGATTTAGGTACAAAACCATTTGTACCCAAATCTACCTGTCTTAGGAGATTTGTGGACAAAACAAATCACCCCTGTGCTAGCTGGCCAGATTCGGACCCAAAACAAATTGGGGGTGATTCAATTTGGGTACAAATCGAATTGGGGGAAAAATCAATTCATGCACATCCCTACTTCTGGCTGCAATCCATTAGGACTAATACAAAGGGGCGAGCTTTAAGATAAGCAGACATCATACAGTGTGCTGTTCAGCACCACGGACAGAGGGTGGGAAGACGCCAAGGGCATTGTGGATTGGACACCTCTAATGGTGGCTGTGAGAGTAAACCTGAAAACTAGACACAGCACTGCTTACTCAAGACTTGCTTCAGCGCTGACTGATGATCCATCTCATTGGATCTTCACACTGGCCTCTTGCTGGGCCTTCACAGCCCAAGGCCCAGCTCTCAGCCGCGTGGTAAGCCTGTGCCTGCAAGTGGGGTTCACTCACAGGCTGACGTGCTTGCCCATATTCTAAAAAATCCTCTGCACATAGAAAACTAGCATGTGCAGGGCAAAGGTTCTAGACCAGTGGTTCTCAACCTGTGGGTCCCCAGATGAAATTGGACTTCAACTCCCATAATTCCCAACCAAAGGCCACTGGGGCTGGGGATTATGGGAGTTGAAGTCCAATAACATCTGGGGACCCACAGGTTGAGAACCACTGTTCTAGACTAACTTTCTCCCTGGAATGCTAGGGGTGTGTGTGTGTGTGTGTGTGTGTGTGTGTGTGTCTAAAATATTTAGCCATGTGATTCCACATGTTGCAGTGGTACAGCCCAGCCAAAAATTTACCACCTCAGTATGAATTAGGCACAAGCTGCTACATGACTCATAAAGTGTTGGGATAAAGTGGTCTAATAAATCTGTCAGATCTAAATAAATAACAGACTGTGATGCCTCTCTCTTTAATTTATCTATGTAAAATCTGCTTAAATATTTAATTAACAGACACTGAAAGAAGGGCATTGCATGTCAGGAGTGGACTCGTAGGGAGGTGGTTCTGTAGAAACTTACAAGCTTTTCAGCTCTGCTGAAGCAGTTAATCATTAGGAAAGGGGTTGATGACATTGGCATTGACCGATCCACCATGACCTCACGATCTCTTTCCTCTTTCGGTGCCAGTCACCAACAGCTCAGCCCCCATCGGTATATATGTGAGGCTGAGATTTTTTGTCCCAATGGGTTACACTTTACACTAAACTTCATTTTATTGTAATTGTTCCACCACAGTGGGGAGCATCTTGCTGCTCTGCTGGTGACCCAGTAATCTCTCACCTTCCCTCATGAAAGGACCACTTCTGCTTGCTTGGTGAAGACTCTCCAAGGTTTCAAGCAGAAATCCCTCCCAGGCCTACCTGGGATTGAACCTGGGACCTTCTGCGTGCAAAGCAGATTCTCTGCCACTAAGCTACCACCCCATTGTAGGGTGGCAGGTGAGTAAACCAATCCAAAAAGCAGACTCACACACATATGGGTACACAGGAATATAGAAGCCTAAGGAGTTGCTGCCTACTGCGTCAGACCATTGGTCCTTCTAGCTCAATATTGTCTACACTGACTGGCAGCATTTCCAAGGTTTCAGTGAGGCGTCTCTCCCAGCCCTACCTGGAGATGCCAAGGACAGAACTTGGGAACTTCTTCATGCAAAGCAGATGCTCTAGCACTGAGCTACGGTCCTTCTCCATGGACCTTGCCTCTGTACCAACTTCTTCTGGACCTCCTCCCACCTTTTTCTCCTTTTGCTGAGCAATGGGCATGCTCGTTTCTCAGATGCTCAGCCCATGTGCATGTCCGTGAACCTCCATGCATGACTTGCTCAGAATTTAATGTTCCTGCACAGAACATTGACCCCATTAAACATGAGCGATGGGAAGAAGATGGAGTTCCATTGCTTCCCTTGGCTGGAGCCCTCAACAGCTGCTCAAATTTTAGCCTTTAACTCTTTGAGGTTGTTCACACGACCGGGCAGGCGGGGCGGGAAGGCTTGTTAACTCCCCCCCCACCAGATGACTCCTCCCCCCGCCAGGGGCATAACTAGGGGAGAGGGAGCCCATGTTCACCCCTCTCCCCGGTGGCCCCTCAGAGTGAGGGAGATAATGAAGAAAATAGGGATTGGTGAAGCTGGAGGGCGCTCAGGAGCATGGGGGCCTGGGTTCTTTGAACCCCTCTGCTCAGTTATAGCTATGGCCCTGGCAGACTGCAGTCCCAGACAATCCATGCCACGTGCCTGCAGCGTGGAGCTCCAGAGACCGGATAACCCACAATGCACCATGTGACATGCACAATGCATTGAGGGACTCCCCCAGGAGAGGGGAGCTCTAAACATAGCCCCAACGAACACATGATCCCGTAGCCCAGGTTAAGGGAGTGCTTGCTCCCTTAAGCCCGGCCAAGAGCCAGGGCTAGGAGGCGCTGCCCTGCTGGGATCGGGCCCAATCCCAGAGGTTCTCACGTGCAGCCTAACCCAGGCTGGGCTTCCCTAGCCTGGGTTGCACTGCGCATGGACACTGCCTCTTCGTGGAGGTGGGATTCATAAAGGGATGTGTCACTAGGAGAGCAGCCCCTGTTGTCATGATCTTCAGGTCATTGTGTCTCATCTCCTGGGTAGCTCCCTCTTCAGTAGAGGTTCACCAAAGCACCTCCAGGTGCCACCTGTTCAGAGAACGTAAGGAGACCCCTGTTGGGTCAGGACAAGGCCCATCTAGTCCTGCATCCTGTTTCCCACCTTGACCCACGAGATGCCTCTGGGAAGCCAATAAGCAAGAGATGGCATGCCGCCTCTCCTACTGTTGTTCCCTTGCAACTTGTATTAGGAGACATCCCCCCTCTGAACCTCGAGGTAGCCTATAGCCACCCAACCACTGATGGACTTGCCCTCCATGAATTTGCCTAACCCAGTCTATGCTTTTCTGAATTAATCTGGAGGATGATTTGCTTTTTGAGCATTGTGGTAAAATGTGTAAAGGTAAAGGTAAAGTGTGCCGTCGAGTCGATGTCGACTCCTGGTGACCACAGAGCCCTGTGGTTTTTCTTTGATAGAATACAGGAGGGGTTTACCATTGCCATCTCCCACGCAGTATGTGATGATGCCTTTCAGCATCTTCCTATATCACTGCTGCTCGATAGAGGTGTTTCCCATAGTCTGGGAAACATACAGGCACGGATCCGAACCGGCAACCTCTGGCTTGCTATTCAAGTCATTTCCCCGCTGAGCCATAAAATGTGTAGTGTTTAATTAATGCTTCTTGGAGCTTCTTGATTGCTCTGATCTCACTTCCCTGTGCACACCTCCATGGGCATGTTGAGAATTATCACCCTTGGAGGAGGTCACCCACTGTGTCTCTGTGTGAGTTGCTGCTTTGGTCATGCTTTCTGCTTGGGAGGAGGTATGACCATGCAGAGATGTGGCAGATGATATGACCTCATTTGAGGTGGGCAATTCTGTGGAATCACATGCAACTGGGTCATTTCCTCACTCTCGATGGAGAGACATAAGAAGAAGAACCCTGCTGGATCGTACCAGAAATTCATCTAGTTAGCACCCTGTTCCCCACAAGGGCTCACCAAATGCCTCTTGGATGCTCACAAGCAGGATGTCAGGATGCCATGTTTACTGGGAACCTGTGTGACCCTGTGGAATCTGGAGAAGAGCATGGCATCCCTCTGGTGGGGCTTCTGTTCCCTTCAGAGGACGACAGGGGTGAGAAGAGTCCAGGCTAGGGATGTGCATGAACCTGTTCAGAGGCCCTTTTACGGGCCTCCAAACAGGTTCGAACATGGGGCCTGTTCGAAGTTCAACCATGGCGGAGGTGCTGCTTTAAGGGTGGGGGAGGGGGCACGTACTCCTCCCGCCGCTCCCCCAACTCCAATGCCTGTTGCTGTTAAAAGTCTTCAGGGCAACAGCATACCTCCCTGCCACCCCATTGCCCTCCTTGGCCGGAAGTGGCTGGAAGTACCAGGCGTGCATGTGCCAGTCACATGCGCGCATGCACCTGTCTGCCATGCATGTGTGCACCCGGTACTTCTGGCCACTTTTGGCCGAGGAGGGCAACGGGGCGGCAGGGAGGTACACTGCCACCCTGAAGACTTTGAACAGCCACCGGTTCCGGCGGGGAAAAAGCGGCGGAAGGGGTCAGTGCACCCTCCCCGCCCTTAAAGCGGCACCACCGCCGCCTTTGAACCACCCAGCCATGGTTCCATGCACATCCCTAGTCCAGGCTGGACGGATCCCAGTGGGGTTGAGAGGGTAAGGCAGGGAGAGCGGCAGGGAACAGCTGCAGGGAGACAGCTAAGTTGGGTGTGGCAGGAAACAGGAAGCCAGGTCAGGAAGGGGGCGGGGCTGGAAGAAGACACAGAGCAGGCGATTTGGGGCCTCTATGCACATGCATGCATGCGCAGAGGCCAGAAACCACCCTCTCTGTGCCATTTGCGAGTAAGCCGGGCTTGAGTGAGGACTTTTTTTGCTGCCGTCCTCCAATGCCCGACCTCACCTCCTGTGATGGTTTAGGGGCCAGGCAGAGCCTCCACTGCTACACAGCGGCATTTTTAAAGATAAAAAACAGAATTTAAATTCCCTCCCCCTCAAGCCCTCTTACTCTTCTCCCTGGAGTGGCAAATCTTTGGCTGTCTCTGGGCAGCCAAAAAATTAATCCGCCCCTGCCCCCAGCTGGTTTTGGACTACAACTGCCAGGGACTATTGGAGTGGAGTTGCAGGCCAACATCTGCAGGAGGACCAAAGTTGAGCACCCCTGATTTAGAGGCATCCTGCCTCTGAGCCTGGAGGTAGCACATCACCATCAAGACTAGTAGCCATTGATAGACTTGTCCTCCGTGATCAACAAACACCCTCTAAAGGGTGAGCCGTTCTTTCTTTCTTTCTTTTATAATGATAATATTATTTATTAAAATATAATTATTATTATTATTTATTAAATTATTAAATAATAATTAATAATAATAATAATAATAATAATAAATAAAACAATATTATTTACTACATTTTAATACCCCCCCAAGCCACTAGCTCTAGGCAGTTGACAACCAAGAAAAACAAATGGAAACTTAAACAATGAAGTACTCGAATAACAATTAAAGCAATTAAAAGCAGTTAAAACAACTTGAAACTCCTTAAAAACCACTAAAGGCCAGGCGAAAGGGGGAAAAGAGTCTTTAAGGCTCTTTTGAAGGCCATTAAGGAAGTCAAGCCTTTAATTTCTGCTCGGAAGACATTCCGCAGTGCACCAGCGGCTTCAGAGAAGGGTCAACCCTGAGTCCCCCACCGGACAAATCTGCGGCAGTTGGAGCTGGAGCTCTCCTGATGACTTTGATAAGCGGCTGGGAGCATGCAGAAGAAGGCACTTTCTTAGACAGGGCTTCATAACTTCAGCCCTCCTGCAGACATTGGACTACAGTCCCCATCATCCTTGACTATTGGCCAGTATGGCTGGGGATGATGGAAGCAGTAGTTCAACAACAGCTGGAGGGCCGACGTTGTGCATCCTGCGTCTTAGGTAACCCGGTCCTTCCTAAGCCATTTAGGGCTTTCAATGTAATTATTAGCACTTTGTATTTTGCTCAGAAATTTATTTAAAGAGGGAAATATATCTCTTCGAAAGTCATTAAGGTAAAGAGCTTTTTGTTCACTCAGGCCTTTTAAATTTTGATTTTTAAATTTGATTTTAACTTATTTTTAAAAAGCTTTTTAAATTGTATTGTATCTCTCATCTTTATATACTATCTCCGTAATTTAGCTCCTTGTATCTTATATTAGTTTCTTTTGGTTTAATAAATTAGCTTTATTAGTTTAACAGCAGCCAGTGATAAATTACAGCTCCAACCCCACCTGATAATATTATTGGCAGCATGCTTCCCTTGTGTGGGTGTAAAGCCTTGCTCTGGCCTTACCAACTTAGCAATCTGAACAGCTAATGGCTCAGGTTGTCCAGCCTTCCCTGTGGGCCTACCAGAGGCAGTCCAAGCAGGACAGGTCTGTGGATGGCTACTAGTCACAAACAATACCTGAATGGGGTTAGAGGGACCTTTGCATGCAGAAGGTCCCGGATTCAATCCTTGGCAGCGTCTCAAGGAAGGGTTGGGAAAGGCTGAAGCTTAAAACCTTGGAGAGCTGCTGCCAGTCAGTGTGTAGACAATACTGAGCTAGATGGACCAAAGGTCTGACTTGCCAGCTTCTTATGCTCCTGTGGAACCTCCATGTTCTGAGGCAGCATACCTCTGACTGCAAGTTGCTAGCGGGCAACAGCTGGACTAAATGACCTCTTGGTCTGATCCTGCAGGGCTGCTCTGATACTAAGCCTGGGGCTTCAAGATCGGCCACAGAACCAACTCTTGGGAACATCTGGCATGAACATAAAAAGCTGCCTTATCCATCTAGCTCAGTATTGTCTACACAGACTGGCAGTGTCTTCTCCAAGGTTGCAGGCAAGGAGTCTCAGAGCATCTCCATCCCCCAAGGGGAAAACCTCACCTACCTGGAGATGTCAGGGCTCAAAACTGGAGCCTTCGGCATGCAAAGCACTGAGCTACTACAGCCCCATCCCGACTGCAGAGCCTTGGGAAAGAGCATGAATTGCATGGAGTTCTGACTGGGGACTTGGTGCAGGGATTCTTTTGCCTGACCAAGTGGCAGAATATGGCCCAGGCATGACAGGGTGTCAATCCTGTTCTCACATGCTGTGGACAAATCTCTCCGCACAGAGCCCTTTGGCTGCTGTAGAACTCTCCTATTGAATTATTGACTACCTGGATTCACTTAATGAGCTAACCAGCTTTGCTGGAGGCAAGAGCGTGTCCTGCTTTTCTCCTGCCCATGGGGGCACAGTGCACTGATTTGTTTCCCAGGGGAAGTGCTGAAGAAAACCTCAGCCAGGCAACCTGACTGCATCCTCTTCTCGGAGCCGAGCCACAGGCAGGGCTGGCCCCAGGTTCAGGGAGCCCTCTTAACACTTTCCTCCGTACATGGGCGGCCCTTTCATGAGGCAAGGTGAGGCAGTCCCCTCAGGCAGCAGATTATTGGGGCACCAGCAGGGTGGCAAGAGGCCACCCGCTGCTGCCGTTGGAGCAGATCTTCAGAACCTTTCTGGCCCTTGCAGGCTTTGTAAAGAGTGCCTCTCCCCACACTCCACGCAAAGCTTGCACAAAGCATGAGGAGAGATGAGGAGGCTGCTGGCAACCTCCCCGCCCTCCTCCCACCCCCTGCACCATTTCCAAAGCTCGTGATGATCTGTTTCAAAAGGAGGTTGGCCCCCCACCCACCATCGGGCCATGGGGCAAAGTAGCATTTAGTGCCTCGCCTCATACATCACAATACTTGGGGCCGTACCCCTGCTAACTGAGCACAGAGGCACATTTTAAAGTGGCGATTCTCTTCCATTTAGCAGGGGGAGAGCAACTGGCCCTCTCCAACCCCCGCACAGCATCCCTCCAGTGGCTGTTGCTGGAATCTGCCGTATGTTTCTTTTTAGATTGTGAGCCCTTTGGGGACAGGGGACCATCTTATTTATGCATTTATTTTTCTATGTAAACTGCTTTGAGGACTTTGCTTGCAGAGCGATATGTAGTAGTAATAGTAGTACCATTACTATAGTAGTAACACGAGGAGTAGTAGGCGGTGCTGGCTTCATGGGCCCCTCCTATCTGGCTGAGCTCCAAGACAGTTGCTCTGCCACTACCTGTGGGCACAGGAGCGGCTCTGGAGTGGCTCTTGGGGCCAGCAGGAGGCACTTCTGAGGATGCTCAGCCCTCAGCAGTGGCCCAATGATACAGACTCCCCATGGAGCTCCTGGCCACAGGCCCTACACTCATTTTGCTACCCAGGGAAAGCCAGTGCCCTCTGTTATAGCCACCTAATGGCACAGTGGGGAAGCAATCTGCATAGAGAACAGGAGGCTGTTGGTTCGAATCCCCATTGGTGTGTTGCCCAGAATATGGGAAACCCCTATATAGGGCAGCAGCGATATAGGAAGGTGCTAAAAGGCATCATCTCATACTGTGCGGGAGAAGGCAATGGCAAACCACTCCTTCATTCTATCATGAAAACCACATGGGCTCTGTGGTCGCCAGGAGTCGACACCGACTCGATGGCACCACCTTTCCTCTCCTTTCTGCTCTGTTACACAGTGTTGGCAATCGTCTGTGTTCTCAGCACCAGGAGTTTGCAGCAATCCTCGGGGTGAATGCAAGGATGTAGAGTCCTTTCTGTGGTCGGATGCAAACGTTTATACAGTAGGATGGAGGCTCATCCTTAACCAGCATCTAAGCTTCGGCCAGAGGAAGGGCAGCCTTGCCCTTTGCGCAGAGGAAGGGCATTTGGTGCCATCTTGGCTGAGTTCCCCGAGGCTGGGACTTTGCTCACACCACTGCTCTTTGTGGTGACTTGCAGCACTGCAGAAGCATTTGACTTCCAAGAACCTTTGAGTTCCTTTGCTGGCCCTGCCCTGTGAGGTCTGTAAGTAAGTTTATTGTTGTGACCACAGGTCACAACATAACATGACATAGCATGAAACAAAAGGTAACATAAGAGAGAAACAAGAAATAACTCAGCATACCACAGATGGACTTCAACAATCTACTTAAACTAAAACCAATGCTGCAATTTAGGACAGAGCATGGCAGCTATAAGTTTCTTTTGGAGTTTAGAAGAAAGGAAAGCAAAAGTGGTAACTTGACAACTGATATATAGAAACACATTGGCAAGAAGATAAGTCAAACCTTCCTCATCCAAACCCTTAAATTTATCTATAATCTGTCCCAGCATTTCCCCCCGATCACATCATAGCTGGGACAGTGTAAAACAGTGGATAATGTCCTCCACTTGGTCAGTGCCACAGGGAACATAGGAACATAGGAAGCTGGCGTATACCGAGTCAGACCATTGGTCCATCTAGCTCAGTATTGCCTTCACAGAATGGCAGCAGCTTCTCCAAGCTTGCAGGCGGGGTCTCTCTCAGCCCTATCTTGGAGATGCTGCCAGGGAGGGGACTTGGAACCTCCTGCATGCAAGCCTACAGATGCTCTTCCCAGGTCAGCCTCATCCCCTGAGGGGAATATCTGACAGTGCTCACACATGTAATCTCTCATTCAAATGTAAACCAGGGTGGGCCCTGCTTAGCAAAGGGGACCATTCATGCTTTCCACCACATGACCAGCTCTCCTCCCATAGAAAGAGGCGTTAGTCCACTGGAAGTTTGCGGAATCTCTCTTCGAGATATACTATGGATATAGTTTGGAGTGAGGCCTGTTATTGACTCCCCTGCAGACAGGAAGAGTATGAGTGGCTTCCTGTCTGGAGCAGACCTTGCTTCAGTATCAAGATCTGCTTGTGCTGATTGTCTTGCTCTTTTGCCTGACTACTCCTTGGCTGGACCCTTGGTGTGTTCTTCACTCTGGGCTTATGGCTCGTGGCTCCTGATTGTCCATCGGGCATTACCCCATTGTGTTCCTGGCCCTCTTAGTCCCTTCTTTCGACTTGCATCCCCTCCTGCCCACAGCTCCGCTATCTGACATTCAGTTTTCACAAAGATGTATGCAGACTGTCATGCTATAAGAAATGAGTTGCTAGGTCTGTGCATGGCCAGGATTATCAGACCACCCCCAGCCCTGACAATTCTCATATTGTGCTAACAATGCAGGGGGTGGCCTGGATTGCATTGCATTGCAATCAGTATCAGCTTGATGATGCATTGGGGTGAAGGGGCTTAGCTTTAGTGAAGATTTGGCTTCTGTGTATACATTGGCTGCCTACTGAAATCCCCTCCTTTGTAGGCCTGGTCTCAATCTATGGTGCACCAGGAAAAGAAGTAACATCATGATGTTGCATCCTTTCCCTGGTACACTATGTGGGGTGGTGGTGGGGGATGGCTGTACCCTGTGACTATAGAGAATGAAGGAAATGCAGGAAACTCCCCAGTGCCTTTAGATCCAGTGGCTCAGAAATGGGGCAAGGCTGCTTTAAGTCACAATAGTTACTGCAGCAGGGGCAAAGCCGGAGAGATCAGTCTGATGGCAGGACTATTTCAGCCCTCAATTAGTTGCAGGTCTTTGCTGGAGCAGCTTGCTGCTTGTGGGTATTTTCTATCCAGCCTGTTTTTGCCCAGTGAGCTGTCCATGGTCCTGTTTCTACCCAATGAGCTGTCCATGGTCCTGCTTCCCTGCCTGGATTCTGGCAGATACCTTTGCCAAACTCCTGCACTGCACTACAGGCCCAAGCCTGGAACAAGATAGGAGCATTAACCCACCCACCCCCGCAATATGGGGCCCACATCTCATAGAACACTTCCGGTTTTGCATAATTTCTTGCAGGCTTCATATCATGGGTGAGCTTGTCCATTACAAAATGGTTCCAAAGGCTGAATAACCGAGGCAGTCTGTATATATTTTTTAAAATATCCCTGGCTTTCTTTTGTCATAGAACTCTAGGCAATACTCATAAGGTTCCCAGGCAGTCTTCCATCCAAGCATTGATCAGACCTAGACCTGCTTAGCTTCATCAAGATAGCTGTATTGTGTGCCCTCAGGTCATGCCCTGGTACCTCTATTGATTCTAGAAATGTATATATCACTGCTAGACTGTTAAAGAGTGAACAACTGCAGAATGTGATGAACCAGGAATTGCAAGGTAGTCACTGGATGGCTTTAAAAGGGGTTTAGACAAATACATGGAGGACAGGTCTATCAGTGGCTACTAGTTTGGTGCCTATAGGCCACCTCCAGCCTCAGAGACAAGATGCCTCTAAATACCAGTTGCAGGGGAACAACAGCAGGAGAGAGTGCATGCCCTCACCTCTTGCCTGTGGGCTTCTCAGAGGCATTTGGTGGGCCAATGTGTGAAACAGGAAGCTGGACTAGATGGGCCTTGGGCCTGATCCAGCCAGGCTGTTCTTATGTTCTTATGACATCTAGATGTCTGTAGGAGTCTAGACGGCCCAGAGTATGCACTGGATATCCCTGATCCAGCTAGGCCATGCCATAGCAAGCTGCGGTAACCAAAGAATTCTTGACCTCATAATGCCAAGGACCTGGAGGCAAAAAAATTAAAATAAATCCCCTGGATAATGCCAAGCCCTGGAGGCCACCCCTGGTTCCACCACAGCAGGCATTTATAGCCTAGTTGCTTTACTTGGGAGATATAGATGTATATGAAATATTTCCATTATGTAAGTAGCAAAAAAGCTTCCAGAGACCCTAGTATAGTAATTATGATGTCTTTTATTAGATGTGCCAAAGAAGATGAAGATCGTACAGCCCTGGAGACCTCCTGTGAGTACTTTGAGGTCTGGAAATCTCTTGTGCTTTTGTCCTTTCTTCTAGGCTAATAGGAGATGTCATGATTGCATTTCCCAGACTTCCGTTAATTTTACAAGGCTGTGTGTGTGCCTTGAATCTTACAGAAAACTGGCATCTGGAGCAGGGGCTGGACTGGAAAGTAAAAGCAATGATATCCATGAAGAACCCAGGGAATAATGAGATTGGCTAGACTAGCAGAACTCCTCTTGGAGAGGCATTAGTTTCCTTTCAGTTTTAAGTTCTGGCCATTGCACCGGAATCTTGTAGACACTTCCCACCAAAGCCTCTTATTTTCACCTCCATATGTCAGATTCCACTGGGGCTTCCATGTGTCAAAGGCATCAGCAATTTACTATTTAAATCAGGAGTTCTCTAGGTTGGGTTCCCAGATGTTGTTGGACTACAACTCCCATCACCCCCAAATCCATTGTGGCTGGGGATTATGGGAGTTGTAGTCCAAACTTCTGAGGACCCAACTGTGAGAACCTCTGTTTTAAAACTAGAGACCATGACTGGTTCATCTAAATCAGGCCTCTTCAACCTCCCCCACAGCTGTTTTTGGACTACAACTCCCATAATCCCCAACCACAGTGGCCAATAGCCAGGGACTATTGGAGCTGTCAGCCAACATCTGCAGGAGGGCTGAAGGTAAGCAGGTCTGATCCAAATCTACAGTATCTGCCGTTGGTGTGTCCTACTAAGGTTGGTCCCGCTAAGGCAGGAGGTGGCATGGCCTCTCTCCTACTGTTACTCCCCTGCAACCGGTATTCAGAGACATCCTGCCTCTGAGGCTGGAGGTGGCCTATAGCCCCAGAGAAAGAAGACTTAGGATAAGCAGTCCAGTTATGTATCAGGAATCCCCCGAAGGAGTGGATCAGCTAGCATAGGAGGTTGCCTTACACTGAGTCAAACCATTGGTCCATCTAGCTTAGAATGCCAGTTGGCACTGACAGGCAGCAGGTCTCTGGGGTCTCGGAAGGGCACTCCCCAGCCCTACCTGAAGATGCTGCCAGGAATCGAACCTGAGGCCGTCTTCATGCAAAGCAGCGGCTCTACCAGTGGGCTACAGTCCTTCCCTCAAGGTACATCCTCCCACTCGCAAGCTGTCCAATTGAAACTTGGACCTGGAGCATGATAGCTGGGGTTGGCTAGCCAGCAGCCGCAGAGAAGCATTTGAGACTCTGCGGAAATGGCTTCTTAAATGCACGGCTCCCTTGAGCAGGGCTGCACAACTTTGGCCTGTTGTGGCACTACAACTCCCGTCATCCTCAACCACAGTGGCCAGTAGTAAGGGAGGATGGAAGCGGTAGTCCAATATCTACAGGAGGACCAAAGTTGTGCCGCCTTGCCCTAGAGCAAGGGTCCAAAACTGCAGAGGCACCTTTTCAAGCAGTGACTCTCTTATATTTAGTAGGGGGGAGATCAACTGCCCCAATCTATCCTCAGCACACACCCTTCCCGTGGCTGTTATTGGTGTCTCCCTTGGGTTTCTTTTTAGATGCTGAGCCCTTTTGGGATGGGAAACCATCTTAGTTCTTTTTCTATGAGTACTGTTTTGAGCTAGCTCTCTCTCTCTCTCTCTCTCTCTCTCTCTCTCTCTCTCTCTCTCTGTTGTTGAAAAGCTGTATATATGAATAAGAATATTCATACAGAGGAGAGGAGAGCTGGTCTTGTGGTAGCAAGCATGACTTGTCCACTTAGCTAAGCAGGGTCCACACTGGTTGCATATGAATGGGAGACTAGAAGTGTGAGCACTGGAAGATATTCCCCTTAGGGGATGGAGCTGCTCCCGGAAGAGCATCAGAAGGTTCCAAGTTCCCTCCCTGGCAGCATCTCCAAGATAGGGCTGGGAGAGATTCCTGCCTGCAACCTTGGAGAAGCCACTGCCAGTCTGTGTTGACAATACTGAGCTAGATGGACCAATGGTCTGACTCAGTATATGGCAGATTCCTATGTTCCTAATATGACAAATATTTATATACTGCTTTCAAACAAAATGTTTTTTTTAAATAAATATATATGTTTATACACACACACACACACATACACACACATATACATATACATATACATATAAATGTGTGTTTACATATAAATGTGTTTTACAAAGTGGTTTACATATAAATAAATATATTTATAAGTGGATCCTACTTAGCTAAGGGGACAAGTCACACTTGCTACCACAAGACCAGCTCTCCTCCCTAATTGCACCCATCCAAATGCACATTTAGTCTCCCACCCAAACTGGTGGATCCTGCTTAGTAGAGGGGGGGAAATCCATGCTTGCGGCCACAAGACCAGCTCTCCTCGCTTTCCCTCGTGTCCCTCTCAGCTGTGCACTGGTGTGTTTCCCCCACGGGACACCTCTGCAAAAAGCTGTGATCTGGAGGATTCCCACTAAACCAGGTCATGGCACGATCCCTCCATCACAGGTCGGCTCTAACGTTTGCTATTCACGGAGCCTGTATTTATAGAGCTGTGAGTGTGCCGCCTGCCACGGGCATGAGTGGTGGCAGGGCTGCAGTTCTCTTGGCACGGAAATGACAAGCCTGTCACCGGGGAACCCACTTAATTCCATTGTTATCCATGGCACTTCTGCCTCTCACCAAAGCCCTGGCCTGTCCAGGCTTAATAGCTAGCACAGCTTCTCCCCGCTTCCAGCCACTCTGAGCCTCCTTAGCAACGGTGCCACAAAGGGGCTGCTTTCTCCATACACTGAGCAGGAAATGCAGGGGAAATCAAGCAAATCACATTAGCCCAATCCGCCTGCCTTTTGAGCATAGGAACACAGGAGGCTGCCTTATACTGAGTCAGACCATTGATCCATCTAGCTCAGTATTGTCTACACTGACTGGCAGCAGCGCTCCAGGGTTTCAGACAAAGGGCTTTCCCAACCTTACTTACACGGAGTCAAACCTTTAGTACATCCAATACAGTAATGGCATGCAGAAGGTCCCAGATTCAATCCTTGGCAGCATCTCGAGGAAGGGTTGGGAAAGGCTGAAGCTTAAAACCTTGGAGAGCCTGTGTGCTGGTGGGGTGTCTCCCTGCATGACTTTGGCATGCAGGGGCAGCTGGGAGATGCCCTGCCGACCTGTGGGCATAGCTGGGGGAGCACCAAGATGAAGACAATGGCAGCGAGTGGAAGAGGAGCAGGTATGGACCTGCTCTCCTCTGCTTTAAAGGCACTGTGTAAGCCCTCAGTTTAAAAGTGATGTGACTCACAATTCGGCACATAGGCACCAAGGGTCTCTAACACAGTATAAGGCAGACTCCTATGTAAAGGGAAGATACAAATGCAATAAATGGATGTTCAATCTTTCCTGGAGATCAGTGCTGATTCCACTGAGATCAAGGCCATTCCTGGGGGTTGGCAGAATTAGTCATATGATGCCGCCCTGGTTGGTGTTAGAAGTGAGAATTCTAAAGCATTGCTCTTAGCAAGAGCCCAGAATACAAAGTTAAATCAGTTGCTAGTTAAACAAGGTTTTATTCAAGGAAAATCTGACTCTTGTCTATGTTCAAGGTTTAGAAATAATAGAATGACTTATATCTTAACTTGTGTTGATGAATTGATTGTTGTCAATACAGAGAAGACATTGATGAAATAGTAAAGCATTTGAATGAAGAAATGGAAGTCAAGCAACTGGGAAACATTTCCTATGATCTTGGAACACAAATAGAAAGACAACAGCGGGGAGGTTATCTTCTTAATCAGAAATAAAAGATATGTCTGGATCTCACAGATGCCAAGGAAGTCAGCACTCCAATGGAAGTTATTTTTTCCCCTAAACAAGAGGCAAACAGTGAGCTTCTTCCAGGCAACGGGCAATACAGGAAAGCAACTGGCAAACTTCTGTATATTGCCACAGTAAAAAAAACAGACATCGCTGGAGTTGTGGGAATTTTAAGCAGAAAAGTGAGTACACCCATCAAAAATGACTGGATTGCAAATAAGAGACTGGGTAGGTACCTTAAAGGTACAGCTCATCTAAAATTGAAATTGCCAGCAAGTAGTAATCCTAGACTAGTGGGTTATGTGGATGCAGATTGGGCAGAAGACAGAACAGATCATAAATCCACAAGTGGATACCTGTTCTTTTAAGGAGGTGGAGTGATTAGCTGGTGATTAGTTGAAAGCAAAACTCTGTTGCTCTTTCCGCTATGGAGACAGAGTATGTGTCTGCCACTCAGGCTTGCTAGGAAATGGCATGGATACATAAATTGTTTCAAGCCTTTGGAACTGATGAACCAAAACCAACTGAATTGTTTAAGGACAATAAAAGTTGTATTTTGCTTCCACAAATGGAAAAGACAAAATCCAGAACAAAGCCTATTGAGACAAAATACCATTATGTATGTGATGTACAAGACAAGAGTCTCTTGGAGTTAAAATACTGTCCAATGGAGATAGCAGATGTGTATTCACAAAGCCATTGCCAAGAGATCATTTTCTGGCATTGCTAGAGATGATGGGAGTTGTTCAGGGGCGTACCCCGTGTTTGCCCCTCTCCCTGGCGGTCCCTCGGAGTGAGGGAGATAATGAAGAAAATAGTGAGGGGTGGAGCTGGGGGGTCCTCAGGAGCTGGGCCCCCTTGGTTCTTTGAACCCATCTGCTCAGTTATAACTACACCCCTGGAGATGTTGATTGGCAATGAGGAGGGCTGTTAGAATTCTAAAGCATTCTAAATTCTAAAGCATTGCTCTTAGCTCCGCAGTAACCTCTTCTGGCCACCAGAGGCATGATGAGTTATGTCAATAGGTCTCTCTTGGCCAGTTAGAACTGTCCAGTTGCTGTTGAAGGAAGATAGGAACATAGGAAGCTGCCATCTACTGAGTCAGACCATTGGTCCATCTAGCTCAGACTGGCAGCAGCTTCTCCAAGGTTGCAGGCAGGAATCTCTCTCAGCCCTATCTTGGAGATGCTGCCAGGGAAGGAACTTGGAACCATCTGCTCTTCCCAGAGCGGATCCATCCCCTGAGGGGAAGATCTTCCATTGCTCACACTTCTAGTCTCCCATTCATCTGCAACCAGGGCAGGCCCTGCTTAGCTAAGGGGACAAGTCATGCTTGCTACCACAAGACCAGCTCTCCTCTCCTTGCTAGTGCCTGTTTGGGTACGTTATTCAATTTCCCTCTCTCTTTCAGTATGTGATGTTTTAGTTTCTTAATAAATCTTTGTTTTTTGAACTCAACCTGATGTCTCCAGATAATCTGTTGGGTTAAACTTATTTACTATCAGAGCACACTCTGCTGTGTGAGGGCTTTAATGTTTCTCCTCACACTCCTCAACAGTTCTCATACTCCTCTAGCCCCATTCACACATTTTGAAGGAGCGTGCAGTGTAAACAGGCACAGATCTCCGGAGGTACGTGTATCCCGATACTATAGTGAAAGCAGGTAGAGCAGTACACTTCCTATCTGTGCCACACTTCTGAGGGGGCCTGTCTCCAGGTTCACGTTTAAAATGAACGCAGGGACCGTCATTCAGGCAAACACATGTATAAGTGTGCAGACACGTGTACACTCGGGCAACATAACGTCCGAATAGGGCTTCTTTCTAGGCTGAGCGCGGGAACGGAAAGAGAGCCAATTCCTGCGGAGTCTCTTGCAAAAGTCTCCTCTGGGCGCCGCCTTCCGCGCTTGGAAGTGGCTCCCGGCAGCCATGCTCACTTGTCACCGGGAGGGGCTCTGGCTGCACCGGGGCCTCTCCCTCCCTCCCTCCGCCGCTCGGAGCCTCAGGCTCTAGCTGCGCAGCTGCCGCGGCGGGGGTCTCCTGCCTCTGCCTTCCCCCGGGCCGCGCGTCCATGCCTCGCTGAGCATCCCCGCCCCTCCGCCCTGCCGCCCTTCCCGATTGGCCGCGGCGCATTCCTTATGCTAATCGCCCTGCGAGTAGTCCAGGGCCAGTCCGCTGACGTCACCAGGCCCAGCGGCAGCCGCCAAGGGAGGGAGGGAGGAGGGAGGGAACCAGCCAGCCAGCCAGCCGCGGGCGCGCAAAGCGAGGCAGAGCCGAGCCGAGTGAGCCGAGCCGAGCCAGGCAAAAAGCAAGGCAAGGCCAGGCCAGGTAAGGGGGGGAGGCGGGACGGTGGGGGGAGGCACTCTGGGCTCGGCGCGGAGAGGGGGAGCCCGGGCTGGGCAGCCCCCTCCCCCTGCGAGGCGCGGGCACAGGCAGGCAGCAGGCATCGGGGCGGGGCGGCCGGGGCGGGGCAGAGTCGGCTGGGAACATCATGGCTACTCTGGCCAACGGGCTAGCGCAGCAGCAGCATCAGCAGCAGCAGCAACCTCCCCCCGGGCCCCCGCCCCCGCCGCCGCCGCCTCCTCCGCCTCCGCCGCCGCAGGCGGAGAGCGCTGCCTTCAGCACCACGAACAGCTCCGGGAGGATGAACGGGCTGACGCACGGCGGCCAGGGCGCCATCGCCATGAAGGACCACGATGCCATCAAGCTCTTCGTCGGGCAGATCCCGCGCAACCTGGAGGAGGGCGACTTGAAGCCGCTCTTCGAGGAATTTGGCAAGATCTACGAGCTCACCGTGCTCAAGGACCGCTTCACCGGCATGCACAAAGGTACAGCCCGGCGCCTGGCTCCTTCTCTCCCTCCCACCCCGGGGCGGGCGATCCCCGGACTCTGCTCCCCGCAAGCCCCACCACGCCTGCCCCCGGCCAGGCAGAAGGGCCAACAAAGGGATGGAGAGAGCGAGGAGCCGCCGCCGCCGCCGCCGCGTAATGCGCGTGTGAGTGTCGGCGAAGAGGTGCGAGTGAGGGACGTGCTTGCCTGAGTCTGGGCAAGGCTACTCGGAAGTATGTCTCGCTGGGTTCGGTGGGGCTTACTTCCAAGTAAGGGGGGCGCGCGCGGTTAGGATAGGATCTCAGACTCCAGCCCAGACCTGAGTATGTTTACTCAGAAGTAAATCCTGATGCCTTCCATAGGGCTTACTCCCAGGTAAAGGGGGGGGGATCGCAGCCGTCCAGCCCAGACCTGGGTGTGTTTACTCAGAAGTAAATCCCACTGTGTTCAGTATGGCTTACTCCCAGGTAAGTGTACATATAGGGTTGCAGCCTGAGTGTGTGTGGGAGGGGGGACTGATTCATAAACACAAGAGGAAATTACACATCAGTGGAGGGGGGGGGAGGGAGAAGTCCAGCCCTCCCTCCTCTAGGGGCCGCCCTCCCTCCCTCTTTCCCCAACAAACACGTGTAATGAGTAGTTATGTGTATAAAGTTGGGCCACATGTAGTGTCTGGGTGACAGAGGGGGGGTGATTTTAGTAAGGCTGTGCACGCATGTGCAAAGGGAAGGGGAGGCGAGTCCTAAGCATAGCCCAGAAAATAGATCCCTTCTGGATCCAGAGTTAAGTACAGCTGGTCAAGCCCTCTCCCATTCAAGATTTTAGTCTCGGTGGTTGCAGTCCTAGCGTTATGGGAGAAATTGCTACAATGAGCACCGGCTTATTTCTGAGTAAACATGTGTATGATTGTATTGCATGTGTAAAGCTGGGTTGGAGGGCGAGCAAGGAAGAGGTGGCTTATACTCTCAGAGAAGTGAAACTCTCTTCTGGCTCAGGAAGCAGGGGCTGGTGTCACCAGAGGAGACCTCTTGCCCCCCCCCCCGTGAAGTTTGGTCCGATGAAAAAGTGTCTGTGCTTGTGGGACATGCCAGGGAGGGTGCGGGGAGTCTGCGTATTTGTGAATGAATGTGCGTGAAATGGGGGCTAGTGATGATGGTGCACAAACAGGGACTCGGATATAGGCAGCAGTTGTGGCTGGAGCAAATGGGAGAGAGTGGGAGTTGCTGTCCGACAGCATCTGGAGACCCCAGTTTCGGAAACCAGGTTTTCCTCTCCTCTTGCTGGGCTAGTTTGTGTGCAGTGTTGAATCAAATAAAAAGCGTAGGTGCATATATAGGTGGAGACCCATCTCATCTCAAGGAAGCAGCAGTGTCTACAGCTGATTTGGTGGCCCCACAGTTTAGTTATGAGCAGCCTCACTTCTCCCTCCACATTTATGTATTTTAGAACATAGGAAGCTGCCTTACACTGAGTCAGACCACTGGTCCATCTAGCTCAGTATTGTCTACCCAGACTGGCAGTGGCTTCTCCAAGGTTGCAGGCAGGAGTCCCTCTCAGCCCTATCTTGGAGATGCTGCCAGGGAGGGAACTTGGAGCCTAGATGCTCTTCCCAGAGCAGCTCCATCCCCCTAAGGGGAATATCTCACAGTGCTCACACATCTAGTCTCCCATTCAAATGCAAACCAGAGTAGACTCTGCTTACCAAAAGGGGACAATTCACCACAAATGATCACCAGCTCTCTTTTGAAAGTCAGAGTTTTTCTTATTAGGGTGTTTCATAACCCACCTTGGCTTGTCCAAGATATACAACTTTTTGTTGCTTCAAAGTTAGGAAGCAAACAATTAAATTTTGATAATAAACCAGAACAAGATCCCTGTGTTAATATAAACAGGAATAAACAGCAGCATCTCGATGTTCATTGCAGTGGCTGAGATGAGGGACAAAATTACTTAAAGTAGTCCCATTGAAATCAAAAGGATGTTAGGCATAGCCCAGAAAATAGATCCCTTCTGGGCTATGCCAGGAAAGGAAAGGAAAGGTAACCTTTCCTTTTAATTTCAGTGGAATTACTTTGACTCATTTTCCTCATCATGTCAGCCACTGAAGAACAGAAACCAGGTATGACAGGTGAATGAAATGATCTGGAAATATGCCTGTTTGAAACAGTTGCAAAAATGCAGCATCAAAGAAAATATGAATGGGTTTATTAATAGATGAAGCAAGCTCAGTTGGCCTATGGGTAGATGTTTCTGCTTTGCATTTTTCACTTAACTGGTTGTTCTTCTTCATGCTAATTTCACTGGCTGACATACAGAGCAAGAATGCACCGGTGCAGTGAAAGAGCAGCCCAACAGAACTTCCCAACTAACTGCAGCAGAGAAGGGGGATTTTTTGATGCACCCCCCTTCCCCAGGAAGCCCTTTGTTCCACCCAAGAATATGTCTCCAAGGGCTGTGCAATCCTCAAGGACATATTTTCAGGTGGCACAGAAGGTGTCCTGGGGAAGCCAACAATGGTCTCTTCTCCACTGCATCAGTGCAGTTAATTTAACAGGACTTCCCAACTCTTGCTGTGTCTGTGCATTAGCAACATAGGAACATAGCAACATAGGAAGCAACATAGGAAGCTTCCTTCTATTGAGTCAGAACATTGGTCCGTCTAGCTCAGCATTGTCTTCACGGACTGGCAGTGGTTTCTCCAAGGTTACAAGCAGGAGTCTCTCTCAGCCATATCTTCAGATGCCAGCGAGGGAACTTAGAACCGTCTGCATGCAGGCATTCAGATGCTCCCCGCAGAGTGGCCCAGTCCCCTGAGAGGAATATCTCACAGTTCTCACATGGAGTCTCCCCATTCAAATGCAAACTGTGGCAGTCCCTCCCCATTCAAACTGTGGCAGACCCTCCCCATTCAAATGCAAACTGTGGCAGACCCTGCTTAACAAAGGGGATCATTCAAGTTTGCTACCACAACACCAGCTCTTCTCCCATTCTAGTCAGCCACTTTTTTTTTAGATGTCTAAAGGTGTTTTTTTAGGTGTAACAGATAAAGACTCTTGATCCTTTACCTACAGAGATAAAACACCTTGTATGTGTATAAGAGATAGTCTTCTATTCCAAAAGCTGACATGTACAATTAATACTTTCTTACAGCCCGATTCTATACATGTTTATTTAGAAAAAAATCTTGCTGGAGTCAGTGAGGCTTACTCTCACGTAAGCATGCATAGGTTCATAGTCTGAAGCCATAACTCCATGCATATTTACATAGAAGTAACGCACACTGAAATCAATGGTGCTTCCTTTCAAGTAATGGTGTTAAAAATTGGGCTGTCAGCATTCTAGGAAATACAATTGGCAATCTTCAGGCTGGTTTGCTTCTGATGGTTAGAGCAGGATGAGAGGAGAGCTGGTCTTGTGGGGGAGGAGAGCTGGTCTGATGGTAGCAAGCATGACTTGTCCCCTTAGCTAAGCAGGGTCCACCCTGGTTGCATTTGAATGGGAGACTACATTTGTGAGCACTGTAAGATATTCCCCTTAGGGGATGGAGCTGCTCTTGGAAGAGCATCTAGTTTCCAAGTTCCTTCCCTGGTATCATCTCCAATATAGGACAAGATTATTATTTTTTAATAGGACAAGATTTTTTTAATTGAACCAACAAACTACCAAAGCATCTGAATGGGAGACTTGATGTATGAGTACTGTAAGATATTATCCTTTGGGGATGGAGCCGCTCTGGGAAGAGTAGAAGGTTCCAAGTTCCCTCCCTGGCAGCATCTCCAAGAAAGGGCTGAGAGAGATTCCTGCCTGCAACCTTGGAGAAGCCGCTGCCAGTCTGTGTAGACGATACTGAGCTAGATGGACCAGTGATCTGACTCAGTACGTGATGGCTTCCTATGTTCCTATAAATATAAACTGGTAACTCTGAAGTCAGGATAGAACTGAGCTTTTAGATCACATCTTATTCTAGTGTAGTGTTGCAGAACTTGTACTCAGTGAGAAAGCCATAGCTTAATCTCCAGCATCTCCTTCGGTTCAAATGATAATGGAAGCACTGGGGGATGTAAGTCAGGACAATGAGCCGACAGGAAAAGTCTTTAAATGTAAGACCATTTAGTTTCAAAGCAATCAAGCCAGGTAGTTTTGTTCCTGTTGCTAAACCACCTTCCAGCCAGGATAGATGTAAGAAACTGGGCAGAACACTGGAGTTTCTAGAAAGTAATATGAGATTTGGCTTAAAGGTGAAGGGAAGGCACTTTGGTGACAATTGGCAGATGCCTTGAACATCATTATGCAATTGCGTGCTGGAATGTCTTCAACAATCCTTGGATAGCTAGTAGTTCACTCTTCAGATGCTGCCCTTCCCTGCCCTTTATATCATTTGTCTCCCACCTGTACTTATGTACAGTACACCAAATTCTGTTCACATTGCTCGCTTTGAGATTTTTAAAATCTCCGCAACTCTGTCCTATTTGTCACTACACATATCTGTAACGATGCAGGCCTCAAATGAAATTCCCCTCTCCTTTTAAATATGTTGCTGGATCAATGCAATTAAGTGCCACTGTTTATCTAATTAAAATGTTCCTTAATTTTGTACATCTGTCCAAATACGAGTCTTTTGTGGCTTGATCCTTCACAAAGGCAAGTCAGTGGATTAGTGGGTTCCCTAGACTTTGTGGAAGTTTTTTCAGGGTGTTTTAAATGAACCAAAGCGACAAGAATCAGGAGCTATTGTCTGTTGGTCTGTCTGCATGCTTCTGGCTACAAGCGTTGCATTTCCTCGCTCTCGAATCCGTTCTATTTGAAGGCGAGATGGTTGCACTTATTAAGAGTTATTAATACTTAATCATCTGGCAGACTTAATTGTGCCAATATTAAAAATGCATCAATGTCAAATTTCATTCATTAAATATTTACGTTTTTGAAGGGAAACTGTTTTGCTGCTGTTTTAATATCATTTTAGGAAGCTTTATATAGGACCTAATTAAGGGGGGGGGGGTGGAGGCAAGAAGAAAAAAATTGTTAATGATGTGGGATGGTCTGCTACGAAGCTTGCAAGAGCCTGTCTGGGCTGCTACCTTTGGATAGCAGCTTCACAAAGCTATGGCACGGATGCTCTAGGCAAAAACGTGCAGCCCTTTCCAATCTAATGCAACGCATACTCGCAAAAGCTCAACCGAGCTCCTTCTGGGAGTAAGAACCCATGAGTGTGAGTCAGCGTTAAACAGCCTTTCTCATCTTCGCTTTCGATTCACGGCTTGTAGTGTGTGCCGTGGAAAGAGACAGACTCCAAGAGTATTACTCGCCCTTTTCCAGTCTCGGGGAAGTTCTGTAGAACTACTCATGGTGTAAGATGCTAGTAAGTAGCTCTGAATCTGGCAATAGGAAGTAAAGGATAAGTTGTTTTCTATTTTGCTCTTTGGAGATAATTGACCGTTCATATATAAGGCCCGATTCAGCGAAATTTAAGGTCTTTCATTTCAACGGGAGAAATTAAGCACACGCTCAGTTCTCTCACTTAAATGAAAGGAAACTAAAAGTGCTTAGCAAGAGGTTGCTGGTTTCAATCCCCGCTGGTGTGTTTCCCAGACTATGGGAAACACCTATATCAGGCAGCAGTGATATAGGAAGATGCTGAAAGGCAATCATCTCATACTGTGCGGGAGATGGCAATGGTCAACCCCTCCTGTATTCTACCAAAGACAACCACAGGGCTCTCTGGTCACCAGGAGTTGATGCCGATTCAGTGGCACAACTTTACCTTTAAAAGTGCTTTACATTACCTGGTTTATTTCCCTGGTATTTGGCACTTATTAGTAGTGAGAATATTATATCTGAATATTTCCGTATTCCCATTGCATTCTATTGTCTGTGTGTGCATTCTTGGTAGGTACCTGTTTTGTAAAGTTCTTCCTCTTACGTCGTGATGTACTGGCGACCCCTAAAGTTAAGATTTCATTTTGAAGCTGCTCAACTAAAACCCCAAGATGTCTTCTGGAGCTTGGCATTAGTGACACCTCTCAAAAGAGATCTGTGTACCAGTCTCAGAAGAGGTCAGTCGCAGACCTCGATGGGCCCGCTAGAACGGGGCTGCTTGGAACCATTTCTAATGTCACATTCTGCATCTGTGTGATGGCTTGTCATGTTTATGGGTATATGAAGATATTTACTCACAAGAAGCCATTCACACAGTTTGCCGAAAGACCAAAGCCAGAGCATGGACACAGTCTTATTGGAACTAGTCCTAGTGAATGGGTGGGATTTTTTAAACTGGCGTTTTCAGTTTAAAATCTGCCTAAGATGCAGTAATAGTTGCACTATTACTTTGCAGAAGCCAGGATTTGGGGTGCAGGCCGGAGGGTCCCACTCCAGTGGCACTGACCGGGAAATTGCTATTCACTCATCTGTCACCTTAAGTGGCGCAGTGGGGAAATGCTTGACTAATAAGCAGAAGGTTGCTGGTTCGAATCCCCACTTGTGCTATATGAAGCAGCAATATAACATCTTCCTCTTATACAGTGATTCTCAGACTTGGGTCCTCAGGTGTTATTGGACTTCAACTCCCATAATCCCCAACCAAAGGCCACTGAGGCTGGGGATTATGGGAGTTGAAGTCCAATAACACCCGAGGACCCAAGTTTGAGAATCCCTGCTAATACTACAGTTATTGTCCCAACTGCTTCATTCCTTGCAGTTCCTCCAGAAAACTATGAGGAAGCCTGCATGCTGGCAAGAAGGAGAGAGCCTAGAAACTATTCTTGTAAACTATTCTTGTAAAATAATAATAATTCTCGCAGCGATCTGAGCAAGTAACCTATTCCAAGAGCCAGCTAGGGATTCAATGGGACAGCTGTCCAAGTCTGGCAGAAGAAGAAATCCCCTAAGGAAGTCTGGAAACCATCTGGATTCGTCAGAATTCAAGGATGGACTGTCCTAACGAGCCCACTACTCCTGATGTGTTAGAGGAGAGCTGGTCTGGTGGTAGCAAGCATGACTTGTCCCCTTAGCTAAGCAGGGTCTGCCCTGGTTGCATCTGAATGGGAGACTAGAAGTGTGAGCACTGGAAGATATTCCCCTCAGGGGATGAAGCCGCTCTGGGAAGAGTAGATGGTTCCAAGTTCCTTCCCTGGCAGCATCTCCAAGATAGGGCTGAGAGAGATTCCTGCCTGCAACCTGGGAGAAGCCGCTGCCAGTCTGTGAAGACAATACTGAGCTAGATAGACCAATGGTCTGACTCAGCATATGGCAGCTTCCCATGTTCCCTAACTGCGGAGTAACCACAATCCATCATCACATCAGGCATCACAGGGAAGCACTTCTCAACAGAGCTTTTCACTTCCTGGCAGGCTTGTGAGCAGTGTGGCCAAACGAGATGCAATGGCAACAGATTGTACTTTTAAGCCTGTTATCGTGTTGAGTGTTGGCCTGGGATCCAACATAAGGGACGAGAGGGCACATGGATGAGGAATGCAAAACCACCCTGCTTGTGGCTTACTTCCCAGCAGCCTGTCTCTTAAGACTTAAGGAAGGAGAGCTGGTGTTGCAGTAGCACGAATGGTCCCCTTTGCTAAGCAGGGTCTGCCCTGGTTTGCATTTGGATGGGTGACTACACCCAAGTGCTGTCTGCCTGTAAGTGATTCCCCTTAGGGGACAGGGCCACAGCTCAGTGGAAGAACATCTGCTTTGCATGCAGAAGGTCCCAGGTTCACTCCCTGGCAGCATCTCCAAGGTAGGGCTGGGAAAGACCCCTGCCTGAAACCTTGGAGAGCTGCTGCCAGTCAGTGTAGACAGTTCTGAGCTAGATGGACCCACGGACTGACTTGGTAGGGAGAGGAGAGCTGATCTTGTGGAAGCAAGCATGACTTATCCCCATAACTAAGCAGGGTCCCCCCCGGTTGCATATGAATGGGAGACTTGATGTGTGAGCACTGGAAGATATTCCCCTCAGGGGATGAAGCTGCTCTGGGAAGAGCATCTAGGTTCCAAGTCCCCTCCCTGGCAGCATCTCCAAGATAGGGCTGGGAGAGATTCCTGCCTGCAACCTTGGAGAAGCTGCTGCCAGTCTGTGATGACAATACTGAGCTAGATAGACCAATAGTCTGACTCAGTATATGGCAGCTTCTTATGTTCTTATGTTCCTATGATATAAGGCAGCTCTAAATGTTCCTAAGGTGATTTCTCAGTAAAGGTAAAGTTGTGCCATTGAGTTGGTGTCAACTCCTGGCGACCACAGAGCCCTGTGGTTGTCTTTGGTAGAATACAGGAGGGGTTTACCATTGCCTCCTCCTGTGCAGTATGAGATGATGCCTTTCAGCATCTTCTAGGTTTTTCCCATAGTCTGGGAAACATACCAGCGGGGATTCGAACCAGCAACCTTCTGCTTGTCAGTCAAGCATTTCCCTGCTGCGCCACTTGATTTCTCAGTCCCAATATATTTATTTAGAAGATGCAATATTTCAGCTTGCAGACCTCTGACCCCACAAGGCAGCTTACAAATAGTTAAAATACAAAATACAATCAAATGTTTAGCTAAAAGTTACATTATCAGTAACAGGTTAAAACAGCGGCAGTCACATGACACACGAAACAAGCACATTGGTTAAAAGCCTTGCAAAGTGAGAGTTTTTAAATCGCCTTCTTGCAATCAGTCTCGGTGGCAGGGTGTGTATGTGTGTCTGCTGAATACTCCTGGGGAGGCAGTTCCATAACTGTGGAGCCCTTGCAGGAAAAACCCATTAAATGCCAAGCAAATACAATCACTGTATTTGCAAATACAAGATAATGATCGTCCAGATAAAAAAGCTTGCTAGGCCCGTCTTCAAGCCTAAAGAATGAGCTCATACGAATATAGGCAATCCTTGAGGTCAGGTGTTCCCAACTTTGGGTCTCTGGATGTTGTTGGACTACAGCTGCTGTAAGACTCCTCTCCATGTGCCTCATAAGGTCATTCATTACTGTTGAGTTGTTCCCTGAATAATATATTGTCATCTGGAGCAGGGTTGTGTGGACTCAGGAGAGCTGGTCTAGTGGCAGCAAGCATGACTTGTCCCCTTAGCTAAGCAGGGTCTGCCCAGGTTGCATATCAATGGGAGACTTGATGAATGAGCACTGTAGGATCTTCCCCCTTAAGGGATGGAGCCTCTCTGGGAAGAGCTTCTAGGTTCCAATTTCCCTCCCTGGCAGCATCTCTAAGATAGGGCTGAGTGAGATTCCTGCCTGCAACCTTGGAGAAGACTCTACCAGTCTGGGAAGACAATGCTGAGCTAGATAGACCAATGGTCTGACTCAGTAGATGGCAGCTTCCTATGTTCCTATGTTTCTATGACTTTGGCTGTATAGTGCCTATAAGTCCCAAGCCGGACAGTTCTAGGTTGTTGAAGTCATGTCTAAGCCTGGTCAGTGGCTTTAGATCAGTCTTCAGCTGGTGGCAGCCTACCTCGAAGGAGCAGCGTGCTCCTAGATTGGGATCAGAGCAATCTCTCTACTGAGGGTGGGTCCCAGGAAAGCGTAGAGTAACCCCTGTTTCGTCACAGCTCCCATCATCCCCCACCAGGATGGCCAAAGTCCATTGTGGCTGGGGATGATGGGAGTTGTAGTCCAACAATAATATTTAAGTGGTTCTAATGGTTTTTAATGTTAATATTTCAAGTGGTATTATATTTGATTGTGAACCATCTTGTGACATTTTTAGATGGACTGTATATAAATGAAAAATATAAACAAGCAATGTTTTGGGACTGAAGGTTGTGAATTCCTGCTTTAGGCATCCTGGTTCCAGGCCATGCAGGATTCTTCCCCTTCCCCTTTTCTTCCTTCTTCTTCTTCTTCTTCTTCTTCTTCTTCTTCTTCTTCTTCTTCTTCTTCTTCTTCTTCTTCTTCTTCTTTCTTCTTTTCTTTCATGCATTTGTATACCACCTACTACAAAAGTCTCAAGGCAAATAAAAACAGCCAACATTTTCCAACATCAAAAGAAATATGGAATTAAATGTAAAACGACGATTCAGTAAAATTCAAGTTAAAGTCTGGCTGGACCGGTGCATCTTTAATTGCCATCCGAGATGGAGCAGCTCTGATTTCGAGAGCGTGCACTCTGCAGCACTTTAAATGTTAGGGTTAGAGTCAG
The DNA here is from genome assembly GCF_027244095.1 of Hemicordylus capensis. Taxonomy (NCBI): domain Eukaryota; kingdom Metazoa; phylum Chordata; class Lepidosauria; order Squamata; family Cordylidae; genus Hemicordylus; species Hemicordylus capensis. Next base: position 16,839,822 of record NC_069666.1, on the reverse strand, counting down.
TAAGGTTAAGTGATAGTAGGGTGCCCCTACTAACTGAGCAGAGAGGCATCTTTTGAACTGGTGCTTCTCTTACACTTAGCAGGGAGGGAGCAACTGTCAAAATCCAGCCCCAGCACAGCTTCCCTCCTGTGGCTGCTGCTGGTGTCTATTTTATGTTTTCTTTTTGATGTTGATCCCTTTTGGGGCAGGGAACCCATTTATAGATTTATGTTTCTGTGTGAGCACTTCTGTGCACTTTTGTTACAGCCCGAAAGCGGTTGTACACAGCTCTTTGAGCACTCCAAATAAAAAAATTATTTGAAGTAGTGGTCATAAAAGTAAAAGCAGCACATCAGAGCAAGCTGCTAACTGATGCGGCTGCTGTGGACGCCAGTGGCATACTCGCATGCCCCTGCACTCCTGCAAGCATTTAGCTGCGGCTGAAGTGGGTTTGGACAAGGGCTGCTCAATTCTGGCCCTCCAGCTGGTTTTGGACTACAGCCCCCAGCATCCCCAGCCACTGTGGCCAGTAGTCAGGGGTTATGGGAGTTGTAGGCCAACATCTGCAGGTGAGCCAAAGTTGAGCAGCCCTGGAACTTGAAACATATGAACCTGCTGCCATTGCATCTGGTCTGGGTCCTTCGAAATAAAAGTGCAGAGTGGGAGAGGAAAGTCTACCCAGGCCTCTGTGTTGAAGGGCGTGTGTGCCTGTTTGGGACGCTGCGCCGCTAGGCTTATGGACAAAGCCGATTGGCTGTTACAGGACTGGGAAAGTACATGCCCCCAATAGCCCACAAAAACCCAAAGGGGGGCCCTTCTGGCCACCTTAAGCACACTCTGCCGGTAGCCAGCACAGCCGGGCGGAAGCTCTGATGTGCTAATCTGGAGGTCTTTGCACTAATCCCAGTATGTTTGCCTCGGGCCTGCTGATTCCAATTAACCAGGCCCTGCTAATCCGCACCAATTGCCTTAAATCTAATCCCACTGGGCTGTATTCTGACCTGGCTGCTGCCAAATTATGCACATCTCTTTGACATTAAGCGTGGCTCTCCTGCAAGGGAGTATCCAGCTGTTTGAGGGCCAGGCAGCATCAGGCGCTGTGTATTGTGTTGCCAGCTGTGCTCAGATAGCTTTGTCTTTTGCTTTCCACCCTGAATATGCACTGCAGGGTGAAGTTTTTTCCCCCTAGGGTGAAGTTAGGCCTTAGCAGCCCCTTGCTGGGTGTGATGTGATAGATGCCTAATATGATCCCAGAGCCTGGTTGAACGGTACACGATACAGGCTCCTTGCTGAAGCTAAGCTGGTCTTGATGTGGTCAGTGCCTAGATGGGAGACCCACATATGCCGCCTTTGGGAATGGGGCCATAGCTCATTTGGGAATGGGGCCATAGCTCAATGTTAGAGCATCTGCATTACACACAGAAGAAGGTCCCAGATTCAATTTCCTGCAACTGTAGGTTAGGGGTGTGCACGGAACCAAAAAACGCGGTTCGGTTCGAATTCGAATCGGTTCGGAACAAACCGTGTCGTTCCTAACCAGTTCGGACAAACCAACCAGCCAGTCCGGTCTATTTGACCAAACTGGTTTGATGGTTTGGAAGGGCGGTATAGAAATTGAATTATTATTATTATTTATTATTATTATGGTTTGGGTGGCCGATATACTTGTAAAGGGGAACCTAGTGAGGATTCCCTTTTACAAGTGTAGGGGTGGAGGACTCTTTCAAATGTAAGGGGCAGCCAGAAAGAGGTAATAAACTCCTTACCCAGCCAGTGCCCCCCGTTTGGTCCACGATCAGCCTCTGAACCAGTCCCGGTTTGAGGCGAACTGGTTTGCAACAATCCATTTGTGCACATCTGTACTCCAGGTGTGCTGTCCAGTCGATTTCGACTCCTGGCGCCCACAGAGCCCTGTAGCACTGAGAAAGACCTGAAACCCTGGAGGGCTGCTGCCAGCCACTGTCGACAGTCCTGAGCTAGATGGACCAATGGCCTGACTTGATATAGAGCCACTTTCTGTGTCCAATAACCCACCTTTCTTTTTCTTCCCAGGCTGTGCCTTTCTGACATATTGCGCCCGGGACTCTGCCCTGAAAGCCCAGAGTGCACTGCATGAGCAGAAGACATTGCCTGGGGTAAGTGGGGCTGTTCTCTGGTTGTAGCCAGTGGAGCAGTCATTCCGGAGCGGTCGCTGTGTTAGTCCGTTATAGCAAAAGCAGCAAAGGATCTTGTAGTGCCAAGGCTGCAATCCTGTGCATGCTGATCTCGCTGTAAGGCCCATTAAACACATTGGTTGTCATCCAGACTAATGAAGTCCTTGCACCACACACAGATTTGCGCTCATGTAAGAAGATCACATAGCCAGTGCAATGCTGTTGCACAAAGGCTTCCTTCCTACTACTAGTAGTAATGTTTATATACTGCCTCCCAGCAAAAACAGGTTTGTAAATAAAATAAACAGAATGGTTTCCTGTCCCCAAAGGGTTCACAGCCTGAAAAGAAACCTGGTAGACACCAGCACCGACCACTGGAAGGATGCTGTGCTGGAGATGGATAAGGCCAGTTGCTCTCCCCCTGCTCAATATAAGACAATCACCATTTTAAAAGGTGCATCTTTAGTTTGGGTGTCAGCCAGTAGGTTGCATCCAAAGGTTCCCTCCCTCTGGAGGAAGGGAACCTTGGAATGCAACCCAGTGGGACTTTCTTCAGAGTAAACATGCATAGGATTGCACTGTAATGGATTTAGAGGTCATTCACACAATCAAAAAGTGTGTTCTACCCGGGTTTGGGAACTGTATGTGCTCCCAATTTTCGGTTGTGTGGAAGCAAGGTGAGAGGAAAACCTGGGTGGAAGTGAATGTGTCGAAGCAATGTTAGAGGATAAGCTAACCAGGTTTTTCTTTTACCTTGCTTCCACACAACCAAAAATTGGTAGTACACACAGCTCCCAAACCTGGGTAGAACACAGTGAGGCTATTCCCATGATCAGGTGAAATTGGGCTAGGGGAACCTAGCCCATTTTGCCTGACCATGAGAACCACTGGGCTTGCAGGTGAGCCCAGTGGCCTCCAGGTAATTAACACGCTAAAGTACCCCCCCAAGCCCAGGTTAGCGGAGCGAGTGCTCCACTAACCTGGGCTCTATGATCTTAGTTAGCATGGCTCCGCACTGCAGCAATTCACGAATAGACCCCCGACTGGGAGGCTGAAAAGCAGCCTCCCGGCTCGGGGGTCTCTCCAGCATGCCCTGTGCACTTGTGCAGGGCATGTTTGAGCTTCCGGGGGCCACATGGCCCCTGATCCTCCCAGCATCCTCTGGTTCCGTAACGGAGCCGGCAGTTGTGTGGGTGGCCACTTCGGCCGCCCAGAGCAGACTGCCTGCTCGTGTGCGGGGAGAGTGGGCTAAGCCCGCTCTCCCCGCTCATCCTCCCCAGGCTCTTCTCACCGATCGTGAGAAGAGCCTCAGTTTTTGATTGTGTGGATAGCCTCATTCTGTGACATCAGGTTCTATCGGCTAGAGCCACCCAATCTGAGCACTTTAGGTAGTAGTTGTTGGTTTTTCCTTTGCAAAAGCCAAAACCTGGTCTTTGTTGACTTGCTACAAATAGAGCCCTCGTTATCCAAACATTGGTAAGCAAAGCACCTAATTATCCAAGTGCATTTCATACCTCTTCTGCAGGCCTGTGTTAGTAAGGCCTCCTGTAATTGGCAGGCATGTTGTTTGACCTCCTAGCAATCCATGACCCCTCAAAGATAATAATTGAACAAAATATTTTTCCCCGTAGTATGTTTTAGGAGATATGGTAGCCTTTATCTTCTCTAGCACACCCGTCCCCTAATATGTCTTTGAAATGTACTGTTGTGGAGATTTGCTCCACTTAGGTGCAACTCCCTGTTTTGAAAGGCACATCTGCCCATGCTTTGGGGGACAGATGTGCACCACGTGCTGTCCCAGTCCACATTCTGCCTCCAGCTCTGAGCCTGTCGGGGCTCTCTGGTTTTCTTCCGATGTGGTGACACTATCACAAAGGGACACACTTCTTGGAGAGGCAGCGGCAGTGTTGGCCAATGGGTTGCCTGTGCCAGCAAGAGGTGGTCCCTACTTGTAGAAGAACAACTCTACGAGGCGATTCACACGAGCAGCAGAAATAGGGCAAAGGGAGCTCAGCCTGGTTCCTGCTGCTCGTGTGCAGCAACGGGAGCCGCACGGCTTCTGATGGCGACTTGGTGGCAAGTCCGCCTAAACACCCTTCCTCTTCTATGAGGTGAACAGAGCGAGTGCTCCGTTAACCCCGGGTTTTTTTTTGCTGTGTGTCTGCCTGTGGCATAGCTAGGGGAGAGGGGGCCTGTGTTCATCCCTCTCTCTGGTGGCCCCTCAGAGTGAGGGAGATAATGAAGAAAATAGGGATTGGTGAAGCTGGAGGGCGCTCAGGAGCTGGGGGCCCGTGTTCTTTGAACCCTTTTGCTCAACAGAGCGAGTGCTCTGTTAACCCCGGTTTTTTTTGCTGTGTGTCTGCCTGTGGCATAGTTAGGGGAGAGGGGGCCTGTGTTCATCCCTCTCTCTGGTGGCCCCTCAGAGTGAGGGAGATAATGAAGAAAATAGGGATTGGTGAAGCTGGAGGGCGCTCAGGGGCTGGGGGCCCGTGTTCTTTGAACCCTTTTGCTCAACAGAGCGAGTGCTCCATTAACCCCGGTTTTTTTGCTGTGTGTCTGCCTGTGGCATAGCTAGGGGAGAGGGGGCCTGTGTTCATCTCTCTCTCTGGTGGTCCCTCAGAGTGAGGGAGATAATGAAGCAAATAGGGATTGGTGAAGCTGGAGGGCGCTCAGGAGCTGGGAGCCCGGGTTCTTTGAACCCTTTTGCTCAACTATAGCTACGCCCCTGCCTGTGTCTTTTTTGGCCGTGTGTCTGCTTCTTGCAGCGGGCACACTCGGGGAGGGAGCTCTCAATCATGCCCCGTGCATTTGCACAGTGCATTATTGGGGCTCTGGGGGTGCCGCTTCCCTTCGCCCGACCCCTGGAGCACCTGAGTGAGCTGGGGCTGGGTGCGGGAGCACCGGAGCAAAGCCACCAGCAGTTTCATGGCAAAGGGCTAGTGATCATCTGCGAGTTGAGCGGGTCAAACCCAAGTTCAGACTCGCATGCAGAACCTGATGTGTTGGGCTGCGGTTGTGTCTCTGACCCAGGAGTTTCCAAGGCAGGTTGTTGTACTACAGCTCCAGATGTTGTTGGGGTTTCCAGATGTTGTTGGACTACAGCTCCCATCATCAGAGGCCATTGTGGCTGGGGATGATGCAGGGTTGGTTTTGACTGAAATCAAATTGATTTAAAACATGATTTAAATCGTTTCACAGAAGGACTCCGTTTTAATGATTTAAGTCGCAGTGACTGTACTGGGTGAGATCTGTACCTGTGTACACTCGTTGTACAAGTGTTGAACATAACAAGTGAATGGGCCTAATGTCTTTGCCCTTTTAGAGGGAGAAAGAGAGGAGCAAAGGCTTGGCTGTGCATGTGTGCACGCGTGCGTGCGCATGTGCGTGCTGCTTGTACGATGCCTACAGAATAGGATTGATCAGGTCTGTTAGTTCTCAACTCCATATACTGCTGTTAACAAGTTCACCGAATATAATTAGGAGTTATGATTAGCATTCATGATGATATCTTTGTCCTAGGTTCTTAAAAAATATTTTAAAAAATTAATATATGATTTACATTTTTAAAAATCAAATCTTTTTGATTGAAAAAAACACACACCCATCAATTTCTATTAACTCTGTGATGATGGGAGTTGTAGTCCAACAAGATCTGGGGATCCAAGGTTGGGAATTCCTGCCCTGCTCGTTTAAGCACTCATTGGCCAGTTCAAAAGATCTGGGCTCTCTTGTTAAAAACGGATTTCTGGAAGTGAATTCTCCTTCGTTTCATGTGTCTCTCAGTGCTGTTTTTCCGGGAGTTTCCTTGTGCCAATTTTAAAGGTAAAGAGCCAGTAATCTGTAGTTTGGTGAAAGCATGGAAACAACACAGGATGTTGTATAGGGTATAGGATGCGGGTTTTTGAGAATTGGGTTTTTAAAAACCTTTTTTAATTATTCCCAACACAAGCTCCTATCCTTGCTTTCAAAGACACACTTTGTGAAATATGTGGGCATTGACCTGGTGAAATCTCAGAAGCCAGGCCAAAGATTTCCAATGGAGATGCAGCACCTGGCACTGTGCTCCTTGCCCCAATCAATCATTAGCAGGATTAGCCGTAAAGTTATGCACATTTGCTTAATTTGCATAATAGAGGTAGCACAATCCAGCTTTTCTCAGCGCCGTTTTGGGGTCATCTTGGGACAGAATTCTGAGTTTTGTGAAGCATGTACCCAGCTTCGGCTGTGGTTCCTCTCCACCTTCTTCTGCATCTGTTTATCTGGCATTCTGCAGTGGTTTTAAGTTCTTCCAGTGAAGCCTTATGCTGTCTGTGCCCTAGAGCACAGGTCCCCAGATGCAGTTGGACTATAGCTCCCATCATCCACAGCCCCAATAAGTACCATGGCTGTGGGTGATGGGAGTTGTAGTCCAGCCACATCTAGGGACCCGAGGTTGAGAAACTCTGCCCTAGGAGGGTAAGACTGCCTTCTACGAGATGTCTCTTCAGCAGTAGTTGTGGAGTGTCTGGTGTTGTTCCCTGGTTGCTATACTGTGGGTTTGCTGTGGGTTGCCATATTCTGGCTTTCCAAATCTGGGTGCCTGATTTGCATATTATGTAAATTGGCTTGAAAATAATGTTTGAACAGAAGAGTGACTACGCGTTTTGCTCCATAACTCTGCTTCTACAAGGGCTGGAGCTTAGCTTTTTTAAAAAATTAATTAATGAAATCTGAAATCTGGATGAATCTGAGTGGGCTAAGCAGTCTGGGCAAGATGCTTAAAATCCGGGTGAAACCTGGAATTTCAGGGGGCATGGCAACTCTAGCTGCTAGGCTTTACTGCAAACTCAAGGTTGTCTCAACAAACCAATGCAAAAGGTGGATTTTTTTAAATCCCTGGATATAAATCGGGCTACACTCTAATTCTCAACGTGAATTGTGTGTGAAGTGTTCCCTGATAGTTCGCAGGGACTTCGGGGAAAATCTGCCCGATATGTGAATGCACACCTCCATTCCGGAGGAGAAGTGAGTTAAAGGGCTTTAAAAGCCCCATGTGAAAAACGCCCAGGTATTTGAGGACTGGTCAACAATTTCAGATGTTGCATTTTTGTGGTTTTAAATGATTTTCCATCTGGTTTCTAGCTGGATTTGCTTTATCTTTGTATGTGTTAATTGCGGGGTCATCTGCTTTGTGAATGGTGTGGTTGAAAGGCAGCACAGAAAAAAAAGGTAAATCCAGTGAACAGAGTTGGACCTGTAATTGAAATGTTGCTGGATAATGTTTTCAAATTCCAAGGTGCCCCATTTCTTAGCATCCAGGCGGCAACAGGGAGCCTGGGGTTGTGTCACTACTGATCTCAGATTAAATCCTGTGATTCCGTGTTGTTTTGTCTTCCGTTAAAGAAAAAAGTGTTTCTTTTGGCTGCCACTTACAACTCGGCCACCGGCAATAGAATGACTGCAGGTTGGTGGGAGAAGTTTTCTAGGGAAGACAGGAGAACTGGCTCTGGGTTTTGAGCTCTGATGTTGCCTGACCTAAACCAAAGTACCAAGAAAACCCTGTGGTTGGGAGTGGAAAAAGAGATCGGGAAACCCCTTTGAGCAAGTGAACTCCAGAGGCAGCATGGTATAGTGGTTAGAGTATTGAACTAGGAACAGGGAGACTCGAGTTCAAATCCCCCTTCAGCCGCGAAACCCACTGAGTGACTCTGGCCAGTCTCTTATCTCTCCCCCCAGCCTGCCTCACAGGGTTGTTGTGAGAATAAGCATAAACATGAATACTGGTCTGGGCTCCTTGGTGCTTTCCAGATTACATGCTGCAATGGGCTAAAATGCTTCTTCTTGGCAGGATCATATTGAAAACGACCCCCAGAATCTCAAACACCTACAATGGGAAAATCCAGCCATTTTTCTGCAACGGACTTGCAACGTTGTAGCACAATAATGCAAAGATAATTCCTGAAATAAGGTGCTGGCAACGTGAATGGCACCTTGCTGTCAGCGGAGGGACTGCAGAGTCACAACAGAGGACGTAAGGAAGCATGCGTAGTGACCCTGTTGTAGGGTTTAATCTGGAAAGTGCCCTTGAAAGAAAAGTAGGATTGAAATATAAAAACAAACAAACAATACCTTGGCCCTGGGGTTCTCAAACCTGAGTGCCCATACGTTCCTGGACTGTCATCTCCAGCCTTTGACCATATCCTTTGACCATTGTGGATGGGATGATGGGAGTTGTAGTTCAACAATATCTGGAGACCCAAGTTTACGACTGCTGCCATAGGAACATAGGAACATAGGAATCTGCCATATACTGAGTCAGACCACTGGTCCATCTAGCTCAGTATTGTCAACACAGACTGGCAGTGGCTTCTCCAAGGTTGCTGGCAGGAATCTCTCTCAGCCCTGTATTGGAGATGCTGCCAGGGAGGGAACTTGGAGCCTAGATGCTCTTCCCAGAGTGGTCCCATCCCCTGAGGGGAATATCTTACAGTGCTCACACTTCTAGTCTCCCATTCATATGCAACCAGGGTGGATCCTGCTTAGCTAAGGGGACAAGTCCTCATTGCTACCACAAGACCAACTCTCCTCTCTCTGGGGCCATATTCAAGAGTTCAGTCTCCCGTGTGATCCTATTATTTGTCAGAAAACACTGCAGGATCACAAGATCTTACTGAAGTCCCATTTCCAGAACTTTCTGGGCTGAGAGGAGTGAAGTGGACTGTACCTTTTTAGAATGCAGAGGGGAAATTGTGTGACTGGGCACTTCTCTGTATGACAAATTCCCTGCATGTAGAAATCTAGCCTGTCAGGAAGAAGACTAGCTTTGATCCATCTGTTTACTAGAACTCTCTCTCTCTTTTGAAATGCACATTTTAAAAGTAGGAACATTAAAATGCATGCTTTTTCCTCCTTCCAGAGGCACACTGCCTCAGGAAGTGCACTACATACTTTTTTTTTTTTTTTAAGTGCTTTTGAATTTGGGAGCCGAATCCCAGCAAGGGGCAGTTTGTCGCTCATGGGGCTCTCCCAGCAGTATCCTCCCTAGATCACCTGCGGGGCCCTGCTTTCCTTTTGCTTTCAGAGGCATCTTCCACAACTGCAACAGCCTTGCTCCTTCTGTTGCTGCTGTTGCCTTCAGGAAAGTTTCATAGTCGCGCAGCAGTTTGCCAAGTAGGTCAGTGCTCTTTTCAAAGCCTTTCCCCTTTGGAGCGAAAGAGATTGACGCAAAGCAGGGGGGAAAGTGTGTTTTGGTTGGGATGTGATCTCAGCGTTTTCAACCAGCATTTTCAACCAGTTCAAGCGAGTGCCTGATGGTATGCCAGCCTAGGAACGTTGCATGCACACAAGTTACACCAATGCAAAAACTGTGCAAATGATGTTACATGAGCGTTTCCAATGGGAACATAGGGAGCTGCCATATACTGAGTCAGACCCTTGGTCCATCTAGCTCAGAATTGCCTACACAGACTGGCAGCGGCTTCTCCAAGTCTGCAGGCAGGAATCTCTCTCAGTCCTATCTTGGAGATGCTGCCAGGGAGGGAACTTGGAACCTAGATGCTCTTCCCAGAGCGGCTCCATCCCCGAGGGGAATCTCTTACAGTGCTCACACTTCTAGTCTCCCATTCACATGCAACCATGGTGGACCCTGCTTAGCTAAGGGAACAAGTCACGCTTGCTACCACAAGACCAGCTTTCCTCTCCTCTTACTCTCATGTAACATCATTTGCACAGCTTTTGCATTTGCATAATGTGTGCGCATGCAATGCTGCTAGGCTGATGTACCATTGTGCACTATGCCGCCGGGTTATTCATTCATTCATTCATTCATTCATTCATTCATTCATTCAATTTCTCGGCCGCCCTTCCCCAAATGGCTCAGGGCAGTTTACATTAAAACAAAACAATGAACATCAATTATAAAAACAAAGATTATAAAACACCATAGAACAATTACTACTAGTACAATGACATGACGATGGATATTTATACTGTATACTTCTCTTCAACCAAAGTTCTCAAAGAGATTTACATAGATATAACTAACTAACTAACTAAATAAGATGACACCCTGTCCCTGAAGGGCTCACAATCTAAAAGAGAAACATAAGACAGACACCAGGAACAGCCACCGGAGGTCCTGTGCTGGGGGTGGATAAGGCCAGTTGCTCTCCCCCTGCTCAATAAAGAGAATCACCACTTTTAAAAAACGTGCCTCTTTGCTTAGTTGGCAGGGGATTAGTCAGTTAAAACATTCAAAACAGTTTCAAAACCCTGGAAAACCAGGTTACAACCGATTAGAAACATTTACAGCAGTTTAAAAACCCTGGAAGGCCAGGCCAGGAATGAATTCCCCTCAGTTTTGAGGGCTCTCCTGAAAGCCAATAATGAATTCAAATTGTGGATTTCTGCAGGGTTAACCACGTGGTTCTACCTGATGAATGACCGGCCTGTAGGTAGTGTGGCTCTTGGGCGGGAGAGGGCAGAGCAACCCAAGTGGCCTCCTTGGGCACTCCCCTCCTTACCGGATCATTAGACCGAGCCTCTACTGGAGTAATTTAATACAATATTTATTTGCTTCTGTTTTAAGTAATTAACGTGAAGGGGATAAAAAGAAGCCCATTCACCCTCCCTCTCCACAATGTCCCTCCATACGTCTGGTAATCGGGTCAAGTGTCCACTGCCACTTCCCAAACCTAGCTGATTTGGGAACATTAGCATTTGGAACTATCTGAAAGAGGAGAGGAGAGCTGGTCTTGTGGTAGCAAGCATGAATTGCTCCCATTGCTAAGCAGGGTCCATCCTGGTTTGCATTTGGATGGGAGACATGTGTGACTACTGTAAGAAATTCCCTTAGGGGATGGGACTCCTCTGGGAAGAGCATCTGCATGCAGAAGGTTCCTAGTCCAACTCCCGGTAGAGTTGCCATGCCCCCCGAAATTCAGCGGAGTTATGGAGCAAAATGTTCAGTCACTAATCTGCTCAAAAATTATTTTCAAGCCAATTTACATAATATGCAAATTAGGCGCTCAGATTTGGAAAGCCAGAATATGGCAACCCTATTCCTGGGCATCTCCAAGTTAGGGTTGAGAGAGACTCCAGCCTGCAATCTTAGAGAAGTTGCTGCCAGTTTGTGTAGGCAATTCTGAGCTAGATGGACCAAGGGTCTGACTTAGTAGAAGGCAGCTTCCTATGTTCCTTTGTTCCAAACTCTTCTCTAGAGTTCTTGACATGCTAACTTTCTTTCTGCAGGGTTTGTCTTTAGACAGAAGTGTGGTTAACCATGTGATTCTTCCACATGCATCCTGAAGTGGTAGATTCATCAAATGGCGCAGCGGGGAAATGACTTGACTAGCAAGCCAGAGGTTGCCGGTTCGAATCCCCGCTGGTGTGTTTTCCAGAATATGGGGAACTCCTATATCAGGCAGCAGCGATATAGGATGGTGCTGAAAGGCATCATCTCAGACTGCATGGGAGATGGCATCAGTAAACCCCTCCTGTATTCTACCAAAGACAACCACAGGGCTCTGTGGGCGCCAGGAGTCGACACCGACCCGACGTCACACTTTACCTTTATCTACTATACCGTGTGCTTCTCCACTGCCCCACATTGTCCTGATCATGCAGATTGGCTCTTGAGTGCTGGCAGCACCATGACATGTCCTTTTTCACTGGTGATCTCTCTTGGGCCACGCTGGTAGCTTCCAGGGGTCATATCAACATCTCTGCCGTGCAACACGTCCCAGAGGAAGGCAGCTGACCTTTGACTCCTGGAGGGGGTCTGCTCCCATAAGGCATCAGAAGGTCCCACCCCTTTGTCCAGAGCTTGCTGGAGGAGGCTTACATCCTGCCTTAAAAGAGGTTACATGGAAAGCTATTGACCTGCTGTTCTAATTGCCTGACATTCTGTTTAGTAAACCCTAATTACTGGAGCCAGGAGTTAAATGGGAGGCTGTTAAACCAGGATTGACAGCTGTGGCTGTAGATCTAATTACAGGCATTCCTTATGCACGCTGCAAGCCGCGCGCTGCCTCTGTTGCTGTGGAAACCCACAGGCACGGCATGCGCCATGCGAAGGAAGCCATCGGCGTCAACCAGCCAGGCACATTCCATGCCCCGCAGGCTCATGTGACTCTCTGGCTTCTTGGCAGAGCAGGCCTGAAGCCCAGCCCCGCCGATCGGAGGCCTGGGCTGCTCCCGCCATGAGATCCCCGAAGCAGAGTGCAGGGCGAGCGAGTCGGAGCAGTCGATGGCCAGTCCGTGATAGCAGGTGGCCTTTTGTATGCAGGATGCGTGTGGAACCTAGGAAGCCGCCTTAGACTCAGTCAGACTGTTAGTCGCTCTAGCTCAGGGCTTCCCAACCAAGGTCCCTCTGATGTTGCCGAACTAGGAACATAGGAAGCTGCCATCTGCTGAGTCAGACCATAGATCCATCTAGCTCAGTATTGTCTACACAGACTGGTAGCGGCTTCTCCAAGGTTGCAGGCAGGAATCTCTCTCAGCCCGATCTTGGAGATGCTGCCAGGGAGGGAAACTTGGAACCTTCTGCAATTCCCAGAGTGGCTCCATCCCTTGAGGGGAATATCTTCCAGAGCTCACACTTCTAGTCTCCCTTTCATATGCAACTAGGACGGACCCTGGACCCTGCGTAGCTAAGGGGACAAGTCATGCTTGCTACCACCAGACCAGCTCTCCTCTCCTACAACTCCCATCAATACAACTCCCTCCAATGAATAGATGGCAGCTGGGAATGATGGGAGTTGTAGTTCAGCAACATCTGGAGGGACCCTAGTTGGGAAGCACTGGGCTAGCCTCATATTGTTTCTCCCAGGTAGGAGCCTTGGCCAGCCAGGGATTGGCCTGGAAACCTTCTGCATGCAGTGCAGATGCTGTACCATCACTGGTGTCATTAGCCCATGGGAGGCCTGTGTCCCTCCCCTTCCCCCCGCCAGCAGGTGGCCCCACTGTAGGCAAGGGCTGTGCACACTGCCCACTCACTCACGACAGTGGGGGCTTATGAGCGATGTATGATTTGCACGCACTGCCCCACTCACCCCCTGCTGCTTAAAGGGTTCAACACCAAGACATGGAGCTGGGCCAGATTTCCAGTGGTGGTTCATGCACTGCTCACAAAGATGCCTGTGTGTGTTGAGGAGGACATTTTTTGGAAGGTCTCTAAAAATGAAACCAACGCAAACAAAAAGAAGAGGACCACCTTTTATTCAAACAAACAAACAAACAAAATGAATGTGCCAGTTGTGGTCCAAAGAGAAATTAATCCTGCTGAAATTATCTGCTTGAAAAAGAAAACACCTACTTAAAAAACAGAAACAAGGAGGCTAGGAATGTACGCTGCTCCCCAGTTCTGCAAGCAGGAGAACCTTTTGTTCCTCATGGTCCCTCTTCTGGCTTTTAGGGACAGTAGGAAACACCACAGTCACCACAAGTGGCGCAGCGGGGAAATGACTTGACTAACAAGCATGAGGTTGCCAGTTCGAATCCCCGCTGGTATGTTTCCCAGACTATGGGAAACACCTATATTGGGCAGCGGCGATATAGGAAGATGCTGAAAGGCCTCATCTCAGACTGCGTGGGAGATGGCCATGGTAAGCTTCGCCTGTATTCTACCAAAAGAAAACCAAAAGAATGGCATCCCTGCATTGCTTCCTCTTTTATCCTTTACGACAACCCTGCGAGATAGAGTCCATTGAGAGATGGTGACTGAGCCGAGGTTTTGAATGGGAATTAAAACCCAGGTCTACAGACACTTTATTCCAGTTGATTGCCTGATGCACTCAGTGGGAAACGCTGGATTCTGCCTCAAATGACGCATTATGAGATAATTATGTTTTTCAGTTAACGATTGCTAACTAGGCTAAGTGGCACCTTTCAAAGAGGCAATCCTTTTTTTTATTTAGCGGGGGGAGAGCAACCGGCCCTATTCAACCCTCGCACAGCAGCCCTCCAGTGTCTGTTGATGTTAGGGATGTGCACAAAGCATTTCAGCGCCTCTAATGCGAGGCGTCGAAATGTTTCGAGCCGCCCCAGCTGAGTCATTGCGGTGGGTTGTGGGTGGGCCCTTTAAAAGGAGGAAGGCAGGTCTCACCTTCTTACCTTGCTGCCCGTGCAAATAGTGTCCATGCATCTACATGGTGGCAGGGCTTCCAAGAACAGCACTGCATCCACACAGTGCAACGTTTAATACCGACTGCACCGCGGTGGGGCAGCAGGGGTGGCGATGGAGGAGGAGCGACAGAGAGGCAGGTCAGAACTGCCCTCCTCCTTTTAAAGCACCCACCCTCCGCCCCCGCCCCCCAGATGTGCCCTTTGTGCACATCCCTCGTTGCTGGTACCCCCTGCCTTATATTTCTTTTTAGATTGTCCGCCATTTGGGGGCAAGGGACACCATTGTTTATTTATAACCCCGTTGAGAATGCGTTCGTTGGAAAGCGGTATATTAATAGTCGCAGCGGTGTGATGGTCTCCGAACGGGTGTTTCCTGAGACCTGACCAAACTTGGGCACATTGGGGTTCACCTGGCCTGTGCGCATTCCCTTTTAAGTGTGGGTGTGCACTGTGAGCATGTGCAAAGCCAAGACGCTGATGGAAGAGCAGGCTGGTGCCCAGGCGAAGTGTGTGCCAGTTCCAGGCTGACGGGGGATGCGGGAGCCAAGGTAGGATGCAAGATGACTGCTTGCGTGGACCAGGAGGAGGGGGGGGGAGCGTGCAGATGTGCTGCCCACTTCTTGCTTGAGTTGCGGTGGAGGCTGCCTGCGTTCCAATCAGCTTTTCTGCCGTCGCTGTTTGAGAAGTGAAGTTTTGTACCCCAGGAATCCCAACCCTCTTCCTGAAGCGAGGCTCGGCTGTGATTAAATATCCCCCAGCTTTGGTTGCCAGGGAATTGACTCTGGAGAGAAGGTGCACATCTTTGATTAGTTTGCTCCCTGCGTTGGTGGCGGTGTTCTCCCTTTGTGCGCGCCCCTTCGGAGTGGCCCATTTCCGAGGCCTCAGATGAGGGGGGAGGAAGGGGGAGGGGGGTTTGGACTCTGGGTTTGCACTCTGCAAGCCAGCCTGCGCTCCCTCCCGCGCACAGGAGTGCAATCCTGCATTGGCTCCTCCCCAGCTCTCCCTGCTGGGTCTCACGCCGAGGAGCTGTTCTTCAGCACCACCCCTGATCCACTCCCTCCCCATCAGCAGCTCCCCAAACCGCCTGATCTCCGACCCATTCAAGTGGCTCCCAAGCCTCCTGCTGATCCCAGAGCTGGGACCCCTGTCTCCTCGGTGCGTGGGAGGGATTAGGCATAGCAGGGGAGGCGAGGAAAGCAAGCAGGCTCCCTCCCTGTGCCGGGGAGCCGAGCTGCAGTTCGCTTCCGAGCCCGGAGCTTTGCTGGAGGACGGGTTGGGCTGAAAGGAGTCCTCCGTAGGCAGACGGTGGGGGCCGTCCCATAAGGTGCTCTCTGCACGGTGGCGGGGACAACGGGAGTTGGGAAGGGTCGTCTCTTTTCCGCTGCTGTGCCTCAGCTGGTGGGATCCCAGCAGATTCTGCCGCCTTGCTCTCGAACATCTGGCAGGGTTGCTACATCTAAAGCTGACTGCATGGCTTGCTAGGGCGAGGGGCAGAGCATAGCCAAGAAGCATCGCACTTGACTGCAGTGGTTCTGGGGTGGTGCTTCCGAGGGCCTCCTGCTGGTCTAGCCCTCACCTTGGCTTGTTGATGGGAGGAGAGCTGGTCTGGTGGTAGCAAGCGCGACGGGTCCCCTTTGCTAAGCAGGGTCTGCCCTGGTTGCTTAGGAATGGGAGACGGCACGTGTGAGCGCTGTAAGATATTCCCCTCAGGGGAATGGGGCCCGAGCTCAGTGGAAGAGCGTCTGTATACTTCCACGCAGAAGGTTCCAAGTGCCCTCCTTGGGAGCATCTCCAAGATAGGGCTGAGAGAGCAATTCCTGACTGCAGCTTTGGAGGAGCTGCTACCAGCCTGGATAGACAGTATTGAGCTAGCTGGACTGAGGGTCTGACTCAGTGTAAGGCAGCTTCCGATGTTCTGGAGGGAAACTCCACCCAGTTCAGTGGGATTCTTGAACCATTGAATGGGACCCAGTTTATTGGACTTGGCTTTATGTGCTCTTAGGAACATAGGAAGCTGCCTTATACTAAGTCAGACCATTGGTCTGTCTCTAGCACAGTATCCAGGGCTGCTCAGCTTGGGCCCTCCTGATGACGTTGGCCTACAACTCCCATAATCCCTGGCTATTGGCTACTGTGGCTGGGGATTATGGGAGTTGTAGTCCCAAAACAGCTGGGGAGCCTAGGTTGAGCAGGCCTGATACACTGACTGACGGCAGCTTCCCCAAGGGGTCAGGCAGAAATCTTCCCTAGCCCTGCATGGAGATGTTGCTAGAGGTTGCATGCAAAACAGATCCTCTTCCATAGAGCTATGACCCGATCCATTAAAACAATTAAAAAAACTTTTAAGATCCCAGGAGAGCTTCAAGAGAGCTGCTCACCTGACGCCATCTTGGCCACACCTATGACTCCGTCAGATTACGCGGCCTGCATATACATAGGAAGCTGCCTTATACTGAGTCAGGCCATTGGTCCACCCAGCTGGATATTGTCTACACTGATTGGCAACAGCTTCCCAAGGATTCAGGCAGGAGTCTTTCTCAGCTCTACCTGGAGATGCCACCAGGGATTGAAGGTGGGGCATTTTGAATGCAAAGTGGATGCTTTACTCCTGAGCAGTGTTCCCTCTAAGAGGGATTCCCAGATGTTGTTGACTACAACTCCCATCATCCCCATCCACAATGGCCAAGGATGATGGGAGTTGTAATCAATCATCATCTGGGGACGCAAGCAATGCTCCTTCTAAGAGGGAGTCCCAGATGTTGTTGACTACAACTCCCATCATCCCCATCCACGATGGCCAAGGATGATGGGAGTTGTAATCAATCATCATCTGGGGACGCAAGCAATGCTCCTTCTAAGAGGGAGTCCCAGATGTTGTTGACTACAACTCCCAGAATCCCCAAGCAAAAGCCATTGCAGCTAGGGATTCTGGGAGTTGTACGCTGGGAATCCCTCTTAGAGGGAACACTGCTCTTGAGCTATGGCCCATTGCATCCTCATTGTAGATCCATTGACATGCAGATTTATGCCGTAGGAAGCTGCTGTATGCTGAGTCAATCCATAGGTCCCTCTACCCCAGTACGGATGGACAGGAGCTCTCCAGGGTTTCAGACATAACAGGGGTCTTTCCCCAGCCTGGAGATTGAACCGGGAACCTTCTGCATGCAGAGCAGATGCTTTTCCACTGAGCTATGCTCCTTCCCCCATTGCACTGTTATCCCGCTCTTCTGCCAAGAAATGCATGGTATGGTACCACATTTCCACCCATTTATGCTCACGGAACCCTTGCAAGGGTAAGTTAGGTTGGGAGAGTCCAAAATCACCCAGGGAGCTTTATAACTGAGCAGGCACTTGGTCCGGGGTCTCCGCAGTCCCAATCTTACGTGCTAACCATGACCTCACAAGGCTTCCAGTGCATGAGTAAGAATACCCACTACATGTGAGTGTATGTTCACGTGGGCTCTTGCTCTCTCTTCTGTATACAGATCGTTTACAAGAATAGCATCCATATACCTGGGCAGGGAGAGAGAGAATCTTGTAAGATTTTTTTTTTTTTTTTTGCAGAAAGTATGTATATTTAGGAAAACCTCTTTGCTCAGCTTTTGGTGATGTTAGAAAATATTTCTTTGCACCCATACGGTATAGAAATCGAATTATTATTATTATTATTATTATTATTATTATTCAGAATGCACCCATGCAGGGAGGGCAGCCCAAATGGTTCCATGTGGAAGAAACCATGGCATTACAGTGGGAACATAGGAACATCGAAAGCTGCCATATACTGAGTCCGACCATTGGTCTATCTAGCTCAGTATTGTCTACACAGACTGGCAGCGGCTTCTCTAAGGTTGCAGGAAGGAACCTCTCTCAGCCCTATCTTGGAGATGCTGTCAGGGAGGGAACTTGGAACCTTCCGCTCTTCCCAGAGTGGCTCCATCCCCCGAAGTGAATATCTTTCAGTGCTCACACTTCTAGTCTCCCATTCAAATGCAACCAGGGCAGACCCTGCTTAGCTAAGTGGACAAGTCATGCTTGCTACCACCAGACCAGCTAATTTTAGGATGTCCGGACACTGGTCCATCATAGGACTTGCATGCTGATGGTTCCAGGTTCAATCCCTGGCAACATCTCCAGGTAAGGCAGAGAAAAATTCCTGCCAGAAGCCCTGGAGAGACACTGCCTGTCAGTGTTGGCAGTGCTGAGTTAGAGGGACCAATGGTCTGACTCTGAAGCCAGCAACTTCCAATGTTTCCCGTTTTGAGGACTCCTCCCCTTCCGGTGTGCTTTCCTGTTGACCGGTTAAGGGGGGCAACCAACAGGTTCTCCCACTCAGAGTCAGAGCCCAGGAAAAAGGAGGTTTCAGTTTCCATATCAAATGAATCCCATGAAGGAGTCGACCTGAAAAAAGGATGGGCACTGGGGAAGAAAGGAATCGGCTCCATGCCTCCGTCTGTCCATGCCATCTGCCCGGCTGGAGTCCCTTCTCAGATGCTTTCCCCCCATCAAAATTCTCTGGATCTAACTTAATCGGGTCTTTGGGCTGCCCTCCCTAACAATCTCTTCTGGTGGCATGAAACACAGGATTGGGTGTGTGTGTGTGTGTGTGTGTGTTTTGGGGTGGGTGGGGTCTCTGTGCAAGAGGTTCGCAGGCCTTGGAGGCAAAACGCTGACAGCTTTCCCAGATACTTCCTGTAGCATGTTGACAGATGGCTGCTTGATGGAATGAGCGAACTGTCCATAAATTACCGACGAAACGTCTCTCTGTCCCCCCAGGCTCCGGCTCCGAGCAGAGAGCATCTGCAGCCGTACTTGGACCCGTGCTGGGAATTGTTTCTCTGTGTTGCTTTCCAGATTCTCCTGGCGAAGGGACCGGAGAGTCTGTGTGGCAATGGAGGAAGAGAGAATGGCTCCTTAGAAGAGCACACCTCCAGCTCCAGAGGGGCTTTCTCTGTCAGGCGGTAGAGGAACATAGGAAGCTGCCTTATACTGAGTCAGACCACTGGTCCATCTAGCTCAGTCTTGTCTACACAGACTGGCAGCAGCTTCTCCAAGGTTGCAGGCAGGAATCTCTCTCAGCCCTATCTTGGAGATGCTGCCAGGGAGGGGACTTGGAACCTTCTGCTCTTCCCAGAGCAGCTCCATCCCCTGAGGGGAATCTCTTACAGTGCTCAGATTTCTAGTCTCCCATTCATATGCAACCAGGGTGGACCCTGCTTAGCTAAGGGGACAGGTCATGCTTGCTACCACAAGGCCAGCTTTCTCTATTCATGCATGCCAGCTTTAGTCCCTGGCAGCATCTCCAAGCAGGACTGGGAAAGACTCCTATCTGGAACCCTGGAAAACTGCTGCTAGT
This sequence comes from Hemicordylus capensis, assembly GCF_027244095.1. Lineage (NCBI taxonomy): Eukaryota > Metazoa > Chordata > Lepidosauria > Squamata > Cordylidae > Hemicordylus > Hemicordylus capensis. The sequence continues at coordinate 16,820,232 of NC_069666.1, read as the reverse complement.
CAGAGCAGACCATACTGAGTTAGATGGACCAATGGCCTGACTCAGTCAGGCAGCCTCCCATGTTCCTATGGGAGGGGAAGGAGCCAAGCAGCTCTCCCTGTGCTGTCAGGCATCATGCCTTTTCTGTTGCTCTCTGCACCTTGGTACCAAGGATGATGTCCTTGGATGGCACAGTCAGCCAAGAGGAGAATGAATAGAGGCCAGGCAGTAGGCTGCTGGGACTGAAGTGGAGAATGAAGCACTAAGAAGCCGCTCCTCGGGTTTTTTGTGATGGGGAACAGACCCGTCCACTAGCGAGATCTGGATGGGCTCAGCATCCTGCAGACAGTTTAAGTGTAGGTTCTTGAAGGGTGCTTTGGGCCTAAAGAACCACGCAGTGTGCACAAGAAAACATTTGCATGCTAATGACGGCAGTATTGATTATGTAACTTGGTGTGGCAAGAATCGTCCAGTTGCAATTTAATACTCCACAACTAAGGTGAATGTTTTTACCAGTGAGCACAGAGAAGTTGTAGTAGTGCAGGAAGCTGCCATCTACTGAGTCAGGCTTTCGGACCATCTAGTTCAGTATTGTCTGCTCTGACTGGCAGCAGCTCTTCAGGGCTTCAAGTAGGAGTTTTCCCCCAGCACCAACTGGATGAATTGAATATGGGAGCTTCTGCACGTTAAAAACATGGTTTATCACTGAGCTGTCGCCCCATTCCAAGGATCTCTAGTTTACAATTCCTAGGTGGCATCAACTGAAACATAATGAGGTCATTCGCACAATCAAAAACTGTGTTCTACCTGGGTTTGGGAGCTGTGTGTGCTCCCAATTTTCGGTTGTGTGGAAGCAAGATAGGAGGAAAAGCTACCCAGGTTTCCCTCTCACCTTGCTTCCACACAACCGAAAATTGGGAGCACACACCACTGCCAAACTCAGGTAGAGCACAGTTTTTGATTGTGTGAATGACCTCTGCATTTGCTGTTTGAAAGCGATGCAGAGTTCTCTCTGCTCTTTGAGGCGTTTCATACGATCGGTGTGAAGTACCACGAGGGGGTTCTGCGGGGAGTTCTCCGCAGATGTGGGGAGTTCTCCGCAGATGAGCAGCCACTTGTAGCTGGGTGGCCGGATCGGCTGCCCACACGACTTCTGGCTCTGTCATGGAGCTGATAGGGACGGCGGGCATCGGGGGCCATGCAGCCCCCAGAAGTTCCAGGATGCTCTGCACTACCTGTGGGGCATCCTGGAGAGACCTCCGAACCTGGGAGACTGCTTGCAGCTTCCCGACGGGGGTCTCCTCATGTGTCGCCATGCACGAGCAGAAAACCCAGGTTAGCGAGGCCACTGGTTCTCACGACAGGGAAAAACTGGGCTGGGCTTCTTTAGCTGGGTTCCCCCCCATCGTGAGAATGGCCTCGTTGTCTCCTTCCCCACTGTTCCTTCCTGTCACATCTAATATTGATTTGAAGGACTGTCTTCTCCTTCGTGAACCTGCCCAGCATTTAACTCCACCTTCTGAGGTCCTCCATGAGATTCTTGCACATTCAGAAATGAGGCAGGTGGCTTTCTGAAGAGAGGACCTTATTTTATGGTGGCACCCTGTCTTTCTCGAATGCCCTCCCCAGAGAGGTTTGTCTGGTACTTCATTATTCTGATTTAGGCAACAGGCTTCTTAATCACTTGAGCTTTATAATTAACTAGAAGGTGAGGGCAATTGTTGACTGGGCAAAGTCATTTTGCATAGATTACACTGTTAGGTAAGTTCAAGAAAGTAAATATATGTAACATGATTCTTTGTTAACGTGGTTACAAAAGGGAAAGAAAAGAACAGTTTTAAATGTGTAGGGTTTCAACTTCAAACATTAGTCTTTTGGTGAATAATTACCATACATAATGAATTTGAGTCATAGTAAATTTGTATCTGAGAAAGATCATCTGTTTCTTTGGGGTATGATGTCATTTTTGAATTATTGATCTGATTATTGAGAGTTAAAAATCTGTTGAAGACAAAGGATATGATTATTATAGTCTGCATTTATTCTAAAAAATACATTAAAAAAAACTTTTCACCCAGCATATTCTGCTGTAAAAAGTCATGCATTTAGCTACTAAATTGTTTATGCAAAATTTGCTATCTGTAGGTAATCAGCATTGTTTGCTATCTGTAGGTAATCAGCACACACTGTAGGCAGCATTGTTTATGCAAAATTCGCTATCTGTAGTTAATCAGGAAGTATGACTTTATTTTGCACAAATAAATCCACAAACGCTTCAAAATATATACTAGATTCCATTTTATTCTGATATTTTATCAGGTTGGCTGATTTTATAGAATTTCACTGCTCTTTTCGCCCAGGGTTTAATTTGTTTTGCAGTTTGTGTTTGATGTGTTGGATTAGAGGTGTTTTTTTAAACCTAGGTTTCTTTAAAGACTAGAAGGCTCTACCCACAATCAGTTAACTTGTGGGGGGGGGGGCACACACCTCCAAAGGCCTTTAGGTCCAGGCTCTAAAATTATGCCCTGGTTGCATATGAATGGGAGACTACATGTGTGAGCACTGTAAGATATTCCCCTTAAAAGACGGAGCCGCTCTGGGAAGAGCATCTAGGTTCCAGGTTCCCTCTCTGACAGCATCTCCAAGAGAGGGCTGAGAGAGATTCCTGCCTGCAACCTTGGAGAAGCCGCTGCCAGTCTGTGTAGACAATACTGAGCTAGATGGACCAGTGGTCTGACTCAGTATATGGCAGCTCCCTATGTTCCTAAGATACCTCCCCTGCCTATGGCAGGGGCTACAGGGTAGCAGCCTGTCCTTCTCTTGCTTCTAATTCAGATGTGTCAGTAAACTGACCGTAAGTATCGGTGTGTGTTTTTTAAAAAGTGTACTCTGCTTTTAATCTCTCAGGAGGTTTAGGCTTTTAAAACTTATGAATGTTTAACAGAATGTTTAATATCATGTGGATTTGGCTGTGCTTATTATAGAAGAGCGGCAGTTTAGCCACATTCAGCAACATTTACTGTCTGGATGGACAATTGTCAAGGGGAAGGATAGAAGGGAAGTCAGGGCCATAAGTGGGTATGAGCACACGCTCAGGGCTTTCTTTTTTCAAAAACCAGATAAGGGGATATGTGCAGAAAACAGGGCCTGTCCCTTGTAGAGTAAGACAAAGCATGTGTCTTCTCTACCTCACCCTCAGTGTTGGCTATCTTGTTCCCGGGGGGGGGGGGGTCATGAGCCACTTCAGAGTTTCCAGAAGGGATGGGATCCCAGTGCTGAGAAGATTCCCAGAAGGAATGTATACCATAGACAGCTCCAAAAGGAAACCACCTCTCAAACAAAGGGATCAGGACCATGGACAGCTCCAAGCTGGTATAGGTGAGCCAGAATTTAACCACAGAGCAGGCCAGATGTTGCTCCAACAAATATCTGGAGTTGAATGTAGGCGTTTATAGCTTGCAGGCCTACTCCACCCCTGGAAAAGCCTCTGCAACTTAAACAGGACTGGCCCTATTTTATAGGGGATGGCATTGGGGTGTGGGGCTTCTACTTTGGTTATCAGGTTCTAGAGAGACTCCTCCAAGTTGGAGGATGAAGGCATAACTGTATCATCGAGTCATGGCAGGGTGTTGGATCCAGTTCCCCTGATTTCTTGGTAAAGAGAATTTCAGCAGAGTGGGGCTTCCCTGGGATCTGGTCTATTGGGACTTTCCACTCTGTCTCATCATTTGGGCTTTCTCAATCTGGGTTCATGACACTTGTCAGGGGACACTTTGAGACCCATGAAAAAAAATCTAGGTTTCTGCCTCTTGCTTACTGGTGATGTGTTCTGGTATGGCAGTCTTGCCTGAATCACCTGTGAAGCACTTTGTGGCCCTGGCAAAATATATGTTGACGACACCTACAGAGCAAAAGGAGAGTTTCTTGGGAAAGAGCAGCATACCCTTTGAAATAGGAGAGACACTATCTGAAACATGCCTTTGACTTTCGGTCTGGTTGGCATAAGACACCATCGACGTGCTGTCCCCTGATTCCCAAATGGTAGAACCAAATGGTAGGAAGTTGTCCAGTGGGAGACTGAAGCCTGGCGGTCATAGGAACATAGGCATAGGAAATTGCCATATACTGAGTCAGACCATTGGTCTATCTAGCCAATCAGAACTCTCATTGCCCAGGCAAAGTCCCAGTCTGGGCAGGAAGCTTTTATAGTCCCTCTTATTGAGAACCAGTAGCCAGCATGGTGGGCAGAGTCATTCTAGTACCTGGAGAACCTGCTGCCAGTCTGTGTAGACAATACTGAGCTAGATGGACCAATGGTCTGACTCAGAAGATGGCAGCTTCCAATGTTCCTATATTCCTAATCTCTGACTCCCTAGAACAGGGGCACTTAAACTTGGGTCCCCGGATGTTGGACTACAACTCCCATCATCCTGAGCTCCAATGGCCAAAGGGATAACTGACAAGCATTTGTACCTATTATATTTAATACAGTTAAAATACTTTCTTGAACATATTGAGCAACTGTATTTAGGTTGTTTTGCATTTATTCTTACCCTCACCCCAGTGTGTCTTCAGAATCCCTAACCATAACATTTCTAGCTAGGATCCTGCCCTTTCCTCCATCCCCTTTTGCCTTCTTCACTCCATTTTATGTGCAGCACAGCATGACCCAGTGACGGTTCCGTCACGGATCCAGTCCCAGGAAACCCTGGCAAAGAGGCTCTCCCCTGTGGTCTTGGGCTTCTTCACCCAGGCACGGGGCTCTCCCTCCCATCTGTTAATTATTATTTCTGTGCATCATCCTTTAAAAATAGCCGTTAATGGGAGATCCACAAGCTGTGTGTGTGGGGAAAATTTATGGGCCCCAAGATTTACTTAGCCTACCAGCAGCAGTATTGATTTTTATTTAGGAGAATAATTAAATATTTATTTTCACTTTGTTAAGCTTGGGAGGTCGAAACCCACATAAAGCGGAACAGCACACAAGGCAGAGGAGATCAATGGGTTGTGGTTTGGGGGATATTTCACACACCTCACGTGGATGGCCTCCCCAGGAGAAGCAGCTGGGATCTCCTTCCTCATCTGCTCCCCGTCCCTGGGAGTGCGAGCAGTTGACCCAAGGCAGTCTGGATGAACCTGGGAGCCTGAACCTAGGATGAAGCCCAGGAGTTCTCCTACATAGATCCCCAGATGTTGCTGGACTAAAACTCCCACCATCCATAGCCACAAGGGATAAATTGTGACGGGGGATTATGGGAGTTGTTGTCCAACAACATCTAGGGACCCACATTTGAGATTTGCCTTACTTTGCCTTAAGGTTGTGGATAGCTTGGGGGCAGTGTTATCTCTCATTTTTTCCCCATCTGTGTGCAGGATGAGTTTTGTTCTAGGGAGCAGTATTTGTTCACGTGCATTCAGAATGAGGCCCTGAGTGGGATCTAAAAGTAACTGAGCGGACATCCAAAAATGTGTGAACCTGCACACACATGCACAGTGTTCCTTAGAGGAGAAGGTAGACCTTAGTCATGTCATGGCTGGATTACTGCAATGCGGTCTACATGGGGCTGCCCTTGGAGAATATTTGAAAATTGCAGCTAGTGCAAAATGTGGCAGCTAGGATTTTAGCTGGAGCTGCTCACTGGGATCACATCACACCCATTTTGAAAGAGCTGCACTGGCTGCCAGTTTGTTTCCAGGTCCAATTCAAGGTGCTGTTTTTGACCTTTAAAGCCCTTAATGGTTTGGAACCTGGATACCTGAGGGACCGCCTGCTCCCAAAGGTTGCTGCCCACTTGATGAGGTCATCTGAGGGGGCTCTGCTCCGGGTGCCGACCATGAGGGAGGCTCGGTTGTTGTGCACGCGGGACAGGGCCTTCTCTGTGGCTGCCCCCAGACTCTGGAATGCTCCCCATGAGGCCATCCGCTCCTCAGTCTCCAGCACAGTCTTTAAAAAGCATGTGAAATCTTGGCTTTTTACCCAGGCTTTTATATGATTGTCTCTACTGCTGCTTCTTTGTATTTTGTAAGATTATATAGCGTTTGTATTTTAAATCTTTTTAGCCATATCTATGTTTTTATATTCTGGCTGAACATTTTAATTGTGTAATTTCTGGCTGAACATTTTAATTGTGTCATGTAGTCTTGTTTTAATTTTTCTGTGTGAACTGCCTTAGGATTGTTCTAATGAAAGGCGGCATACAAATTTAACAATGAAATAAATAAATTTAACAATAAAAGACTGCTGGATGGTGGGGGGGGGGGAGATGAATAAAAATGCAACATTCAGCAATAGGAGATGAAGCGGATTAATAAAACTAGGAGGCTGTTCTTCAGATCAGCCAAAACCTGGCGAAGGAAGCCAAGCCCGGACTTGGTGGATTGTAGGAACCGCCAGGAGCCATGTGGCTCACAGCAGCTGCACACCTGCCAAAGAGGCCTGCCGCTTAGGGTTAAGGGTGCAAGTGTGCCCTTAACCCAGGCTAAATGATTGTGTGTTGGTGCTGTATGGCGCTGCACTGTGCTGCTCCCACACAGCAGCCAGTGCCGAAACAATCTCCATAATGCACCACACACTCGCATGGTGCATGATGTGAGTTAGGAACATAGGAAGCTGCCATATACTGAGTCAGGCCATTGGTCCGTCTAGCTCAGTATTGTCTACCCAGACTGGCAGCGGCTTCTCCAAGGTTGCAGGTAGGAATCTCTCTCAGCCCTATCCTGGAGACGCTGCCAGGGAGGGAACTTGGAACCTTCCGCTCTTCCCAGAGTGGCTCCATCCCGTAAGGCAGGCTTCCCCAACCTGCGGCCCTCCAGATGTTGATGAACTGTGGCTAGGGATGCTGGGAGTTGTAGTTCAGCAACATCTGGAGGGCTGCAGGTTGGGGAAGCTTGCCCTAAGGGGAATATTTTAATTAATTAATTACATTACATTACATTACATTTATATCCCGCTGTTCCTCCAAGGAGCCCAGAGTGATGTACTACATTCTTGAGTTTCTCTTTCACAACAACCCTGTGAAGTAGGTTAGGCTGAGAGAGAAGTGACTGGCCCAGAGTCACCCAGCTAGTCTCATGGCTGAATGGGGATTTGAACTCGGGTCTCCCCGGTCCTAGTCCAGCACTCTAATCACTACACCACGCTGGCTCTCTTGCAGTGTATATCTTGAATATCTCGCAGTGCTCACCCTTCTAGTCTCCCTTTCATATGCAACCAGGGCAAACCCTGCTTAGCTAAGGGGACAAGTCATGCTGGCTACCACCAGACCAGCTCTCCTTTCCCAGACCCAGTTCCGGGGGCTGGGGTGACACGTTTTGGCCCCTAACCCTCCGCACTGCCAGAGGAGGCAGCTGAACATCTGGGCACGTAATCTCCGCACCCAGACTCAGAGCAGGGCTCATCTGCTGGGGAGGTCAGCTTTTTAAGGCTTCCCCTCCTCGTGCCCTCAAGCCCTTCCTCACCAATCGTTAGCAAAGGCTCTAGACCACAGGGAGCCCTGCTTGCTGAAGGGTTTACTGCCATTTCCAAAATACAAGACCCTGGATTATTATGGAAACTCTATCAGAAGATCGGGAGCTGCCTTATACCAAGTCAGAGCATTGGTCCATCTAGCTGAGTATTGTCTACACTGACTGGCAGCGGGTCTCCAACGTTTCAGGCAGGAGTCTCTCCCAGCCTCACCTGGCGATGCTGCCAAGGATCGAACCCGGGACCTTGTGCACGCACAGCCGATCCTCTGCCACTAAAGCTCGCTCCATCCCCCAGCTGGCCAAGAAAGGATAAAATAGATTTATAGAGCATGGGTGGGCAGAGAGTATTTTCCTCCCTGCAAACCTTTGGCATCTCTTCTTCTGAAAACTGCTCCCTGGCAAGGAGATGGCAAAGCAGGAGAACCCTCTGAAGACATCAGTTCACATTACACGGTGTGTACGGGCGTTTGCGAGATCTGTCAGATATCATGGCCTGATGTGAACTTGGGCGTGTTTGGCTCTTTCTCTGCCTTGCTCCAAAAGGCGTTTTTTGCTCCACCCTCTCCTCCAATCAGCTCCCTTGCAGGAGTCAGGCGAGAGACCTCTTTAAAGATTCATAGGCCCATGTTTCATTGGGGTGGATTTTCATACACACACTCGCACACATTGCTCGATTGATCCATTTTGTGTTATTTCAAATGGCTGCTCAATTTTTAATGGTGTTTGGCACACTTTGTTACAAAGATTCCTGGCCAGGCATCCCGACACTTGTGGAAGGTCTCCACAGCCATCTGCCCTTCATCTTATATAGGAAGATAGGAACCAGATTTAGACTGAGTCAGACCATCGGTCCGTCTAGCTCTGTAATGGCTATTCTGACTGGTGACAGCTCTCCAAGGTTTCAGGCAGGAGTCTTTCCTTCCCTTACCTGGTGATGCTTCTGGGGGCTGAAACTGGGACCTTCTGCACGCAAAGCAGATGCTCTACCACTGAGCTACAGCTCCATCTTCCTTGAAAGGGGCAACTGGAAATTCCAGTTTGGGAGCCTGTATTGCAAAGTCCCAGTTCCTGAAGCCTAAACCAGAACCCCAGCCAGCAGCCCTTCTTAAAACGCAGTGGACAGTGGACACTATGTTCCAGGTGAAGTCTGTCCCGTCTCCTGAGGGGAATATCTCACAGTGCTCACACATTTATGTATTTATTTTAATTTTATTTTGTTTAGCACATTTATATACCACCCATAGAAAAAAGTCCCTGGGTGGTTCACATGGCTCCCATTCAAATGCAAACCAGGGTGAACCCTGCTCAGCAACAGGGACAATTCATGCTTGCTCTCACAAGACCGGCTCTCTTCTCATAATAGATTGGTTATGCCTTAACTATTAAGAGATCTTGTGTATGTGCTCATGCATCCTAAATTTAATGTCCATTGCTGCAGCATAATACCATCAAAGAAACTGATCCATGCAAGATCGAAAACAGAGCAAACAGTCCTAGGAAAAAGGTACACGCTGGAAACCAATGCAAGAAATTTTTTAAAACCCACATTTCCCCAAGGTCCCTATTTTCTTTTCAGTAGAGTTCTGCAAAGCACTTAAAGCAACAGCTTAGCTTGATGTCCATGCAGCAAGAAGGGACATCGTCTCTCCCAGCAAGGAAAAGGAAAAACAATAAGCATCAATCATTAGCATACATTATAATTCAGTTATAACATATGCTGATTTAAAATTGCCCATTGCTTAGCATGGAAGCAGAGCTAAAAAATACAGGCAGGTGGTTGACAAACAAATCAATAGCATGGTCTAGTTGGGTTCGAAACCGCTGTGGGGATCTTCAACTTGTGTGTTCAGGCTTCTGACCCTAGTCCCTGCCGTAATGGCACATCTCAAAGACATCGGGACATAGGACGCAGCCTTAGACTAAGTCAGGCTCTTAGTCCATCTAGATCAGTATTGTCTACATCAGTGGTTCCCAACCAGGCTTCCTCCGGATGTTGCTGAACTACAACTCCCATCACCCCCAGCCACAATGCATTGTAGCTGGGAATGATGGACATTATAGTTCAGCAACATCTGGAGGAACCCTGGTTGGGAACCACTGGTCTACACCAGGGTTGCACAACACCTCCAGGTGTTTTTGGACTACAACTCCCATCATCCCTAGCCCTGGTGGCCAATAGTCAGGGATTATGGGAGTTGTAGTCCAGTATCTATAGGAGGACCGAAGCTGTGCAGCCCTGGTCTCCTCTGACTGGCAGCAGCTCTCTAAGATTTTAGGCAGGAGTCTTTCCCAGCCCTACCTGGAGATGCTGCCAGGGACCTCTTGCATGCAAAGCAGATTCTCCTCCACTGAGCTGTGACCCCATCCTGTCCACAAATGCAAAAGCCCTGAGCTCTGGGTATATTCACATACATCCTGAAAATATAGGCAGACGGCATTTTTTGGACGAAGAAAACAGCGTTGTAAAACCCTTCCTCAAATAAGGAAATGTTCTGGTGTGAAAACAAAACAAACCATGATGCCTGGAGAGGTCAATCACTTTTAAAGCTATACTACACAATGCGATACTCTGGATGCATTCCAGATCTAGTTGTAGTGCAGAGAGTCTCATGCACTGAGGCTGTTCTCATGGGCAGCGAAGCTCACGTTAAGTCAGTGAAGCCCAGGCTTACCCATGGCAGACCCACCTAGGCAGCCTGCCAGTTGGCCAAGGTGAAGGGCACGAGTGAGCCCTTAAGCTGGGCTAATTGCTCGTGTGTCAGTGCCACGTGGTGCTGATGCAGGAGCCGGGGCGGGGTGGGGATCCCCACTAGCATTTGAGGGATGCATTGTGGGATTTCCAGGGACTGGGATGACGCGTCGCAGCCCCTGAACCTCCATGCTGCCTGAGTGCATCATGATCCGCTCACCTAGACTCTACAAGATTGTCTGCGGGGAGGTAAGCTTCTCCTGCCTTCCCTGCTGCCAAGCCCTCTCATGAGAAAGGGCTCAATGTATGTTTTAGAAAGACCTTTTGCTTGGCCACTGGCTCGACTCTCCAGTGATAGACTCCAGTGTTCTGTGTTGTGTTTCTCTTGCCTGCTATTGCTTACCAGTCTTCTATTCTACAAAACACCTCTTTGGTAGCCTTGCTTTGTGCATATCCCTCTTTCATCTACTTCCCATTCTGGCCGATAGATCGTTAATGCTGTAACTTGTGCTGTAATTGAGTAGAGACCAGCTCTCAGCTTCTGAGCTGGAGTAATGCAAGGTAAACATAGTAGTAAACCTTTAAAGCCAGGGACGAGGGTCTATAGCTGTTGTTGGACTACAACTCCCATCAGCCACAACCACAACGGCAAATAGCCAGGGGTGATGGGAGATGTCGTCCCAAAATAGCCGGAGCGTCTCAGATTAGCCAACCCTGCTTTATAATATTTGGGCCCATAATACCTGAAGGACCGCCTTCTGCCCACCCTCCCAGGATGGAGATCACAATGGGTGGGCAGAACCACCAGGCTGCCAGTACAAGCCACCATTGACTGAGGCTCAATCGGCATGCTCATAGAACAGGGCCTTTTCAGTGGCAGCCCCAGGCTCTACCGCAGAGGTTTGGTGACTTCTCCTCCCTGCCAGCCTTCAAAAATACTTTAAAAACTTACCTGTTTTGCCAGGCCTTTAATAGCTGATGGCAGGAAGCTTCTGTAGATATTGTTTTAAATGCTACACCAGTGGTGGCTGGTGAGGGCGCTGCTGGGGGTGGCAGCAGGAGGCACCTTTAAGTGTAAATTAAACTCCGCTGCGGCGGAGGATTGACTCTGCCACTCAGTTGGCCTCTGCGCATGCGCGAAGGCCATTTTCTGGCAATGCAAATGGCCTCTGCCAGCTGACTGACTGAGCCGCTCCTCCGCCCAGGGGAGTAACTATAATAGCGCAAGGGGAGACAGTTGTCTGGGGGCCCACTGCCTTGGGCCCCCCCCCGAGGCAAGTCACATGCCTGACTCCCCCAGGTGTGCACCCGCCCGGGCTTCCTTCAGTTGTATTCATCCTCTGAAACTGATGTGAGTGTTAAGACCTGGAGCTACCAGAACAGCATGTTTTTCTCTAGTACCAGTAAATGACTTGCATCGTCCACAATTTACAAAACCTTTTAAAAAATAATGTAGGATAATGTTCTATTGTGGCACATAGGTGTTTTTATCTATCTATCTATCTATCTATCTATCTATCTATCTATCTATCTATCATATTTGTATACCGCCTGATATGCAATATCTCTAGGAGGTGTTCAAAATTTAAAATATTTAGAAGTCACAAATTAAAATACACGACAATATAAACAATAGAATAACATTATTAAAACAAATGTTTAAAATTATTAAAATGCTAATTAAAAGCCTGAGAGAACAGGAGGGTCTTGAGGTTTTTCCCAAAAACAGAGGAGGAGATGTTCTTATTTCAGCAGGAAGCGTATTCCAAAGCCCTGAGGCAGCCTCAGAGAAAGTCCGGTCCTGGGTCTCTCTTGGTTTTAAGATGTATGTCTCCGAATTTTGAATGTCACAATTAATGTATTATTTGAAAGAGCAATACCAAAAACAAGACTGCCCAGCTGCAACAGAAAAACAACAGAACAGTAAGTAACTTAAAAGTGACCCATGGGTTGCTTCCACACTAGTTGCTTTCTCCAGAATGAACATCATTAGGTTCCTCAGCTCTTTCAAAGAATCCAGGCAAAGCCACTGCTAATCTATTGCATTCTGATATTTTCTGTGTCATCTGTTTAAAGACCATATTTGTAGTGATTCCCCCCCCCCACCAAGCACAGTCTGTCCAGTGTGGAATGGCAATGGGTTATTGAGTCTTTTCAAGGCTAAAGTACAGTGTGCCATCAAACCCTGTCAACCACAGAGCCCAGTGGTTTTCTTTGGTAGAATACAGGAGGGGTTTACCATTGCCATCTCCCACGCAGTTATTGTTATTGTTATTTTTACATTTATATCACGCTCTTCCTCCAAGGAGCCCAGAGCGGTGTACTACATACTTGAGTTTCTCTTTCACAACAACCCTGTGAAGTAGGCTAGGCTGAGAGAGAAGTGACTGGCCCAGAGTCACCCAGCTAGTATCATGGCTGAATGGGGATTTGAACTCGGGTCTCCCCGGTCCTAGTCCAGCACTCTAACCACTACACCACGCTGCCTTTCAGCTGCCCAATATAGGTGTACTAATGGGGACTCAAACCGGCAAACTCTTGCTTGATAGTCAAGCATGTCCCCGCTGAGCCATTAGGTGGCTTCTGGCTTAAGTAAAGTGTGCCGTCGAGTCGGTGTCGACTTCTGGTGACCACAGAGCCCTGTGGTTGTCTTTGGTAGACTACAGGAGGGGTTGACCATTGCCTCCTGTGCAGTATAAGATGATGCTTTCAACATCTTCCTATATTGCTGCTGCCTGGTGTTTCCCATAGTCTGGGAAACATACCAGTGGAGATTCGAACCGGCAACCTCATGCTTGCGAGGCGAGTCATTTCCCGTTGCGCCATTAGGTGGCCTGGGTACTGCCCCTTTAACCAGTAGCTTTCCCCTTTCTTTTATGGTAGCATCTGCCCCTGCAATTACTTGCTGCTTGTTCACTGGCATGGCCATAGCATCCCTGAATTGGCCCTTAATCAGTCCATTCTTGTTCCCTGCATGGGGATAGGGAGGGGCCTTAACTCCTGGTTTCCTCTTTGCAGTCAAGGCAATTGCTCATTATTTGTTAATGATTATTATTATTGCAATTGTGAAATTTCCAAGTTGTGCTCAGGCTGCAAAAAGGAAACCAGTATTTAAAGCCCATTCACTCCCCTTGCCAGGGGACAGGAACGGACTAATTAAGGGCCATTCAGGAATGCTCTGGCTACGTGAGTGAATAGGAAGCAACCAATTATAGGGCCAAGAAACACTTTCAAAGAGAGGGGCAAAGACCAGCTACTCAGCAAAAGGAAAGTAGCTGGGAGGAGTAAGACTGGCTATAACAGGGCTTATATGAAGGTACAGTTTTTATACAGCGAGCCTTTGCGGGGTAGGAAACCACATTCTTTTTCTATGTAAACTCCTTTGAGGACCTTTGTATTGAAAAGCGGTATATAAGAAGTAGAAGTAGTAGTAGTAGTAATATATTGTGCATTGAGATAGGCATTTGTATAGGGAATATAACACTATATTATGGTGATCCTGCAATATTGTTTAATACAGGGATTCTCAAACTTGGGTCCTCAGGTGTTATTGGACTTCAACTCCCATAATCCCCAACCAAAGGCCACTGAGGCTGGGGATTATGGGAGTTGAAGTCCAATAACACCTGAGGACCCAAGTTTGAGAATCCCTGGTTTAATATATCACTATAATTAACCCATAAGGAGTCTTTTTCACTAGTAGGGCTAAGAACATAGGAAGCTGCCTTATACTGAGTCATACTGACTTCTTTGTTTCATGAGCTGAGCTTCAGTGAGTGGGAGGGCCATTTTAAAACCTTGTCTCTGGGCCCACTCCAACCTTGCTACGCCCCTGCCCAGCCCCAAGGCCCCTCAGCCCCTTGCCTGTGCACCCTCCTCTCTCCTGCTTGTCCCCCTGGCTCCCCACCTCTCAGCTGATCGGTGGGTGGGTGAGGCTTCCAGGGAGGCCTCCGTGTAGGCCTCAGTGAAGCCTGAACTCGAGTAGGCTGGCAGGCCCCAAGCAAGCAAGGGAGGAGGCGGGCAGAGTAGCCACCATAGTTCTCTGCAGCAGACCCTCTGCCTAGGCCAACCAGCCAGCCCAGCCTTGGCCAGGTAGAATGTGAATTCTTTTTTGTGGTTACCCCCACCCTTAGGGATCTGCTTGCCATAGGGCTTTGATAGTTTTTTGGGGGGGGGTGGAGACTGAGAAGTCTCTGGATATTTGATTTAAAACAGATTGGAAAATTTGCTGGCTTAAAAAAAAAACCCAACTATCTAAGAAGTCCTATAAGTGGCTTGTTTCATGGCAGAAAATTACAAAAACTTCTGGAACAAACAAATGTTATCGTTATGGTTAGGGTATGTTATGGTTATGGTATGTTATGTTATGTTTGTTTATGTTATTCATTCATAAATGCACTTACGTTCAAGTTGTTTTGCAACCCAGAAGGTCTGAGTGAGAACTGTGAAGCATGTGTGGTGCTTTTATTTTATTTTATTTTTCTTGTGTGTGAACTGCTCCCCAATAACTTGCTGACTTCAGGGTAAATCTGGCCAACATGTGAATGCAGCACATCCACTCCAGAGGAGAGGTGTGTTAAAGGGCTTTAAAAGCCTCGCGTGAAAAACCTTCTGGAATCAAACTTTACTGAATTTGTTCAGAATTCTGAGAAAACGTACATAGGCTCACACTGCATGGTTGAAAGTCTTCTTTGCTAATCTGCAGCGAGGGGCCCATTTGAATAATTAGTGTTTCCAGTGTGTTCTAGGCATTAAAAGTAGCACAAATATATAGTGTTAAATGTATATCACTATATAGTGTGAAGTGTGCATGTGTGTATTCAGTGGAATGTATTTCCAGGCAGCATACTTATTTTGAGATATCAGACTTAAATCCTGGACCTTGAGGTGAGGGGCATTTTAAAATCTCATCTCTGGGCCCACTCCAACCTTGCTACACCCCTGCTGCTTTCCGATATAGGGGTTTCCCATAGTCTGGGGAACATACCAGCGGGGATTCATACCAGCAACCTCTGGCTTGCTAGTCAGGTCATTTCCCCGCTGTGCCATTAGGTGGACCAAAAAACCCTCAAGTGCAGAAAATATTTTCTTTTGTTACTATGCAAAAGTCTCCGTATAAAATTTCAAAACCCCCCCCATCTAAACTTTCCTGAATACGTATTTTGAAGCTGCTTGATTCCACTACATTTTACAATAGCATTATTTTTAAATTAAAACGAAATTGCAAGTATAAAAAAAATGTAAACACATGTCCTCTCTTTTTTTGTTACTCTTCTAAGCTTAGAGCCTTTGAAGAGTTATAGCTCTGCATTTTAGCCCAGTGGGATTAACTCACTCCTGCAGGCTAACATCCTCTTTGGTGTGTGGAAGGTGGTGGTTGATATAGATGGGAGAAATGGCATGGAGGGAAGGATTCGGTATCCCTTCTTCTAGCACTGCTCTTCTAATCAAATTTAGAGCCCCCCCCCCCGATCAGTTGCAGATCTCGGACCACCAGTGTAGCTGGACCCAAGTCCCTGCGCCATGTTTTGGCCTTGGCCTTGCTCTGTGCATCCTTCATCCTTGTGCCTGTGCTGGCTCTCTCACTGGGGAGAGCTTCTGTCAATTTGCATCCATTCTGTTCTTTCCAACGGGAGGTCAGATGTGGAAAGCTTTTGACCAGGATTTCAGGACACTGAATATGTGACTTCTTGTATGATGGACTCGGCAGATCTGCCAGTTCTTGCCAATGTCTGCTCATCACCACTTTGCCCATGCTTCATTTGATTTCTTTGAGGTCATTCACACAATCAAAAACTGTGTTCTACCTGGATTTGGGTTTGGATTTTGGATTTGTGTGGAAGCAAGGTTAGAGGAAAACTTGGGTAGAAGGGATTATGTGGAAGCAAGATAGGAGGAAAAGCTACCCAGGTGTTCCTCCTACCTTGCTTCCACACAATTAAAAATTGGGAGCACACAAGGCTCCCAAACCTGGTTATGGGGTGTGCACAAAACTGGTTTGCCCAGTTCAGTTTGAGTCCGAGCCAAACTTGAACCGAACTGAGCATGTTGGGTTGGCCTTTTCTCCGGTGGTGGCAGCCATTTTGGAGGCTGCCGCACTTGCGCCCTGGCCACTTGCAGTGAGTGTTTAACTAAATAGATTAAAACTTTAGAACTCCCAAACTGATCCTGAGCCCATCTGAGGCAGCTCGACCTCAATCTGAACCGGGACCAGTCTGGCTTGAGGGTGAACTGGCTCAACCTCGAGCAGGGTTCGCACATCCCTACCCAGGTAGAACACAGTTTTTCATTGTGTGAATGACCTCTTCGGCTTCTTTCATCCCACCCTTGTTTATACTATCTTATTTCATAAACTCCTTTCGCTTAAAAATAAAATGGAGTGGGAATTTTTTTTTGCATGGGTGTTGTAAGCATGTCCTGCATCTCCTGAACCTTAAAGAATGAGCAGGTTTGTTCCCTGTTGCTCCTGGGAGCAGGACGAGAACCTCCGGATTGAAATGCCAAGGAAGCAGGTTACTGTAGACATTAGGGGGAATTTCTTGACTGTAAGACCGGAGTGGAACCATGCTGTGTGGCTGCCACCGTGGCCCCCTGGCCCCCCCGCATCTGACGTGCCAAGCTAGCCATGCCCCCGCGTCTGACATCAGACATGGGGGTGTGGTCTCCTTTCAATGGGGCTGCATGGCCCCCTTTCTAAAGGAGATTGGCCACCTGCGTGGGTGTCCAGCCTGCTTGCCTCGAGCCCCCACCTTGCCCTCCTCTGGGGCGGCTGCTGCTCCTCTTCTCCCTCGCGGGCGGCGGGCGCTCTCGCTTCCGCCTCAGGGCAGGAGGCAGGCACGGCAGTGGCGAGAGGAGCCGGAGGCCACTCGCACTGCCAAATGGGGGAGGGGGAAGGACACATGGCGACTCCCCCGCCCAGGCAGGTACCGTCCGTCCCGCACGCTCAGCCCCGCCGCGACTGATTCGTGAGCTGCGGGCTTCACGTGAAGCCTTCCTGTGTGGAAAGCCACTTCCAAAGGCTCCGTCACCAGCCCAGGCCAAGGGGATGGGAAGGAGCTGGGAAGTGAGCCGTGGTGCTCGCCCTTCCATGGCACCCGGCGGCTGCTGCACACCACCTCCCGGGACTTCCTTTCAAATCCTGGCTCATCTCACACCCGGCCTGAGAGTTGCTCCAGCGGTGCTGCGAAAGAAGCGCGGGCCGATTTTGGCTGAAAATTAGTAACGCCCCCGCGTCTGGGCCTGCGCTCGCAGCCCCTGATTGGGCACGGCTTGGGTTCTTTGAACCCGTTCGCTCAGTGGTGGCTCCGCCCCTGCTGTAAGAGCTATTAGACAGCGGAACAGTCTGCCTCATGTAGTGGGCTCTGCGCTGGAGATTTTCAGACAGAGGCTGTCAGGGATGTTGAATTTCCTTCACTGAGCAGGGAGTTGGAGTAGAAAACCTCCAAGGTCCATGCCAACTCTTAACACTTCATGATTATGGATCACAACTATTCAAATTGTGTCTAAGACTAATCTGAGGAGCTGATGGGTCTTATGGCATCAAATATCTGGCCTAGATCTGCATTCAGAACCATTGCCACACTTTTCCTCAGGTTGGACTTCCTTCCCGTTGCAACAGGAAGCAGGTTGCAGGTCCCCTCCTATCGATGGGCCTGATGTGGCTGTTCCTTGTCTCTCTCCAGTGTCTAGCAAAAAGGACCTCATGATCTGAGGTGACAGCATTGCATTTCGCTTTTGCCTTTGCAACTGGCCACCAATGGACAGGAGTGGGAGCAGGGAAATGCGGTGTCACATGTGGTGTCACATGAAGTGCCGCTTTTACTAGCTGATTTCTTAAGGAGATGTGTGGGGAAAATGTAGGCCAGCAGCAGCTGACTGTACATCCTCCATAACTTCTGCTTAGGCCTAAAAGGGTCTGGATCAGTGTTTCCCAACCATCCCAAGGGCAATTCCTAGGGTAACGCAATCAGGCATGTTACCACTTTTTCAATGACAGTAGCAAATTTCCAAGTTGATATTATAGATACCCACTGGCAAGAGAACATCTACTATAAGGCCTTTAAAAAACAACAACACAGAATCCTTAAATATTATGAATACTATGTGAAATGTGCAAAATAATGGAATGGTATCTGAATTTTTGGACGTTGTTTCTGATTCCGTTACCAACATATTTCGCACTTTTCAGGACCTCACAGTCTCTCTCGCTCACTCTCACCACAATTGAACAGGGATGGTGTGCAAGCAAATTTGCGACCCCTTTTAGATCTTCACTCCTAAGGGGAAGTGGTCTGGGACCAGACCTTGGGTATAGGAATCAGTATAGGAATCTGTCTTCTACTGAGTCAGACCTTTGGTCCATTTAACTCAGTATTGTCTACTACAAAGTTTTAGACAGGAGTTTTTCTTAGCCCTACTTGGAGATGCTAAGGGCTGAACCTGGTACATTCTGCATGCTATGGAGATGTTCTACCACTGAAAAATCCCCCATTCACTCTCCCAAATGTACAGCCCCGTTCTCCTCACTCACAAGAGCTTGTCTAGGTGTATAAGAGTTCTGTCTGGCTCTGGAACTAACTGGAGCAGGTTGTCTGTTCATTGGGAATGTTCCATGGTGTTGTAGATCCTTGGCTTTCTTACTGTCTGTTGGAATCTGGACTTGTGTGGGATGCTTTCCTCTCATTCCGAAAGACTGCCATTACTACTGTCTCTTGGTTGCTGGACAGATGAGTTTAGCCTGAGTACTTTGCAGATTCTGACCCACTAGGACTGGACATTTTGGTCTTTGCAGTCACCGTATAATTACCAAGGGTTAGCAGCCTAGCGCAGCAGGGAAATGCTTGACTATCAAGCAGAAGGTTGCCGGTTCGAATACCTGCTGGTACTGTATCAGGCAGCGGTGATATAGGAAGATGCTGAAGGGCATCATCTCATACTGCACAGCAGGAGACCATGGTAAACCCCTCCTGTATTCTACCAAAGAAAACCACACGGCTCTGTGGGTGCCAGGAGTCGAAATCGACTTGATGGCACACTTTAGCTTTTACCTTAGCAGACTAGATAAAAGTCTAATATCTCCAGAGAGGATCTCTTTGTCTCTGGTCCCTCATATTTTTTGGAGAAACATATTATCTGGCTTGGAGCATAGACAAGAACTCTGGTTTCCTGCATGACTGTTTGTGTAATGATAATAGAATCTGAGATATCTGTCAGGCATCCATCCAAGGAGTCCAGATTTCATTTGAAAAGCAAGCAAAATGTCTAGCTCCAGAGCTTAATTTCCTAAAATAAAAGAGGTGGTGAGGTTCCCAACTAATCAATCAAATAGCATGTGTGTCACTTAATAACAATAAATATTTATCTAATTTGTGCCACACAATTGATTTAGAGTGATCTTGCATAACTTTAAAGAGGTGCCTCTTTGCTCAGTTAACAGGGGGTCAATAGCAATAGCAATAGCACTTACATTTATATACCGCTCTATAGCCGAAGCTCTCTAAGCGGTTTACAATGATTTAGCATATTGCCCCCAACATTCTGGGTACTCATTTTACCGACCTCGGAAGGATGGAAGGCTGAGTCAACCTTGAGCCCCTGGTCAGGATCGAACTTGTAACCTTCTGGTTACAGGGCGGCAGTTTTTACCACTGCGCCACCAATAGTAGTTGGAAAAATAGAGGGATGGGTCCATGGACACCCAGCCAGCAAGGATGATCCACTCAAGGTGGGGGGAAGGGCACACTGCTTTTTGTGTATTGCACTTCTATGGAGTGACTATAGGGGTGCATTGTTACGCTGTCTCCTGGTCCAGTCAAGACAGTACGGAGTGAGGGAGCAGCTCATGGCCCTCCATTTGTCAGCAAATATGCAGATCCTATGGTGGACTAGTGTTGGACTAGTCCTCAAATGGATGATGGGGGATGCCCACTGAAATGCACTGGTTCCTTCCAAATGGCCATAGGGATCCATGGGATTTCTGAATAGCCAATGGCCATTCAGAAATTCTAGGCATTCCATGGCCATTTGGAAGGAAACAGTGCATTTGGGTGGGCATTCCCTGTAATTAATGTTAGTACATTCCCTAGAGTCTACATGATCAGATGTATGGTGTCAGCCTAGTGGACTAGGAAGCTGCCTTATACGGAGTCAGACCACTGGTCCATCTAGCTCAGTAATGTCTACCCTGACTGGCAATCGCTTCTCCGGGGTTTCAGGCAGGAGTCTTTCCGAGCCCTGCTTGGAGATGTTGCCAGGGTAGAAAGTTGGGACCTTCTACCTTCTCAAAAAGTTGAGCTTGGGACCTTCGGCATGCAAAACATAGGCTCTGCCACTACACTGTGGCCTCATCTTGACCTGGAACAGGAGAGATGTCTCCCCCCTGTGTCTGTTGGGAAAGACATTACTTAAACAAGAGTCTGCTCTCCTGGTGCCGGTTCTCTGCTGGAGTGTCCAGCCGCAGACTCTGTGACTGGCATTACAGCTGGCCAGAATGTGGGTGCCCCAAACAAGAGTCTCAATCTCTGCTGAAAACGGAATCTGATTTTTCTTTTCTTTTTGATGTCCATCTGCCTAAGTCTAATGCATTTTGCTGAGCCAATAACTGTCAGCCATAAGTCTAAGTGAAGCTGAGGGTGGGCGCTCACCGGTGGTGCTTTGATTCCCTAACTGCAATGTTCTTTCAATAAACCTCTTGGCTTTTCTATTAGCTCTTCCCACCTCCCACCCCTCTCCTGGCTGTTTCTTTCTCTGCTCATCCCTCTATGAAGAATATCCCAGCCTGTGACAGAAAACCTGACTCCCCAATCGAGGCAGTGATTGGGCAAATGTTAGCTGAAGAGCGCCGCAACTTCCTTCCTGCAGAAGCCAAGCAGGGCCCTCAGCTCTGCAATATTCATGACATGCTGCGAGTTGAGTTGTATGAGCCCTGAGCACCATCACCTTAAATGCCCCTTCCCTCATCGCTGTCTGAATGACAGACGCTGATTGCCTCTGATGTCCTGACAACATCCACGTGGGTCTAGCCAGAGCTTCCCAATCATGAATGTCCAGATGATGTTGGCTACACCTCCCATTACCCCCTGCCACGATGGCTTTCTACCATCTGGATACCCAAGACTGAGAACCCCTGATCTAGGACTTCCACCTTTAACCCCACCCCACGGCAAGGGACCCGCAGAATTGGGGGCAGGGGCACAGATCCAGCTTTTTCTCTCTCTGGAGCAGATGCAAAGACAGCAAGGCTTATATTAATTAATAAATATAATAAATATAATACATTAATTTTTCCCCTACCACCTCATCCAGATGGCTCTAGCAGCTCAAGGCTGCTCAACTTTGGCCCTCCTGAAGATGTGTGCCTACAACTCCCATAATCCCTGGGTATTGGCCACTGAGGCTGTAGATTATGGGAGTTGTAGTCCAAAACCAGCTACCTCAAGTGGAGCAGCGGGGAAATGCTTGACTAACAAGCAGAAGGTTGCCGGTTCGAATCCCCGCTGGTATGTTCCCCAGACTATGGGAAACACCTATATCAGGCAGCAGCGATATAGGAATATGCTGAAAGGTATCATCTCATACTGCGCAGGAGATGGCAATGGTAAACCACTCATGTATTCTACCAAAGACAACCACAGGGCTCTGTGGGTGCCAGGAGTCAAAATTGACTTAACGACACACTTTACTTTAGTCCAAAAACAGCTGGAGGGCTTACGTTGAGCAGACCTGTATCTAGCTGGTTCACATAAATAGCAGTTCTGCAGAAGAGGGATACAACTCCAATAAATGGAGTTGTATAGTTCTGCAGAAAAGGGAAATGTGGAAAGTGCAAGCTTTTTGCACCCTTGTGTAATAGATTACCACTAGGATCTGCAAAGCTTCAGCAAGGTGGCTGCATCATCTGCTCTGGAATCTCTGGCCTTTGGCCATTGTGGCTGGGGATGCTGGGAATTGTAGTCCAACAGCATCTGGGGGCTGAAGGTTGGGAACCCCTAGCCTGGGCTGTAGGAATACCATTGATCTCTGGCCTCTGCCCATATGAATGGCACCATGTTCAAACAGGAAGCATCCAGTGTGGATACTGGGCATGTTGTCTGTCTCCGGTGAGAAACAGGCGTAGGTTTTTCTCTTTTTATGTTATACCAGAAGCACCTTCCATTGTATAGTGATAATCCTTGGAGGGTGTGTGTTTGTGTGTGTGCATGTGTATGCACCTTTTTTATGGTTTGTGAAGAGTGGTGATTGAGGCCTGACTCTATTTTAAGTTCTTTGCAAAACATTTTGTGGTGAACTCTTAGCAGGCAAACACAGAAGTGGCCGTGCACACACCAAAGTGTTTAAAAATTAACTCCTTTTGTGTCAATACTGCCAAGGCTGAGCTGTGCTGAAGACCACCGTTAGATTAGGACCGGTGTCCCAGCTGTTTGTGAGACTCGATCGATGGTTTCCTGCTTTCCTGATGATAAGGGGACGGATGGCAGAGGCAGCCGCTGAGCTTTATCTTAGCATCCTTTGGCATGCTTCAAAGGGATGAAAAGAGGAAATAGAAGTGGTAGGGGAGGAGAAGGCCTCGGCTAGATGCAGGGCCGAAGGAGAAGCCCCGCTTAGAAATCAACATGGAGCCTCTCAGGGGTGTAGCAAGGTTGGAGTGGGCCCAGAGACAAGGTTTTAAAATGCACCCCCCCACACCTGAAGCTCGTCTCATGAAGTAAAGAAATCTTAAATGAGGCTAAATAGTGGTAAAAAAAAAGCAGAGCAAACTGTTTTTTACACACACACACACACACACACACACACACACCTCTCTATGTGCCACAATATAACATCATCCTAAATTATTTTTAAAAAGGTTTTGTAAATGGTGGACGATGCAAGTCATGTAATGGGACTAGAGAAAAACATGCCGTTCTGGTAGCTCCAGGTCTTAACACTCACATCAGAGGATGAATACAACTGAAGGAAGCCTGGGTGGGTGCGCGGCTGGGGAGTCGGTCATGTGACTTGCCTCTGCCCCCCCCCAGGCAGTGGGCCCCCAGACAACTATCTCCCCCTTCCCTATTATAGTTACGCCCCTGGGCAGGGGGCAATGGGGAGTCAAGTGAGGTGTGTCTCTGGGGGGCCCCTCCAGGCAGTGGGGCCCCCAGACAACTGCCTCCCCTTGCCTAATCGTAATTCCTCCCATGGAGCCCCTTTGGATGCAACCAGAAATAGCAGAAAGCTAAAAGGTTCTTGCTCGTGGGGTCCGGCTGTAGCAGTCACCAGACCCAAAGAGAATATGAACAGTGAACCATGCGTACAACATAAGGAGGTTGTTCTCACGTGCAGCCTAACCCAGGCTAGAGAAGCTGCGCATGGGAACCGCTGGGATCGGGCCCAATCCCAGAGGGGCAGTGCCACCTAGCCCAGCTTTTTAGCCCGGCTGTTAGCCGAGCTTAAGCGAGCGAGCCCTCAATTGATCCATGCTATCTGCTCATGTGCGAGCTCAGGCTGCTTCCAGGCCGGCCACACACAGAGATGGGCACCTAGAGTGCCTGTCTCTTGGGGGAATCCCCCAATGCATCGCGTGCGTCGCGTGGGCGCACTGTGGGATTCCTGGAGGTTGGGATGCATGGTCTGCGCTCCTGGGATCATAGCATTGCTCGTCCGGGGGAAAGGTGAGTAAAACAAGTCTTCCTCACTGCCCGCCCTCTGTCCTGTCTGGTCGTGTGAACAGCCTCAAGATTGTACAGCCATAAGTGCAACACAAGCCATGTGCTTACATTTTTTTTATGTATGTATGTATGTATGTATTTATGTTTGCACAGTCAGACAGGTGTTATTGACTGGTTTGTTTTATCCAGACATCGAGTCCTTCCCAAGGACCTGGGATGGCTGAATCTTATTGTCAATGTTGTTGCTGTTATAGATATCGTCGCAGAATATAGGCTGTTCTCAGTGAAGTTGCTTTTTGTAATTGGTGATTTCTGTGGACTCTGTGGTGTTGAGATGCTCTTCAAGGTGCTTTGGAATTGCATCCAGGGCACCAGTTACTACTGGGATTATTCTGGTTTTCTTCTGCCACAGCCTTTCAATTTCAGTTTGTAGATCTTTGTGTTTTGTGTTTTTTTCTATTTATTTTTCTTCTATTCTGCTGTCACCTGGTATTGCTATGTCGATTATTTTGACTTGTTTTTCTTTCTTCTCGACTACAGTTATATCTGGTGTATTGTGTGGCAGATGTTTGTCTGTTTGTATTCAGAAGTCTCATAATATTTTTCGCATCTTCATTTTCTACAACTTTTTCAGTTTTATGGTCCCACCAATTTTTGGCTACAGGTAGCTTGTATTTTTTGCAGATGTTCCAGTGTATCATCCCTGCTACCTTGTCATGCCTTTGTTTGTAGTCAGTCTGTGCGATCTTCTTACAACAGCTGATCAGGTGGTCTGCTGTTTCATCTGCTTCTTTACAAAGGCGGCACTTGCTGTTTGTTGTGGATTTTTCTACTTTTGCTCTTATTGCATTTGTTCTTAGTGCCTGTTCTTGTGCAGCCAGTATTAAGCCCTCTGTTTCTTTCTTCAAGTTGCCATTCTTAAGCCATTGCCAGGTCTTGGTGATGTCTGATTTTCCACTTATATTGTGCAAATATTGCCCATGCAGTGGCTTATTTTTCCATTTTTCTGCTCGGTTCTTGACTTGTTCTTTCTTGTAGGCCTGCTTTCTTTCATTAGTGTTGAATAGTTTCTCATTATTGACCATTTTAAGTGCATCTTCTTCACTGTCCTTTATATATTCTTCAAGGCCTCTTTTCTCCTCCTCTACTGTTTGCTGGACTTGCAGCATTCCTCTTCCACCTGAGCTGCAAGGGAGGTATAGCCTATCTGTCAGGATGTATTGACTGTGAGATGTTGTGTGTACAGCTTTAAATGCGAAGTGCAAGGCACTGTGTTACAGCAGGTGGTGTAACTGGCAACCTGTGAAGCCTGTTAACAAGTAATAAGGCCTTGAGTAATGGCCTGTGGTGATTGGTCACTACTAGTATAAGAGTAAAGCTCAAACCAGAGCAACTTGTCCACAGTGGTAAATGCTGCACCACTGTGGTCTACCTGGCTGCTGTTGTATATGTTCCTTACGTTGTGTAGCTGGACTTACTGAGACAATACATCATGTAAGTGTCCTCAACTTCAATATATTCTTTTGTTGAACTTTTACCTGTGTGTGGAGTGTTCTTACTCAACCAGGTGGGACACAGGTGATTTACTCTGCAATAGGGCGCAGCACCCAACACTATCTACATCACTGTGGGGGTGCAGAGCATGATTGATGGTCATGATTTTCCTGGTCTTACGATCTAGCATCTCTAACTCTGCCTGGGTCCAGTCTATTATTCTTGCAGTGTATCTGATAATAGGTGTAGCCCAGGTGTTTATGGCTTGTATGGTGTTCCCACCATTGAGTTTGGACTCTAGGATTTTTCTAACTCTCCTGATTTATTCACTTCAAATTTTTCTTTTAACTTCAGTGTGTGCAATGTTATCCGCCTGGAGAATGCCCAAGTATTTGTAATGTTCTTTCTCTTCCAGGTTCTTGATGTTGCTTCCATTGGGCAGTTCTATTCTTTCTGTTTTTGTTGTTTTTCTTTTGTTGATTTTTAATGCAGCACACTTGTCTAGTCCAAACTCCATTGCTGTATCGCTGCTGAATATACAGACAGTGTTTAGCAGTGATTCGATTTCTGATTGGGACTTTCCATACAATTCGTCCATGTACAGCAGATGGTTTATTTTACTTGATGTTTTAGATGTTTGGTATCCGAGGCCTGTTCTGTTTAGTATTTGTGAAAGTGGGGTCATGGCGATTACAAACAACAGAGGGGATAGTGAGTCCCCTTGCAAAATACCTCTTCTAATGCTAACCTGTCCAAGTGTCTCGCCATTGATTGTTAACTGTGTACTCCACATGCTCATTGCTATATATATATATATATCTGAATGTTTTTGCTGACACCAGTTGTTTCTAAACATTTTAGTATCCATGTGTGAGGCAATGAATCGAAGGCTTTTTTGTAGTCAATCCATGCAACACTTAGATTTGTTTTTCTTCTCTTGCAATTTTCTAAAATCATTTTGCCAATCAGCAGCTGGTCTTTTGTGCCTCTGGTGTTCGGCCAATTTCCTTTCTTTTCAGCTGGAAGCTGCTTATTAGTTAATAAGTGTTGCATTGCTTCATCTGCTATTATTCCAGTTAATAATTTGAACATGGTTGGCAGGCAGGTTATCGGTCTATAATTACTTGGAACTGCAGCTTTTGCTGGGTCTTTCATTATGAGATGAGTCTTGCAAGTTGTTCAATATCACCTCCGTGTAAAATGTGATTGAACTGTTTTGATAGTTCTTTATGAAGAATTGTTGTTGATTGATTGATTTTGATTTGATTTGATTTCTATACTGCCCTTCCAAAATGGCTCAGGGCGGTTTGCACAGAGAAATAATAAATAAATAAGATGGATCCCTGTCCTCAAAAGGCTCACAATCTAAAAAGAAACACAAGATAGACACCAGCAACAGTCACTGGAGGTACTATGCTCGGGGTGGATAGGGTCAGTTGCTCTCCCCCTGCTAAATAAAAGTGAATCACCACATTAAAAGGTGCCTCTTTGTCAAGTTAGCAGGGATGTCTACTGAAACGTCAGTAGCCCAAGGTACCCCTACTGCAGCCCCTGAACAATCCATCCATTAAATTAGTTCACCAATGGCTTCCTAATTCTTATAGCAACCGGCAAAAATATAGGTCACCCTGGGAACTTTTTCTTTTAATAGATATTTAAATAAAGTTGAGTAGGTCTACCAGGCAATAGGGTCAAAGTAGGAGTGTTCAGTTGCCCTATCAGAGCATGGCTGAGAAGGCTGGGGATGATGGGACCTGTCGTCCATCAACTTCTAAGAACCGCTCATCTAGTTCACCAGGCTGCTTCCTAGAGGCCTTCACAGACTTGTGCCTCCTTTGGAACAGGTGTCCATCCGTAGATGCCCATCTACAGATGCAGTTACTCAAGGTGTGAAGCACAGAATGAAAGAATGCTCATTGTTGACACAGGTAGCAGGCTGTGAAAGTCTAGGCTGAGACCTCATAATTAAGACTGAAACCTCATAAAAAGTTGCAGTCATTTTTTTTAAAAACCCAACTTTAATGATGCCAGGAAGAGCTCTGCTGCGTCAGCTTCAGGGGTCAGGGTGACGTGCCCCATCCTGTGGAGCTCCAGTAATGTACTGCATGGGTACGTGGTGCGTTATTGGGACACACACACACCCCCGAGTGTGTCAGCTGCAGCTGACACATGACCAAAAAAATGAGGTTAAGGGTGTGCTCGGTCCCTTAACCTCATTTTAAAGGGAGGCTACTTAGGCGGGTTTGCTGCCGTGTAGGCGCCAGGAATTGGGCCCGATCCCGGCGGTTCACATGGATGTGCAAAACCGGGCTGGGCTCCCTTAGCCCGGTTTTGCACGCATGTGTGAATAGCCTCAGTTGCGAATGACTTCTTTAAGTGTCCCAGTCATTTGTGCAGCCTGAGTGTGGAACCCGACCCCATTTGAGGGATAGGTTAAGCACTCCAATATTGCAGATCCACAATACTTGCGGGACCTTCCAGGAATGTAACCCCCCCGTGGTATTAGAGGGTTTCCTGTATACTGCTCCCTCCAGCCGCAGTTGCCAGATGCTAGGGAGGATGGGAGTTGTAGTCCAAAAAACAAGAAGTGACCCAGGACAAGCTTAGCAAGGCAGATTTAGAACTGGTTAACATCCGGGGAATTATATAGAATACATCACGGGAGATCCTAGGAGAGCAAGTCCTTTTGAAATTGGTGGGATGTGCTTCCAGTGGACATGCAAAGGCACCAAGTGGGGTTGGGTTCCTAGCTCTGCATCAGTCAGTGCACATCTGCCCATAAGCCAGCTGATGCATTGGAGCCTGCGCACCAACTTGCCTTCTCCAGTCCTACCTTTGCTGCATATGAGCCCTCTTTTTAGAATTCCGCCCACGTGCCCAGCTGCCATGTAAACCCTGGGGTTCTGATAATCTGGTGCATTTTTACATCCCATTTGTGTCAGTTTATGTAAATTTGACATTTGTATCAAAGAGCCTCCCTAAGCCGCTCGGATCCACTGAGCCAAATGGGAAAAGCTCTGTGTGTCAAACAGCAGAGTGTCTGGGGGCAGCAAAGCTGTTCGCGGGAATCTTTTCCTAACTCCTCCTTTTCCCTCCTGACTGCTTCCTCTAGTTCCTCAGTGCCGAGACATAAGAACATGAGAACAGCCCTGCTGGATCAGGCCCAAGGCCCTTCTAGTCCAGCATCCTGTTTCACACAGTGGCCCACCAGGTACCTCCGGGAAGCCCACAGACAAGAGCTGAGGGCATGCCCCCTCTCCTGCTGTTGCTCCTCTCCAACTAGGATTTCGGGGTATCTTGCCTCCTATGCTGAAGGTGACCTATAGCCTTCAGACTAGTAGCCATTCATAGACCTGCCCTCCATGAATGTAGCTAAACCCCTCTTAAAGGGCAGGCTGTTGGCTCTCATCACATCTTGTAGCAGAGAATTCCATAGGCTGATCATGCATTGTGTGAAAAAGGACTTCTTTTTATTGGCCCTAAATTCTTGGCAGTCAGTTTCATGGGAAGAGCAGCTCCATCCCCTGAGGGGAATCTCTTACAGTGCTCAGATTTCTAGTCTCCCATTCATATGCAACCAGGGTGGACCCTGCTTAGCTAGGGAGACAAGTCATGCTTGCTACCACAAGACCAGCTCTTCTCTCAGTTTGTGTATAAGACGTGTGTGTGTGTGTGTGTGTGTGTGTGTGTGTGTGTGTGTTCATATGTGCATACTGTAAGAGATTTGAGATGCCCCAAAACTCCCTTGCAACTTGGAAGGGCTGGAGGTCTTAAAGGTCCTACATTAAAGGAAACTGCAGGTTCTTGTCAAAGGCTTGGCTGCTATGACCCCCAAGATTCGTGAAGACACAAGAATGAGAAACGAATAGGAATTAATCAAAGCTTTATTTCTCACCAAAATCTCAATAAATCTCATAGTTGGAGCACCCAAGATTCCTACAATGCATTAGGCTGTTTCAAGGGTAAGAGTTCACTTACGTAGCACTTTTTATTTAAAAAAAAATACTTAAGGTAGGTAAAGTAACCCCCACCCCCCATTGTGTGGACAGGGAGAACTAGGATGGAGACACTTTTCCAAAGCTATCTAATGAAGTGGGATTTTGATTCAGATCTCACTTCAGTTCACTCACTATGTACTTGACCACATTACTAATTACTAATATTATGTATCACCCAAGTTGATACACAGACCTGGCCAGCACCATTACTTGAGCAAAGTTGCTCGAGGAGGAGTACAGGACAGACTAGCCACTTCTAGCCTTGGCTTGGGGCTAAATGAGACCTGTCGCATGCCAGATTACTAACCCTGCCCTAGAGGGTTCATTAGAGGGTTGATTCAGATCTCACTTCAGTTCACTCACTGGACCGGATCTCACGATCAGTGAGACCCAATTTTTCCGAGTGCGCGGGGAGAGCGGGCTAAGCCCGCTTTCCCCGCGCACGAGTGGGGAGGGAGCCCTGGGTGGTCGGATCGGCTGCCCACACGATTGCCGGCCCCGTGACAGAGCCGGCAGGGGCTGGGGAGCTCAGGGGCCGCGGGGCCCCCAGAAGCTCCAGTATGCCCTGCGTGAGCGTGCAGGGGATACTGAGGAGACCCCCGGAGCCAGAAGATGGCTTTTCGCCTCCTCTCCAGGGGGTCTACTCGCAAGTAGCAGCGGTGCAGAGCCGCCCCACAGCTACTTACGATCAGATAGCCCAGGTTTGCGGAATGCTCGCTCCGCAAACCCAGGCTTAGGGGAGGGGTACTTGAGTGGGTTACCCTCTCTAGAACCACCGGGCTCGTAGCCAAGCCCCGTGGTACTTACTAGCCCGATTTTTGCTGAGCGTGAGAATAGCCCCACTATGTACTTGGCCACATTACTAATTGTTGTTTGTTTGTGGGCAAGGAAGGTGGTGATTGGGTTTCGGTGGGACAGCTAGGATCAGCGGCAGCTCCAACCTCTGTGTACCTGAGGTGGGGAGCCCGATGCGGCCCCCATTGCTTGCACTTTCCTTCCTCTCCTCCCCCTTCTTTTAAAAGTGGAGGGCAAGAGGGCACCTTGTGGCATTGCTGGTGCCCCAGGAAGTTGCTGCCTGAGGCGACCGCTTCACCT
The DNA here is from genome assembly GCF_027244095.1 of Hemicordylus capensis. Classification (NCBI taxonomy): domain Eukaryota; kingdom Metazoa; phylum Chordata; class Lepidosauria; order Squamata; family Cordylidae; genus Hemicordylus; species Hemicordylus capensis. Next base: position 16,789,864 of record NC_069666.1, on the reverse strand, counting down.
CGCCTCATAGAAGAGCTGCCTCTGACCAGGATGTTGTAAAACAACGGCACCATTCACACGACCTACTGGGTGGGCGGAAGGCTTTGCAAACCTTGCCTTCCCCCCAAATGATAGTCTGTCCTTCGGATTGCGGAACGCACTCCCACACTTTCTGCACGGAGCAGGGCGGATCGCTCTGAGGCCAGGTCTCATTATCCCAGCCTCCAGTGGCCCGTAGAGCACTGGATGCTGAGCACAGTGCGCTGAGGGATTCCCCCAGGGGACAGGTGCTCTAGATGCTCCTCTCTGTGTCAGCGCAAGTTGCAAGGCTTCTCGCTCTGCAAGCAGCTTGCGCTGACACACGATCCCGGGAGATCATTAGGGGTGCATTTGTGCCATTAACCTCAACAACCACAACCAATATTTACATACTGCTTTACATAGATAGATAGATAGATAGATAAGGGCTCCCTATCCCTAAAGGGCTCACAATTGAAAAAAGAAACACAAGATAGACACCAGCAACAGTCACTGGAGGTCCTGTGCTGGGGGTGGAGAGGGCCAGTTACTCTCCCCCTGCTAAATAAAGAGAATCATCACGCTAAAAAGGTGCCTCTTTGCAATTATGCAATATTTATATACCACTGACCAATATTTATATACCACTTTTCAACAAAAGTTTCCAAAGTGTTTGACAGAGAGGGAGGGAGGGAGAGTTGTTGTTGTTGTTGTTAATTTGATTTCTATACCGCCCTTCCAAAAATGGCTCAGGGCGGTTTACACAGAGAAATAATAAATAAATAAGATGGCTCCCTGTCCCCAAAGGGCTCACATTCTTAAAAAGAAACACAAGATAGACACCAGCAACAGTCACTGGAGGGATGCTGTGCTGGGGGTGGATAGGGCCAGTTACTCTCCCCCTGCTAAATAAAGAGAATCACTATGGTAAAAGGTGCCTCTTTGCCCAGCTAGCAGGAGAAAGAGAAAAGGAAGGAAGGAAGATGGCTCCCTCTCCCCAAAGGGCTCACAATCTAAAAAAGAAACATAAGATAGACACCAGCAATGGCCACAGGAGGCATACTGTGCTGGGGTGGATATGGCCAGTTGCTCTCCCCCTGCTCAGTCAAGAGACTCACCACTTTAAAAAGGTGCCTCTTTGCCCAGTTAGCCGACATCGGTGGGCATCGGTGCTGGGTTTGGTGCCGCAGCACCACCGGGATCTGGGCAGCATTGCTAGAATCTATGCGGATCCTGGCAGTTCTCATGAGCAGCCAAGCCCAGGTGTGTCTGCCTAAGCCTGGTCTTGACTGCTCACGAGAACAGCCTCAATAAGGTGTTTTGTTTTTTTAAAATCCCAGCTGCTAAAGTAGACAATGATGGCCTGCCTTAGATGGGAAAGATGTTTTATTGTGATGGATTTCCCTCCCCACAGCCCATGGCCTCAAGATGTGGATGGAATCTGAGACACAGCAAGGTGCACTTCTCCAGTATGACTTCTCTCCAGATGCATTCTTTGTGCAAGACCCCAAAGTGCATAGGGTAGGGCTGGTCTGAGGTCCTAGAATCTGCATCAGTGGAGCCAAAGGCAGAGGTTGATTTTGGGACTCTAATCCCAGTCGATTGATGGAGGCCCACGTGCCAGTTGCATTTGCTGTCCCCTGCTGCCGCCTTGTCCTCTTGTAAACTCAGCCATTTATTTATTTAGCAAATTTATTGACTGCCTTGCTTCCATAGACTCTAGGCGGTTTACATGAATTAAAACAACAGCAACGAAAACCAGAGAGGAAAAGGGGATCTCTCTCTCTCTCTCTCTCTCAAAGCCTGGCAAAATAAATAAGTTTTCAAAAGTTTCTTAAAGGACAGAAGGGAGGAGGCATTACGTATCTCAGGAGGCAGGGTGTTCCATAAGGAAGGGGCTGCAACAGATAAGGCCCTCCCACGTGCTAGGGCCCCGCGTACCTCCCCTGGGCCCTGAACTCTGAGAAGACCTACCTGAGACAACCTCACAGGGCAGGTTGAAGTTGAACGGGAGAGGCGGTCCTGAAGGTACACAGGCGCCAAACCCTGAAGGGTTTATAGGTGATAACCAGCACTTTGTATTGGACCTGGAAGTGAACTGGCAAGTGGCAACCAATGCAGTGACCGCAACAAAGCTGAAACATGGCCATACTTTCTGCTGCCCATAAGCAGCCGGTCTGTGGCATTTTGGGCCGGCTGAAACTTCCGAGTCATCTACAGGTCATTGCCCAGTAAACATTACCTGTAATATTGGCAGGGTGTGGGATTTGCTACACTTTCCAAGGGTGAAACAGTCTCCTACTGCAGGTGACAGGAAAAGGCATACATGGGTCCCTCTAGACCAGGCCTGTTCAACTTAGCCCCCCCCCCCACTCTTTTTGGGCTACAACTCCCACAATCCCCAGACACAGTGGCCAAGAGCCAGAGATTATGGGAGTTGTAGGCCAACATCTGCAGGAGGGCTGAAGCTGAACAGCCCTGCTCTAGGCAGAAACAGCATATAGCGTCAGGCCTCAGCTGGGTTTCAAGGTAAACAGCTTATTTTCGGTCAGGATCCGGAGTGGGAAGACAGAGATCAGAGGGGCCAGAGGTCAGGTCAGCAGAAGTCAAAATCCAATGTAGAAGTCAAAATGCAGGTATAACAGAAGAACCCAGAGGGCAGGAGGGCAAGTAGTCAAGGTCAGGGAGATGGTTGGATTTCCAAAGGGTGCAGATCAGGCTGTGTGGATAACAGAGACAAGCTGCTCATATTGAGTAACCAAGATTGAAACAACACAAGAGAAGGCTAAGGGGATATATGAGAGTCATCTTCAATTATCTGTAGGGCTGCCGCATCGAAGAAGGGGCAGACTTGTTCCCTGTTGCTCTTGAGAGCTGGACTAGAACCAAGGGGTATAAATTACAAGGAACCAGATTTAGGCTAGGAATTCCTTGACTGCAAGAGACATTGGAATGGTCTACCTCGTGCAGTGGTGAGCTGGCTCTTCTGCTCTGGAAGTTTCCAACAGAGGCTGGCAGGCATCTCTTTGCAACACTGAGCAGGGATGGACTAGAAGACCTTCAAAGTCCCTTCCAGCTCTAGCATTCGATGATTTTGACAGGTGTATAGGGCAAGCCAGGCCACCATTAGTTCCTCAGTTCACCAGGTCTGGCTGGACTGATGAGTAGCACTGCTCTCTTTGGCCATATCATTCTGGGAGGCACTAAGCCAATAATTCCAATAGTAATTTTGCCACCCTCCCGGCACCCCCAGAAACCTGCCACCTGAGGCTACTGCCGTATGTTGCCTCATGAAAGGGCCGCCCCGTATGATACCTACTAGGTCACAGAAGTGAATCCTCCACAAATGAAGAAAACATTGCTTTTCACTTCAAAGCTATAATGTTACGCATGTGCAAAAGTATGCAAATTTAACCCAGTCAATCAATCAACTACAATGCATACAATCAGTTGACTGAAGCTTTCTTTATCTGGGTGAGAATCCTAGTTAAACAGTCTTAAAAACAGACAGGTCATTCACACAATCAAAAACTGTGTTCTACCTGGATTTGGGAGCTGTGTGTGCTCCCAGTTTTCAGCTGTGTGGAAGCCAGGTAGGAGGGAAACCTGGCTTCACACAATCACTTCTAGCCAAGTAGGAGGAAAACTTGGGTAGAAGTGATTGTGTGGAAGCAAAGTAGGAGGAAAATCTACCCAGTTTTTCCTCCTACTTTGCTTCCACACAATCACTTCTATCTAGGTTTTCCTTCTACTTTGCTTCCACACAGTTGAAAATTGGGAGCATACACCACTCCCAAACCCAGATAGAACATAGCTTTTGACTGTGTGAAAGACTTCAGAATGTTGTTTGGGGTTTTTTGAATTTAATTGATGAATGAAAACTCGTAAGGTCAACCATTTATGTTGAGTCTAATAGACAGAGAGCCCTTTCTCATGAACAGTGAGAAAAGGCAAGACGTTTAGTGGGGATGAAGCCTGAAAAAGCTTACCTCCAGATGATCGAGGGCTCCTTCTTGTGTGGGTGGATCACTCGCCCAGACGATTGCTGGCTATTGCCAGCAGCATGGAGGGTTGGGGTGCCGGGATGCATCGCCCCACTCCCCAGAACTCCCATAATGCACCACACATTATTGGGCTCCCCCCTCCCCGAAGCTGACTGAGAGCCCCATGTTTGAGCCGGGGCTGACAGACGGTCAGGAAAATGGGCTTAGGAAAGCGCTTGCTCCAAGTCTGCTGCCAGGATCAGGCCCGATCCTGGCAGTGCACATGCGCAGGCAAAAAGAGTCCTTAGCCCAGTTTTGCCTGCACGTGTGAATAGCTCCAGGATCTATTGTCTCTGTCCCCAGGGTCAGAAGACAGCTCCCTCCAAAGGGCTACGCAGCCATCTCTGCGTCTGTGCTTCTCCTTTCCTGTGCCCGAGGAGTGCACTTGTTAGCATTCTGCTGGTGACGCTCTGCATCAGGTGTCTCTCCATCTTCTCTGGAACAGGGACTTTGTTCTTTATTATTTGCTCAGTGCCATGACACAGGATATTGCAGGAGAAGGGAGAGGAATTGACTTTCCCCCCTCCTATTGAGAGAGAGGCAGGGACAGCAGCAGATAAAGACGCACCAGGCAGCTTCAGTGGATATTCACAGATCTAATAACGAAGCCTCCACCTGAGCGCCTTCCTGTCACTCATGTCAACATCCCGGGCAAATGTTATTAAAGGGAAGGTCAGAGCAATCTGACACTGGAGTTGTGTGCTCAGTGGGCGGGGGGGGGGGGGAGGAGAAAGGTGGTGAGGACGGCACGTGTCGTATGAGTTTCTTATGGGTGCACAGGATGTGGCATGGCTCCACAGGAGACATCGGAACACAGAGAAAGCTGCCATATACTGAGTCAGACCATTGGTCCATCTAGAATTGTGTACACAGACTGGCAGCGGCTTCTCCAGGGTTGCAGGAAGGAGTCTTTCCCAGCCCTCTCTTGGAGATGCTGCCAGGGAGGGGACTTGGAACCTTCTCCGTGCAAGCATGCAGGTGCTCTTCCCAGAGCGGCCCCATCCCCGAAGGGGAATATCTTACAGTGATCACACAGGTGGAGTCCTTTCTCACGATCGGTGAGAAGGGCTTGAGGGGGAGTGTGGAGGAAGTCTGTTTGCACTTACCTTGTAGTACAAGGTAAGTAGTGCAAAGTCTTTTCCTTGTAGAGAAAGAGAGCTGGTCTTGTGGTAGCAAACATGATTTGTCCCCTTAGTTAAACAGGATCTGCACTGGTTATATATGAATGGGGCACTTGATGCGTGAGCACTGTAAGATCTTTCCTTCAGGGGATGTAGCTGCTCTGGGAAGAGCATCTAGATTCCAAGTTCCTTCCCTGGCAGCATCCCCAAGATAGGGCTGAGAGAGATTCCTGCCTGCACCCTTGGAGAAGCAGCTGCCAGTCTGGGTAGACAGAACTGAGCTAGATGGACCTATGGTCTGACTCAGTATATGGCAGCTTCCTATGTACCTACCCGCAGACGATCTCCCTTCTCTCCCTAGGTGGGCGGATCGCCCATCCACATGATTGCTGGAAGCCCCCGGCAGCGCAGAGGATCGGGGTTGGGACGCTTTGTCCAAGCCCAAGGAACTCCCATAATGCTCCCTGTGAGTACGTGGTGCATTATGGGGATTCCCCTGATGCCAGCCGGGAGCCCCACAGATGATTTTTAAAAATGCGGCTGAGAGAGTTTAAGAGAGTGGCTGGCTTGGTGTGATCACGGTGGTTCTCACGCATGGGCAAGACCAGGCTTGGTTTCGTTAGCTCGGTTTTGCCTGCGCGTGAGAACAGCCTCGTCGTCTCCCATTCAGATGCAGCCAGGGCAGACCCTGCTTAGCAAAGGGGACAAGTCATGCTTGCTACCACCAGACCAGCTTTCCTCAGATGTCATTGGACTATAATTCCCATTGTCCCCAGCCACAACCATTCTAGCTAGGAATAATGGGAGTTGTCGTCCAACAGCATCTGGAGACGCAAAATTGGGAAATCCTGGTTTATGTAGACAAAGGAATTGATAAAAGCCTGTGTACCTTCAAAAGGTAAATGGCAGTTCTCCACGTGGGCTGTATTTTTAGATGTATTCTATGTTCAACAAAGGAGGAAATGTTGCTAGTACTATTGTAGTACTAATGGAGTTTCTGTTGGAATATGGCACCCTGCTGTGGCCAGTTGAGGGAGGATGCATGGAAGGAAGCATGTTTGGGGATGAGGCCGTAGCTCAGTGGTAGAGCATCTGCTTTGCATGCAGAAGGTCTCAAGATTAATCCCTGGCAGCATCTCCAGGTAGGGCTGGGAAAGACCCTTGCCTGAAACCTTGGAAGGCCTCTGCCAGTCAATGCCAACAATACTGAGCTCGATGGGCCAGTAGAAGGCCGCTTCCTATGTACTGAAATTGGAGAGGAATCATAAGAACACGAGAAGAGCCTGCTGGATGAGGCCCAGCATCCTGTTTCCCACAGTGGCCCACCAGATGTCTCTGGGAAGCTCACAACCAGGAGATGAAAGCATGTCCTCTCTCCTGCTGTTGCTCCCCTGAAACTGGTATTCAGAGGCATCTTGCCATCAGGGCTAGTAGCCACCGAAAGACCTGTCCTCCATGAATTTGTCTAAGTGCCACTTAAAGCCATCCAAGCAGGTGGTCATTACCACGTCAAGTGGCAGAGAATCCCACAGATTAATTATGCGCTGCATGTCAGTCCTAAATTTCCTGGCAATTAATTTAATGGGATGGACCTTGGTTCTGATGTTATGAGAGAGGAAGAGAAATGTATCTCTATTCACTCTCTCCACACTGTGCATAATTTTATAAATCCCTGCTATGCCTCCCCATCATCGCCTTTCCCCTAAACTAAACCCAAGAGACTGTGCAAAGATTGTGTGGGGGTGCAAATCTGGCACACTTGCTTTGCAGGATACATAGATGGGCAGGAGCTGTTTTCAAGCATCCAAAAGGTTGTCACAAAGGAAGGCTAGAACGACTTTCACTAGAGCCATTGAATGTAGGCTAAAGCAGTGGGAGAGAATCTCGTTCACTCCGTAAAAACAGCCACGGGGGATGAGTAAGGACTAGGGAATTCTGCCAGTGGAAGGGCTGGGATAAACGAGCTCTGAGACCTCTTCCAGCTCAGTAATATACTCTGAGTTGAGGGACTGGATGAGATTCTCTGGCCTAGCTTTTGCAAAATGAATTCTGCTGCTCATTATTGATGTTGAAAGGACTAGTTAATGGGTTTTTCAGGTTCACACTGAGAGCACACTGTGGAAAACTTATTCAATCACAGGTTATAATTTTATTGTGAAATTTTGCTTGGTTAAGCCGGCTCGATTGTCCATGTTTTCATGGAAACCTGTCCTTCCCATTCACCGTTTTTCAAATGAACCTTAAAGCAAGACTTCAGCTCTATCATTTGTGTTCATAGGAAACAATAAGAAATCTTACCAGAAGCTCTTAGGACAACCAGAAACAAACATGCAACAGAGGAGTTCTTGCTTTGAGTGAGTGGTTGTTACAGGGATTTGGAAGTATATTTGTTTTGTGCTTAGAACTGCAGCTTACAGCTTTCTTTTGCTTGCTGTAGCTTTGGAAAGCTTTTGCTGGAACAGACATTGATTGATTGATTGAGTGAGTGCCATCAAGTCAGTGTCAACTCTTAGCGACCACATAGATAAGTTCTCTCCAGGATGATCTGTCTTCAGCTTGGCCTTTAAGGTCTCAGTGGTGCATTCATTGCTGTCGTAATCGAGTCCATCCACCTTGCTGCTGGTCGTCCTCTTCTCTTTCCTTCAACTTTCCCCAGCATTATGGACTTCTCAAGGGAGCTGAGTTTTCGCATAATGTGTCTGAAGTTTGATAGTTTGAGCCTGGTCATTTGTGCCTCGAGTGAAAATTCTGGATTGATTTGTTCTATGATCCATGGTATCCTCAAAAGTCTTCTCTAGCACCAAAGTTTAAAAGCGTCAATGCTTTTTCTGTCTTGCTTCTTCAAAGTCCAGCTTTTGCATCCATAGAGTGTCACGGGGAACAGACATTGCAGACCTTTTTATATTGCAATCTGGCAAGATTGCACCATTTCTTCTTCTGCCATTATCTTTTTATTATTTTATTTTCCATAAATACACAATTTCCAGAACTGAAGACAAAATCCATACCATTGCACAGACCTTACAAACTTGACACTGAGGCTCTTCTCACGACCAGAAGAGCTTGGGTGCCTCAAGCAGGGTTAGGCTGGTCATGAGAAGCATTGGGATTCTCGTGGATCCTTCCGCTTCCTGCCCGCCTAACCCCCTTAACAAACTGGCTTTTAGCCGAGGTTAAGGGTGCTTTCGCACTCTTCACAATAATAAAACAATACAAATAAGTAAAACATTAAAATCAATTAAAACTTTAAAGCTTTAAAAGCTGCCTAAAATCAACAATCTACAATATTTAAAATTACAAAAGCTAAAAGAACTGGTTAAAAAAATGAGTCTTCAAGGATCTTTTAAAAACCGCTAGAGATGAGGAGAGTCTTATGTCAGCAGGAAGTGCATTCCAAAGTCTTGGAGCGACAACTGAGAAGGCCCGTCCCTGAGTGGCCACCAAATGACTTGAAGGTAGCCACAGACAGGCCTCCCCTGACGAATGCAGTGGACGATGGGGATCACGCAGAAGAAGACGCTCTGTTAAATACCATGGGCCTAAGCTGTTTAGGGCTTTATAGGTTATAACCAGCATTTTGTATTTTGCCCGGAAACCTATTGGCAGCCGGTGTAACTCCTGTAATATAGGGAGTAATATGGTCTCTTCGAGATGACCCAGAGACTAACCTGGCTGCCGTGTTCTGTACTAATTTTAGTTTCCAGACTACGTACAAAGGCAGCCCCACATAGAGCGCATTGCAGTAATCAAGTCTGGAGGTTACCAGCAAATGTACTACTGTTCTGAAGTCATGAATCTCAAGAAACGGACGCAGCTGGCGTATCAACTGAAGCTGATAAAAAGCACTTCTGGCCACTGCCTCAGCCTGAGAAACCAGGGAGAGGCGTGAACCCAGAAGCACTCCCAAACTGCGTACCTGTTCCTTCCGAGGAAGTGTGACCCCATCTAGAACAGGCAGGCAGTTCCCCGAGTAATGACCCCGCACAACAAGTACTTCCGTCTTGTCTGGATTCAGTCTCAGTTTGTTATCCCTCATCCAGCCCATTTCCGCCTCCAGGCAGGCATTTAAGGAGGATATGCCTTCTCCTGATGAAGTTGACATGAAGAAATAGATTTGGGTGTCATCAGCATACTGATAGCACCCAGCTCCAAATCCCCTGATGATCTCTCCCAGCAGTTTCATGTAGATGTTAAAAAGCATTGGAGACAATATGGAGCCCTGAGGGACCCCATATAAAAGCTCAAGTTTTGAAGAGCAACAGTCTCCAAGCGGCACCATCTGGAATCCGCTCGAGAGATAGGAGCGGAACCACCACAAAGCAGTGCCTCCTACACCCAGCTCCCTCAGACGCTCCAGAAGGATACTATGGTCAATAGTATTGAAAGCTGCCGAGAGATCCAAAAGGACCAACAGAGTCACACTTCCTCTGTCAAGTCCTGATTTGAGATCATCCATCAGGCCGACCAAGGCAGTCTCTACCCCGTAGCCTGCCCGAAAACCAGTTTGAAATGGGTCTAGATGATCAGTTTCTTCCAAGACCGCCAGGAGCTGGGAGGCCACCACCTTCTCAGTCACCTTACCCAACCATGGGAGGTTGGAGACAGGCCTGTAGTTATTAAACTCTGAGGGATCCAAGATAGGCTTCTTAAGAATAGGTCTAATAATTGCATCCTGCCCTCCCTCAGAGAGGCATCAATAATTGCCACCAGCCCCTCCACAACAACCTCCCTGCCAGTTAGTGTAAGCCACGTTGGGCAAGGATCAGGTAGACAGGTGGTAGGACGCACCACTCCAAGCAGCATGTCCACATCCTCAGGAGTCACAAACTGAAACTGATCCAGTTTAAGCACATAAGAGGAGTCGCTGGATACCTCTGCATCTGATACTGCGCTAACTGTGGAGCTGTCGTCCAAGTTGACCTGAATATGAGAGATTTTGTCCACGAAAAAATCATTAAAAGCGTTACAGTGGGCAACTGATGGATCCAGATTTTGATTCAAGGGAGCAGGGGGTCCTACTAGCCCCCTCACAACCCTAAAAAGCTCTGCTGGGCATGAGTTTGTGGAAGCAATACTGGCAGAAAAGAAACACTTGTTTTCTGCACGTATAGCCAGAGCATAGATCTTTAAGTGAGCTCTGTGTCGTAATCTGTTGGATTCGAGTCGTGTCTCCCTCCACTTGCGTTCCAGTCTTCTGCCTTGCCGCTTCAGCTCCCGCAGATCTTCCGTATACCAAGGAGCCATTTTTGAAACGGGTCGGAGAGGACGCTTAGGAGCGATCCCATCTACTGCCCTGGTAAGTTAACCATTCCAATTTTCCACCAGGGCATCAACCGGATTGTCGGCTGAGCCAACATTAAATCCAACCAAGGCTTCTTGGAATCCTATTGGATCCAATAACCTTCTTGGATGGGCCATTGTAATAGGCCCCTCACCCCTGCAGAGGTGGGACGTAACTGTAAGTCCAACCTTAACCAGATGGTGGTACGTCCATGACAATGGGGAAATCACAGGAGTCCCCACCCATGGAACACCCCCCCGATCAGAGTGAAAGACCAGATCAAGCGTGTGACTAGCAGTATGTGTCAGCCCGGAGACCACTTGGGATAGGCCCATAGTTGTCATGGCTGCTATGAACTCCTGATCTGCTCCAGACAACCCGGTCCTGAAGTGGACGTTGAAGTCCCCCAGCACCACAAGCCTGGGGCACTCCAACATCAAATCCGAGACCAGGATCTGTTGGGCAGCAGGGTGATCGGTTCACCAACAGAAGTCCCAGTCTATCTCTGGTCCTCAAGCGCAGGTACACACACTTGATATGATCAGGTGTTCTGACCGGGATTCTGGTAAGGGAGATATTATCCTTAAAGAGACCACAGCCACTCCACCTCCCTGCCCACATTCCCTCACCTGCTCCTCAGCAGAGTATCCTGGAGGGAGAAGCTGGGCCCAAACTGGACCACCAGCCTCCCCCAACCAAGTCTCTGTAATACACACCAGGTCAGCCCCTTCATCCATGATCAAATCATGGATTACTTCAGATTTGTTTTGGACTGACCTGGTGTTAAAGAGGAGCAAGGCAAGGCTCTGTGGGTAGTTGGCACTGCTCCCCGAGGTCAAAGAGCTGACAAGGCAGCTGGAAGGGGAAACAGCTATTACGTTTCTGATTTCCCTTCCCCTGTAATGGCCTGCTGACCTGCCAACGAAACTTCTTCTATTCCCCATCACCACTGGAATAGTCGCCCAGAGATCAGTGGACATGCCCCTCCGTCTCCCCAACTCCAAACAGACTCAAAAGGATGAAAACAATCCTAGCCAGGCCAGACTCATTCCTCCCCGGCCCAAAGACACCGAACCAGGCGGGTGGCCCTCGCTGCTCACCGAAGTGGCTCCCCAAAGGGGGGACCTCCTTTGGTGTCGCCCCGCCGGTGGTGGGCCCGCTGCCACTGACAGCCTTCTTAAATAGCCCAAGGGTGGGCAGGTGGAGCCAAGACTGATCAGTCTTGTAGCCCAAGGGCCCCAATCTTGCCAACACTCACACAACCAGCAGAGGTGGCAGGCAGAAGTCTCTCAGGCAGTTATCTGGTGACACAAAAGCAGCAGAGGAGCAGCACCCAGTCTCCCACCCTGTGCCCTCCTGCTGGTAGATAGAAAGTGGTCTCCTCCTCTGCCGGGCACAGGTAACAGGCAGCAGCCTTGTATACTGCCCCAAACTCATGCCTCTGGGCAGTTTACAACAAACATAACACACATTCAGGCAAAAATTAAAACATTGAAAACAGTTTTAAAACACTTGGGATTTGCATAACTCTATGGCCCGAGATGAATCTGAGATTCCTGCCTTTGTGTGGGTTCACACAATCATGCTCATGTTGGTAACCCACATAGGGCGCGGCTCGTGATCGTGCCTCCCGGGGGGGCGGCGGGCGGCTTCTTTAAGGTATACGGAGCCGGTGCTCCGTGCCGCCCAGCAGCCCTCGTGGTGGGTAATCACCTCCGCCACTCACCTGGCTCTCGCGGAGGCGAGCCAGCGGCCAGGTGAGTGGCAGAGACGATTCCCCGCCACAGGGGCTGCTGGGCGGCAAGGAGCACCAGCTCCGTTTACCTTAAAGAAGCCCCCCCCCCCCCCGGAGAGTTCACGAGCCGCGCCTGAACCCACATTACACCTAGATTCAAGGGTTTGTATGAACCAGGCCAAAGTCTAAGGTAAACAAAATGTTTCCAAATGTTCTTCCTCTATCCAGTGGTTGCCAGATTCTGGTAAATGCCTCCATGTGTATCCTGCCAGCTTTCATTTCAATGTGTAATTTTTAATAGCACGATTCCCTATCTCTTCCAACCACACTGAAACCACTGGGGGCTGATAACTGTTTCCAAACCTTAGCTGCCACCGTAGACAGAACAGGAATTTCTGATGCTTTTCTTGAACTAAACATTGAATGTTCTCAGTTAAAATTATTACAGACTTTGAAGGTGATATATAGCTACTAAATCTATTACTTTGACTTAATGACTGACATGGTAAAGAACCTTACTCAAAGGAGGAGACCTGGTCTTGTGGTAACAAACATGACTTCTCCCCTTAGCTAAGCAGGGTCTACCCTGGTTGCACAGGAATGGGAGACTAGAAGTGTGAGCGCTGCAAGATCTTCCCCTCAGGGGATGGAGCCGCTTTGGGAAGAGCAGAAGGTTTAGGACAAGATTTTATAGGGCTGAGAGAGATTCCTGCCTGCAACCTTGGAGAAGCCGCTGCCAGTCTGTGAAGACGATACTGAGCTAGAAGGGCCAATGGTCTGACTCAGTATATGGCAGCTTCCTATGTCCCTATGTAAGCAGCAAGCATGCCCCTATCCTGGACAGGCAGCTCATTGTGGAGTGTGGGATGCACTGAAGTGGACTCCCATACTGCAGTGGGCTTCTTAAAATATCCATACTGGTTGCCGATAAGTTTCTAGTCTTGGTTATAACCTGTAAAGCCCTAAACAGCTTGGGCTCTGAGTCAGTGTGGCTCAGGTTAGAGTGCTGGACTAGGACAGGGGAGACCCGAGTTCAAATCCCCATTCAGCCATGATACTAGCTGGGTGACTCTGGGCCAGTCACTTCTCTCTCAGCCTAACCTACTTCACAGGGTTGTTGTTAGGAGAAACTTAAGTATATAGTGCACTGCTCTGGGCTCCTTGGAGGAAGAGCGGTATATAAATGTAAAAAATAAAATTAAATAAAAAATTAATATTTAAGAGAATGTCTTCTTTGCTATGAACCACACCACCCATTGAGCTCATCAGGGGAGGTTCGTCTGCCTTGCCTCCGGCTTGTCTGGTGGCTACACATGGACGGGCCTTCTCCATTGCTGCCCCGAAGCTTTGGAATGCAACCCAATCATATTTGAGTAAAAAATGGTTTTTCAATGGTAAAACTCTCCTGTATTCTACCAAAGAAAACCACGTGGCTCTGTGGTCGCCAGTAGTTGACACCAACTTGACGGCACAACTTTACTTTACTTTATTAGACTACAGCTCCCATCAGTTCATTGTGGCTGGGGATGATGTGATGATCCCCAGTAACATCTGGGGATCCAGGTTGAGAGCCGCTGCCTTATTTACTGATCTGATCAGATGCAAGACACCTTTTTCATAAGGAGAAGATAAGAACAGCCGTGGTGGATGAGGCCCAAGGCCCATCCAGTCCAGCATCCTGTTTCACACAGTAGCCCGACAGATGGCTTTCCTTTCCTCATTGTTTTATTCCCACCTTCTTCTCCCCTCTGCAGGGTTTGTGTTTGCTTGAAATTGGAGCAAACATTTGCAGCCAAGTTAATATCCATCAAATGTGGCTCATTTGCATGGTTTGAATCAACACATAAAGTCCTCCTGTGGGTCTGGGAGCTTTGCTAGCAAAAGGTCCCGTGAGCATTTCAGGAGTGACACAGACAAGCTAAGCAGAAGTAATCACCAGAAGGTTGGATCAAGTGACTAAACCACTCGCAAAACAAAAGAAAGAAATCCAATTCTGATTTGCTGAGATGATTGCGCATTCGGATGACACAGTGATGCCCAAGTTTTTTCAGAAATGAAGCAAAGCAAGTGAAAACAGAGTCCTATAAAACCTGAAGGCACAGCACTATAAATGTGGGACTAATTAAAACATCTCAAAGTAGTGAGAATGCTTTTGAGCTCACCAGAACTCTTCTTGAGGCTGAATGTTAAGCAAAGGGGGAGTGATAGGTACTGAGGTCATTGACACCATCAAAAACTATGTTCTACCTGGGTTTGGGAGCTGTGTGTGGTCCCAATTTTTGGTTGTGTGGAAGCAAGGTAAGAGGTAAAGCTGAGTAGAAGTGATTGTGAGGAAGCAAGGTAGGAGGAAGAGCTACCTAGGTTTTCCTCCTACCTTGTTTCCACACCTACCCAGCTTCCCCTCTTAGCTTGCTTCCACACAACCAAAAATTGGGAGCACCCACAGTTCCCAAACCCAGATAAAACACAGTTTTTGATTGTGTGAATAACCCCAATGTGTTTATGGCAATGGTGGACACTCCCTGCTGCTTCCATCTCCAGTCGCCACGAGGCAGAGTGGAGGAGGCATCAGGCAACTCCTTGAGGTTAGTTCGTGTTAGGGGCAAAATCTTGCGAACTGAGCAAAGAGGCATCTTTGAAAGAGGTGATGGTCTTGACGTGGAGGAAGAGCACCTGCTTTGCATGCAGAAGGTCTCAGGTTCCATCTCTGGCAGCATCTCCAGGTAGGGCTTGGAAGGACTCCTGCCTGCAACCTTGAGGTTCTACTGCCAGTCAGTGTAGACAATACTAAGCCCAGTGGATGAAGGGTATGACTCAGTATAAGGCAGTTTCCTATATTCCTGTATTTAGCAGTGAGAGAGCTACTATCCCTGGCCAAAAGTGTTCTAGTTCCTGAGGTGAGTGGCCAGGTGCTGCTTTTCTAATGGACCAAGATAGGTACCTCCAGTGTTTGCCTGCCTCACAGAACTGGACGGTGACCTCAAAGAGTCCCCCAAAGTGTCGTAAATAGTGCACCGTTTCAGTGCGGACTCCAACACCCTCTGGCTGGCTGCTGCAATCCCCACACAGCTGTTCCTGCTGTGCAGTTAGTGGAAGATTTTATGACCTCGCCCGGTGTTATTCGGGTGAGGCCATCCTGCTGCTCTTCACTTGTGCTGCTTGTTAGCGTGAGTTGAGCTCATGGAGGGCGCCAGGGCCGAGGAAGCGGCTTCCTGACAGGCCACATGCATCACCAGCAAGTGCGGAAAGGAATCATCTGCCCGGTGGAGTCCTCCTCCCTTAGCCAAGTGTATGATTACGGCCATTTAAAGAACAGCTGGGTCTCTGCATCTTTCCTGAAACCTCTGGCCACCTGGCTGCATTTTGAGCA
This sequence comes from Hemicordylus capensis, assembly GCF_027244095.1. Lineage (NCBI taxonomy): Eukaryota > Metazoa > Chordata > Lepidosauria > Squamata > Cordylidae > Hemicordylus > Hemicordylus capensis. The sequence continues at coordinate 16,774,317 of NC_069666.1, read as the reverse complement.
TTCACAGCCAAAAGTCTCGGCAAATGTGTGTGTGGGGGGGTTGGTTTTTTTGGAAGGGGCAGGCTGTCAGCTGGCCCCCCGCAAAACTGTTCTCACTCCTTTAGGAACATAGGAAGCTGCCATATACTGAGTCAGACGGTAGGTCCATCTAGCTCAGACTGGCAGCGGCTTCTCCAAGGTTGCAGGCAGGAATCTCTCTTGGCCCTCTCTTGGGGATGCTGCCAGGGAACCTAGATGCTCTTCCCAGAGCGGCTCCATCCCTTGAGGGGGATATCTTCCAGTGCTCACACTTCTAGTCTCCCTTTCATATGCAACCAGGGCAGTCTCTGCTTAGCTAAGGCGACAAGTGATGGTTGCTACCACAAGACCAGCTCTCCTCTCCTGAACCTTGGTCAAGTTCAAGTGAATGAGGAGGCTGCAGCTGACATAGTGTGATCATTTTGTTGCCTCACAGGCGCAGTTCTGCGTCAAAGGGCCCTGGTGCCTTCTTCAGGCAAAATGTCGTCCGTCAAAGCAACAGTGTGGTGCTCTAGCCCTCACCTTGGCTAGCTGGGCAAAGAGGAACCTGATTGTGTGGAGCTGGGAGCAATGTCCCCTCTCATTTCTTTTCAGCTGTGTGCAGCATGAGTTTTGTTCTGGGTGGCAGTATCAAGGCTGTGTGTGTGTGTACGTGCATGCAGAGTGGGACCTTCCTAATTCAACCTGAGTGGGATCTAAAACCTACTGGAAAGCAAAGGAAAGATTGTGCCGTCGAGTCGGTGTCGACTCCTGGCGACCTCAGAGCCCTGTGGTTGTCTTTGGTTGAATACAGGAGAGGCTTACCATTGCCATCTCCCAAGCAGTGTGAGATGTTGCCTTTCAGCACCTTCCTATATCGCTGCTGCCCGATATAGGAATTCTCCATAGTCTGGGAAACACACCAGCCGGGATTCAAACTGACAGCCTCTTATTCCCTAGGCAATTTGCTTCCCCGCTGTGCCATCAGAAAAAATTGTGAGTACATGCACATGTGCACACCTTAGAGGGAATACTGGCTGGAAGGTGGGAGCTTTTTTGACCGCCCTTGGGGAAAAATGTTGGGGGAGAGAATCTGGATGTGTCTGGCCTACCCAGCTCCCGCCTCCCACACAGTCACTCTCCCCTCTTCCTCCCTTGCTTTTTGAATTCACACGGCTGCTCATCTGTCTCTCCTACCCTGCCTGGGTGCTCCCTGTCCCGCCCTGCCCCTGTTTAGGGTTGTCTGAACAGCCCTAATAGGTCATGCTCTCACTGTGCTCTTGAAGTTGGACTGCGAGAAGGGAGTTGAACTTCCTCGCTGTATGGTGCCTGAGGCCGATAACCTCCCTGGCCTCTTAATTCCCTGTTCCAGGCAGAAGCCTGGAGAGGCAGACCCAGCAACAGACGAGAAAGAACCAAGTTAGGGGGCAGGCTGTCAAGAATGTGGGCATCCCCATGGAAAACCCTTAAGGAGGAAGCAGGACTGGCCCACACACTAGGAGGTCACCTAGAGGTCTTGGGGGGGGGATGAGTGCGCCGCCCCCACCCCCCACGTAATTATAAATTTAAAATGAATCAAAGTGGGTTGTTTGCCACTCTGCAGTTACTGCTCATTCATTATGCATGGTGTGGAGAGAGTTGATAGAGAGACATTTTCCTCCCTCTCGCATAACACTAGAACCAGGAGTAAAGTGTGCCGTTGAGTTGATTTTGACTCCTGGCGCCCACAGAGCCCTGTGGTTGCCTTTGGTAGAATACAGGAGGGGTTGACCATTGCCATCTCCTGCGCAGTATGAGATGAAGCCTTTCAGCACCTTCCTATAATACTGCTGCTCGATATAGGTGTTCCCCATAGTTTGGGAAACACACCAGTGGGCGATGGCCATGGTCAAGCCCTCCTGTATTCTCCCAAAGATAACCACAGGGCTCTGCAGTCGCCAGGAGTTGTCATCGACTTGACGGCACACGTTACCTTTACCAGTTGTAATGGCGGCCCCAACGAACTGCATTAGGGGAAATAAAGGCAGCTAGATCTCTTGCTCGCCATCTTATGCCGAGCCCAGCTGCAGAATGTGTGCACCTTGGACACACAGGTGAGCCCAAAATCAGCCTTGCCACAGGAGGGAGTGGCCTGTGCACCATCACTTCAGGAGCACATTTCCGAGGGGCTGGCCATTAAAACCCAAGTGGGGAAAGGTGTTGTTTTGATTTCCCTTCAGGTGCAGAATTGTCTGAGGGTAGCAATGTTAATGGGGTGGACTTTGACTTCTGGCTCAAACCGTTGCTTGTTAATAGGGGATCCGGAGCAGATGAGAACGGCGAGACCTGCCCAGAGATCATTGACCACCACTTGGACTGCGTAGCCCAGGCCGAAGTGAAGGTCATCTGTCTGCCGAGGGGCTTGCTCCAACCAGAGCATGTTAATAGACGCATCAAAGTTTCAGACAGCTGGAGAGCCTGGTTGCGAAAGGGACCTACATCCAAATGCCCTGCCTTGTGTCGCGAAATTCTAGCCACCCTGAATCCACCTCTTTCCGCAATAAAAGGGTGTGGCGGGTTTCCAGACAGAGCCTGGGGGTTTGCTGGCAGTGGAACCCAATGAACCTCCCTACGCTACTATTGCCCAGCTCCTGCAACTGGGTAAGACTCATCTCCTACACAGTTTACGGGCACATGGGCTGCCCTAACGTGTAACCCTAACATAGTGAAGCTCTTCTCACAATTGCTGTCCCCACAGAAGAGCAGGCCTCCAAGCCCTGGGCAGCCAAATTGGCTGTCCACACGGCCACTGGCTCCATCACGGAGCCAGTGGAGGCTGCGGGGATCAGGGGCCGTGTGGCCCCTAGATGTTCCAGCCCGGGGCATCCTGGAGAGACCCCCGGGACCAGGAGGCTTGTTTCAGCCTTCCGGAGGGGGTCTCCTCATGTGTCGCCATGGCGCAGAGGTGTGCTGCTGCAGCAGGTGACCAGAAAACCTGGGTTAGTGAAGCACTCGTTCCATGAATCGGCGTCAAGGGGCGGGCTTCTTTGGCGCTCGCTGCCAGAGAACCACCGGACTCACCCGTGAGCCCGGTGGTTCTCCCGATGGATGGAAACTGGGCTGGGCTCTTTTTGCCCGGTTTCCATCCATCGTGAGAATAGCCTCAGTGTGTTCCGGCTCCTAACAGGAGTGTTTCTGTTCAGGGCTTCAGCCAGCCTAGAACAGGAGCCTTGTAACACTGCTTGGAGCTTAGCGAGAGAGGATCTGCCCCCTCATTAAATAGCAATAAAGCACACCAGTGTGGGGCTGACAGCCGGCCCTGAACCGGAGCCCTTTAGCATCATATACCACCGCAGGAGAGAGGTTTCTTGAGAAGGGCTCTTTTCCCTTTCCTCCTTTCTGAAACCTTCCCATATAATGTAGAGGAGATTTTTTTTTAGTGGTGCACATCCTCTGACCCTAATCCCCACTTCCAGGATACTTACTATAAACGGTTAAAGGCTGGAGTAGGCCAGCTCCCCTCTCTATTCCCTTCCATTTTCTATTCCACCCCCACCCCACCCCCAATTATGATAACGTCAGCATTCTGTAGCTCAACTACTTTCAGCATTACATAGGTCCTGAAAACTCACAGGTTCTTCTTGTATTGTTTTGCAGGGGTAAGAATTTCTTTTAATATACAGACGGAGACACTTCCGTGTACCTAGGCAGTCCCCCCAAGTATGTAGAAACTACCACCTATTTTGCTTCCATATTGATAAGCACTCAGCCGCTGAGTTCAGTGCGACTTCCTCTGAGGGGTACGCACCAGCTAAGGGCTTGTTGATGTAACTGGAGGTATTTTCCTTCCCCTGTTAAAAATGACTTCACTGGTCTGTAGGGATGTGCACAAATGTTTCAGCGGGGAGGGGAGCGGTACCTTTAAGCATGAGTAAAGCAGGTCCTTGCCTACTCCGCCACCACCCTGCTGCTTTTCTAGGTGTGGCACCGCTCAGAGGTCCACACACAGCCACAGGGCTTCACCCAGCACCATGCTGGACATGCAAATGGTGCCCTGCACATGCGCGAATGCCATGTCCATCCCAGGGCCACATATAAGTAGATTCTTGGGAATGCCGTTGCAGCAGGAAGCTGCATGTGGCAGCAGAGAGCAGGGAAGGACCTGCTGTCCTCCTTTTAAAGGATCCTGCTTGCCACTCCCCCACCAAAGGTGCCAAATGGGTTCGGACCTTGTCCAAACCGATTCAGCTCTGAACCTGCACATGAACCTTGGTCCGTGCACATCCCTAGCTCTGGTTGGCCCTTCCCATTGGCCAGAGATGGCCCAGCCATTCACTCCCAGGGTCCTTAGCCAATGGTTTAGCCAGGCAGGCATGGCATCTCCCTTGGGAGGCTTCCGGGACTGTCCTGTGATGTTGCCTTGTTGAGGTGGTTGGATTCTTCCAGATGTTTGTGTCGGAGGGTCACAATATTCTGAGGTGGGAGAGAGATCCTTTGGAGTCCCTTGTGGATGGGGGTTCTGGAGGTATGTAGAGGACTGCCCTTCCCTGCTTTAGGGCCTCATCCTGTGATGGCTCAGTATCTGGTGGGAGAGGCTCTTCGGAAGAGCGTCCTGGTCCTTTGTCGTGCTAGATGCTTTGGAAGGCGGGTCTCTCTCCACTTCTGACCAAGGGCTGCATCTCAGGGCCAGATTGACTCATTACTCAACCCTTTGTTTTTGAGTCCCTTGGCTTACAAGTTCCCTTGTTAAGAGTTCCACTCCTGTTGTTGTTCATTTGCTACAGATATTTTATCAACTCCCTGAGACTTCTCTCTGACTCATCAAAAGGACAATGGTAATAGCTCTCCACTCAGGAGCATGGAGAGCAGGGCAGGCCCTTGGCTAGACATTAGGAACGAGGCATCTATCATCTCCTTCACCATCTTTTGGGCAATGATGGGACCCAGACATGTCAGCAAGTCATCAAGGCAGTGACTCGCTGAAGGACGGAAAAAACAAATAATTGTTTTGAGTCTCAGGATCCAGCCTGTATCTTAGTGTCGGTAAGAAGGCAGACAGGAAATTGAATGGAGGTAGAAGCCACAGGTTTGTAGACAATAAGGATATGCACACGACCGTGAGGGTGGGCAGGCAGGCAGGTGAGCGAGGGGGAAGACAGGGCCAAACTCCTCTTCCCCCAGACAATCAAGAGTATTCTGCTGGGAGCGCGTCTTCCACTCCCAGGCGATCTGAACTGCCCCAAGCAGCATGGATCTCTGGAGGCCAGGATGATATCCCATAATGCACCACATGCTGAGCATGGTGCATTGGGGGATACCCCCATGAGACAGGCGCTCTAGGCCCTCGACTCTGTGCAAACTTGGGCTACAAGCAGCCCGAGCACACACACACACTGGTGTTCAGGCGCGCTTCCGCCCTTAACCCTGGGTAAAAGCTGGGGCAAAAAGTAGTGTTGAGTGGGCAGGCAGCATCGGTATCCACATGGATAAGTTGGCTTAGCCCACTCTCCCCACAGACGATCAAAGGGCAGACCAGGGCGTCTGGATTGGCCACCCACATGACCCACGGCGGGGGCTGCAGGGACAAGAGAAGTCCCCGCAAGTGTGCAGGGCATCCTGGAGAGACCCCCAAGCCTAGGAGGCTGGCTGCAGCCTCCCGGTCAGGGCTCTACTTGCATGTCGCCGTGCATTGCGGTGACATGAGCAAAGAAATGAGGTTAACAGAGCACTCGCTCCATTAACCTCATTTAAGGGGAGGGTGTTCTAGGCGGGCTAGCTGCCTTGGGAGTACTGGGCTCACCCGTGAGCCCCGTTGTTCCCACAATCGTTGGGAAGCCCGTTTTCCATCGATCGTGGGAATTTCCTCATTGTCATCTCCTGCCAGGTGCCAGGGGTCGAACCAGACATTTTGGCCAATGGATTAGGGTCTTTTGGTCCCTGCATCACCATGTTAGTTTGCAGCTGAAGGGAGCTGGTGACCTGATCTTGACTGCTCTACAGTGCCACCACTATAGATGGCTGGAATGTGGTACTACCATTTCCAGCCCAACAAGGGTCAAGTGACACAAGCAACCAATAGAGTTCTCTTTTGCCCTTTATAGGCTGATGATACTGGCCTGTCTCCTCATTCTGTTGGTCATAAACTTCCTTGATAACTCTGTGCCTGCCAAGCATGACATTTACACGCAAGCTGCAGCATCAGGGCCTTCATAGTTCACTGGCGGCTCCACTCTGCCTTGCAACATGCCTAGTAGTATTTCCTGGGCTGATATAAGGGTAGTGAAATGTCAAATCTTACTTGCATGAGTTTTAAGGAAGCAGTTGAAAATGTGCTGCTCTGTCTATAACAAAGCAAATGCTCTGCAGTTCAAAAACCACTTGATGTGGCTCAAGCCCACCTTAGGCAAGAAGCGATTCCTTGCTCCCCTGTAGAGAAACTGCAGCTTTTTATTGGCTAGTAAAAATGAACAGAGCAGAGGCCAGTTTTGTCTCTCTTGTGCTTGTTTGCCAATTACAAATGCAAAATATTTAATAGGCTTTAAACGACATCCAGGGATCGGTTCTCTGTTAGTTCCATTGCTTTAGGATTTGAGCAAATCATAGCTTTGGTACTTTTGGAAATATTTTGTGAGACCTTTCTGGGTATGTTTTCCCCATTTTGCTTTTTTTTTTTTTTTTTTTAAAGGAGGGATCTTGGTTTATTGGCTGTGAATGATGAGCAACGTTGTCATTTTTGATGTGCAATAGCCATAAGCCACTGTGATCAGGTATGCCACAGAAGCAATGCTAATGTTGAACATTATAGCGAATGGTGCTGTAACTCAGTGGAAAGTTGAGACTTGTGTTTTGGGCGGTATAGACACATACTAAATAAATAAATAAAAGCATCACTGTAGCAGGTTCAATTCCTGTTCAGTCCCTGGTATTCTTATGTTGTAGGGAAAGATTTCTGCCTGGCTTTCAGCCGCTGCCAGTCAGCAAAGACAATATTTAGCTAGATGGACAACTGAAGGCAGCTTCCTATGTTCCTATGGAAAGAGAGAAAGCCAGCTGCTTTTCCCATTGGAGCAGTGATTCCAAACCGTAGGTTCACAGATATTGTTGAATTGCATGCAAGTTGAGCATCCCATTAAGGGGAGAGAACTGGAGCGGAAACATGTTGAAGAAATAAATGGGCAACAGTGAACAGAAGCGAGGCAAGTTAAATGACTGCATTCCTAAAGGTCCCCTGAAACAGTAATGTTTCTACCATATGTTAAAAAGTCAAGAGGGATACAAGTGGGCCTTCCTAGGGAAGGAAATTCTAGAACCTGGAATACGATTCTCTCTCCTCTTCCTTTTCTTAGAGGTCATGTCAATACAGTTGTCTCAAGCTGTACTAACATATTCTCGTTTTTATCAAAACACCTTGGGAATACCAATAAAGGGAGCGTTATTCCTACCAGATGGACTGTCAATGAGGAGATTCTCACGATCTACCAAAAGTGGGCTAATTGAGCCTAGTCCTCTTTTGCCCGATCGTGTGCTGATCCCGGCAGCAAACCCTCCTAATTCCCCCTCCCTGTAGATGAGGTTAGTGGAGCAAGTCCTCTGCTAACCCCGTCTATTTGATCATGTATTGTCATGATGCAGCTCCATGCCACAGCAACACATGAGGAGATCCCTGCCGGGAGGCTGAAACAAGCCTCCCGGCCCTGGGGGGTCTCTCCAGGATGCCTCGCGTGCTCACGGAACTTCCGGGGGCCATGAGACCCTCAATCCCCGCAGCCCCCACCAGCTCCATCATGCAGCCAGCAGTCGGGCTGCAGGAATGACGAGAGCGGCTCAGCCCGCTCTCCCTGAAAACCCCGTTCAGGTGAGTCTCACTGATCGTGAGACTCGCCTCTGTGTCTTTTTAGCAGGTTTACAGCTGTCCTTGAGCTTTCCCCTCATTTTGTTTTGGGAGAATCCACAGAGCACACTGCCTTTTTGATGGGATTCTGAAGGGTACCAACCCATTTTGGGATGTTGTGGGCCAGCACCTTCCATAGATGTTGACTCCCTGGGAACCTTTTTAGGAACATTGGAAGCTGCCATATAGAGTCCGACCATTGGCTTTCCAAGGTTTTCAGGCAGGAGACTTTCCCAGACCTGCCTGAAGAGGCCAACGATTGAACCTGGGACGTTCTGCTAGCAAAGCAGTTGCTCTTCCTCTGAGCTATGGCCCCATCCCATAAGAAAAGCCCTGGTGGATCAGGCCCAAGGCCCATCTAGTCCAGCATCCTGTTTCCCACAGTGGCTCACTAGATGCCTCTAGGAAGCCCACGGGCAAGAGCTGAGGGCATACCCTCTCTCCTACTGCTACTCCCTGCATCTGTCATTTAGAGGCAGCTTGCCTCTGACTAGAGGTGGCCTATAACCCCTTCTGTCGCACCCTCTTGTTGGCATCTGAGTGCTAACAGTGTAACATCCTGTGCTTTCGTTGGCCCAACATTCTAGCATTGCGCGTTTCTCTCTCGCTTCCCCTGCAATCATCTGTGTCGGGTCATCAGATGGTGGGGTTCGCCATAGTCCACCCCATGACACAGTATTACTATTCCAACTGGTGCTCATGATTACAAGGGATTGAAGCTCCTGAATATCAGCACAGAGAGATTACATAACAGGAAGCAGGGTTGTCCCAATAGATTATCTGCACACAAATGCACATCTGGTGGACATTTGCCTTTAGCACTGTGTTGGGCCTTCCTGTGCGGTGGCTGGATGCATTTGCTGCTGGGTTGTGTTAAAGGCAGTGCAGTTGTCCTGTCCTGTCTCTCTATCTGTCTATCGATCTCCCTCCACTGACTCTAGTGCCCACCCCATACAGAAGCAGAGAAAAGAACTTGCTTGTGCTATTCTGCCTGTTTGTGATGTTCTCATCGCCACGTTAACTCTGCGCTCATAGAACTGTGAACGGTTAACAGGATACAGGGCAGAAGGACTGCATCCCATAGCAAATTAAAAGCACGTCCAGATATAAATGGCTCTCAGGCGGTGTTCCCTGTAACAGGGACTCCTAGATGTTGTTGACTACAACTCCCAGAACCCCCAAGCAAAAGCCATTGGAGCTGGGAATGCTGGGAGTTGTAGTCAGCAACATCTGGGAATCCCTGTTAGAGGGAACACTGCTCTAAGGTTGCTTTTCTGCCTCCCCTCACACCTGGCAGGAATTAAAATGAAGGAATAAGTCACTAGCGTCCATCAAAGAGAGTCAGGGACAAAGACTGCATTTGCTAAAATGGTGCTTCGGTTGCTTCTGTCATTTCCCTGGAGTCAGCATGACAGCACCCTGCCCCAATCTAGAGACAAAGAGGAGGACTAGGAGGATGAGTCAGAGCGAGGAGCCTCCCTGGCCCAGACCCCAGAAGCCTCCATTCCACAGGACACCCCCCCCCACACACACACACACACAAGACTCAGGCGTATGACTCTGTCCTCCTCTTCTGATTTGGAGGATCCCATCAGGACCCAATGGGTAAAGAGTCAATGCCTGTGAAACCAAGCAAAGTCCCTTTCAGACACCGCAGCTTCTCCAGAGAAAGGGCGGGGCTCAGCACCTTAGCCAGCAGCTAAACAACTCTACAGCAGACTCCAGACATTTTGCTATAAGAACGTCTTACCCTCCCTGGTGTTGTTCTCCAGCTCAACCTCTCCTGCTTGGAGCTGTCCATGGTCCTCTTTGCCTGACTCCTAGAGGCTGTTCATGTGAGCCGCCAAGGCCAGTCTAGGGCAGCTGAGCCCGGGCCTGGCTGCCCGTGGGAACCAGTGGGAGCCGACTGGCCATCAGCTGTGCCTCGGCAGCAAACCCTTCTAGGGAGCCCGCCTCTTAAATGAGGTTAAGACAGTGAGTGCTCCCTTAACCCCATTTACCTGACTGTGCATCAGCGTGGGCTGCGCATGTGCGCTGGCCATTTGTGTGACCTGGGTCACGCAGATGGCTAGTAAGTATGTGTGGTGGTCCAAAAAAATGGCAGCGGCGCATGTGCAGAGGGCCGGAACAGCCATGTAATGGGCTGAACCGGGCCAGGGAGACTTGAGGGGATGCCCGGGGGGAGGGGGAGCCGCTGGATACCCCCTTCCCCATGGCCGCCGCAGCATTCCCCCAAGGTTGACACAGCAAGTCATTACTTTTTCTAATCAATTTTGCTTTCCCCCGCCCCCCTCAAACTGGGCCCAAACTGGCTCAGATTCGAACCAAACTGGGGCTCGGCTCGAAGGGTTTCCCAAACCAAACATGCCTAGTCTGGTACGAATTTGGTTTGGATTTGGACCTAACCAGGTAAAGTGGTTTTGTGCACATCCCTACAGCTCAGAACAGTGGCCCTTTCACTGCACCCCACGGTCACACACACCCTGCTCTCTGGATCTCTGCACACCTCTGAGATCAGGTGTGTAGGAAAGGATCCTGTGTGGGCCAATCTCTTTCCCATCCAGCGTTTTGTCTACGGCCTCAGCCACATCTTCATTCCTGGTTTCACATGCTTCTCACTCCTTCCCCCAATACAGGGGGAAAGAGAATGGCATCTGGATCGTGCCCATAGATTTTATTTTAGGCCGATGCCCAGAAAAGCCTGGAGCCAAAGCTGCCAACCCAACATGCGATGCAAGGTGCTGTTAAGGTTATCGTTGCCACAGGAGGGGAGTTAATGGCCACTGTTCATTTGCACAAGTTGATTCATTTAAATACATTCATTTCATAATTCGTTTAGGTATGCTAATTTGAATCGTCTATTAAATAGCACTGAGGCTGAGCTTGAAAAGATAACCAAGCTCTGGCTGGCTGGCTTTAACAAATCTATAAACAGTCATGATGGGTGAGCTCCCGCAGACTGGAATTGGCTTGGCTTGGAATAAACCAAGCAGAGAGCTGGCTTTGTGGGAGCAAGCATGAATTGCCCCCTTGCTAATCAGAAGGTAGGAGGCAGTAAACCCAGCCTTTTCTTCTAGCATATTCAAATGTGGATAGCCCAGCTTTTAAAAACTTAATTTCTACTGAAGTAGGGTGAAAATAGCAGCTGCTCTATCTAGGTCTGCCGATTGTGTGTTGAACTCCCCATTTTAAGTAGTCCCTGGCATCCAGCGGCCATCTTTGTCAGGGAGTTCTGTGGCTAGAGGGACCAGTCAAAAAGCAGCTGGTGTACTGAGGGTTTTCTCTCTACTGGGAGTACAATACATTCTGGGATACCTCCTTCGAGCCTTGGAGGACTCAGGTCTTTTAGGCAATAATGGAGCTTGTAACTTCGTGTATGGATTGAGTTAGCAGAGCCAAATGCAGACTCTGCTCATCTGCCAGGAATGGGGTAGTGGCTTTTCCCTCCACCAAACAATGCTCAGATGATTGCGTGAAAGTTGGACTAGCACAAGGAGATTGCATAGTTGCCCTAGAAAGCAGGGATTTGTGGGACTCTGCTCTTGAGCTATCATTCTCTTGTGCAAAAAATAGCTGAGGCATGTTGCAATTTTTCTCCCTCTCTCACAACACTAGAACCAGGGGACATCCCATGAAACGGGTTGCCAGGAAATTTAGGACCAACAAAAGAATGTACTTTCACTCACAGTGCATAATTGATCTATGGAATTTGTTGCCACCGGATGTGGCGATGGTCACCAGCTTGGATGGTTTTAAAATTCATGGAGGTCAGAGCTACTAGCCTTGGTGGCTATAGGATACTCCCAGGTTTCAGAGGCAGGAGGCCTCTGAATCCCAGTTGCCGGGGAGCATCAGCAGGCATTCATCTCTGGGCTTCCCAGAGGCATCTGATGGGCTACTGTGTGAAACAGGATGCTGGCCTTGATAGGCCTTGGGCCTGATCCAACAAGGCTGTTCTTATTTTCTTAATGGCACATGCACAAGCACATTTGCAGTAGCGCGGCACTAGTCTGGGTGGAACTCAGTCTCCAGAGCAAGTAATTAGCACTTCTGCAAACATTTCATTAGGATGTTGGCTATTATTACTGCTGTTGTTATTTTAAGAATATGTGTACATTCCTTTTCCACAAAAAGGTTATCAAAGCTTTTTACATAGCAAATAAATGAGAAGTTGGTTCCCTGTCCCCAAGGGACTCACGCTCTAAAAAGAAACCCAAGGGAGACACTCACAACAGCCACTGGGAGAGAGGCTGGGCTGGGATGAACAGGGAGAGTTGCTCTTTCCCTGCTAAAATAAAAAATCCACCATGTTAAAAGGCACCTCTTTCCTGGTTAGCAGATGAAAATATTGTATATAATCACCAGGGCTGCAGAAATCCACTAGGCTACTAGTCTGTGACGAGTGGAAAATGATGCCTGATGAGTGAAAAAAGTCCCGAAGAGTAATGTATCAACATAGCTTGACGAGTAAAATATTTTGTCTGGCTGATAAACTGAGCCGACATTTCTTCACCCCTGATAATCACCCCACTACAATTTCAAAATGCAATACTTGATCAGGATAATAGTTTTCAAAAATGGTCTTAATAGTTCTAATCCTCACGATGTACCCATTTTACAGTTGGGGAATTGAGGCTGAGCACTCATCTCACAGCGGAGAAATGCTTGACTAACAAGCAGAAGGTTGCTGGTTTGAATCCCCGCTGGTACTATATCGGGCAGCAGCGATATAGAAAGATGCTGAAAGGTATCATCTCATTCTGTAGGGGAGGAGGCAATGGTGAACCCCTCCTGTATTCTACCAAAGAAAACCACAGGGCTCTGGGCGCCAGGAGTCAAAATCGATTTGACGGCACTCTTTACATTTACCTTTACTCAGAGCAGGCGATGTTAGAATATTGGTCTCTTAGAGAGAAGCCTCACTTTCAGCCATCTAGGAAACCCTGGCAGAGAGTAGAGAAAGGGTGAAACAATCAGATAGCTAATGCATGGATTGTTTTCTTGAAGTGTGCAAAACGGATAGTCAATAAAACACAATCCGATTTGGTGCCAGATTTATTTACGCTGCTCATTTCTGACACGTAAACATTTTTCTTCCCAAACCGCTTCTATCAGTAGTTTAAGCTGATTGGCCTCTCTCTTAATGAATGATTGTCAAAGATTTGTCATGTTGCTGAAATGGGCCAGGATATGTGAAGGAAAGCAAACGGCTGCTTTCTTTAGCAATCACTGGGTAGCTTTTTCATTCATTTTTGGAAGAGGTGTTGATCTGGCTTCTGACAACAGTGTCTCTTCTCTCCTGTAACGCATCTTTGATGGCCTGATATATCTCTGTGTAGTTGATTTGCTGGTGGTTAACTTCTTTACTGAAAACCTCATTTCCAAAAATATATAACCGGGAGTGGAGAAGGATGGCGGGAGAGGGCAGATTGACAGCATTTTTGACAGCCATGTGGCAGAGATGTCAAATTGTCGAGTTCTCTTTCAAAACCCACTTCCACCTTTGCTCCCCTCTCTTCTCTGCAAGCCTAGGAATGGTTACCTGGGAGTAAGCTCCACTGAGCACAGTTCTATCTATTAATTCCAAAAGAGCTGAAAATGTTGTGATACTTCGGGGCGAACCAGAGAGCCAGCAGGCAAGTGGGAGATGCCAGCAGACTCAGGATGACTTGCAGATACACTGGTGTTCAAAAAATCTGAAGAAAAAACCTAAGGGGGCCACACAGACCCCTAGAATTGCCCCTGTGCTAGTCAACTAGCTCTGTCCACCTGCTTATCTGCACTCTGAGCCCACAGCCTGATTGTGCCCACAACCTGAGGGAGGGGAGCAAACTTTGGCACCCCTCTGGCTTGTTAGGTTGAGCCACTATTGCCAGTATCCTTGCTAATAAAGAATGTAAGCACAGTCCTGCTGGATCAGACCCATCTAGTCCAGGGCCATTCGAGTCCAGTATCCTGTTCCACACAGTGGCCCACCAGATGCCCCTGAGAAGCCCACAGCCAAGAGGTGAGGGCATGCCCTCTCTCCTGCTGTTGCTCCCTGCAACTGGTATTGAGAGGCATTGTGCCTCTATGGATGGTGATGGCTTATAGCCCCCAGACTAGTAGCCACCTGTCCTCCATTAATTTGTATAAGCCCCCTTTAAAGCCATCCAGGCTAGTGGCCATCATCACCACTTCCCGTGACAGAGAACTGCATAGATTAATTATGCGCTGCAGGATTATAATTATGGTCTTGTAGTAGCAAGCATGACTTGTCCCCTTAGCTAAGCAAGATGCACCTTGGTTGCATATGAAAGGGAGACTAGAAGTGTGAGCACTGTAAGATCTTCCCCTCAGGGGATGGAGCCACTCTGGGAAGAGCAGAAGGTTCCAAGTTCCCTCCCTGGCAGCATCTCCAAGATAGATCTGAGAGAGATTCCTTCCTGCAACCTTGGAGACGCTGCAGCCAGTCTGGGAAGACAATACTGAGCTAGATGAACCAATGGTCTGACTCAGGATATGGCAGCTTCCTATGTTACTAAGTAACCCTAACCCCTGCTAAAATGGCAAAGAGGCACCTTTTAACATGGTGATTCTCTTTATTTAGCAGGGGGAGAGTAACTGGCTCTATCCACCCCCAGCACCTCCAGTGACTGCTGCTGGTGTCGATCATGTTTCTTTTTAGATTGTGAGCCCTTTGTGGACAGGGATCCATCTTAATTATTTATCATCTCTCTGTGTAAACCGCCCTGAGCCATTTTTTGAAGGGCGGTATAGCACTTACTTAGCACTTACATTTATATACCGCTTTATAGCCGGAGCTCTCTAAGCGGTTTACAATGATTTAGAGTATAGAATTCGAATTAATGAATAAATAATAAATAAGTAGCTGTAGAATGCGTGAGCTGGCCACAGAGATTTTAATTTCTAAAAGCATGACCTTGCAGTAGATATTAATTTCTAAAAATAAAAACTTCCGGGCCCAAGCAAGAGCTACATGAGAAGATCCCTGATAGGCCGGTCCTGCTGCCCTCAGTGGCTAATTAGGTGTTTTCAATGGGACTACTCTGAGTAATTTTTTTCTCATCATGTGTCCAGTTCTGGTCACCACGTCTCCAAAAGAATGTTGTTGGTGGTGCAGGACAGAGCAACCATAATGATCAGGGGGTGAAGTACTTTCCTTAACAAGAGTTTGGGGGCTTTTTAGTTTAGAAAAAACACCACCAAGATGGAGCATGATAAGAATGATAAAATTACGCATCGTGTGGAGAGATTTCCTCCTTCTCTCCCAACACTGGAACCAGCGGTCATCCCATGAAACTGATTGGCGGGAGAAAAAGAAGTACTTCTCTCTCAGCCCTATCCTGGAGATGCCAAGGAGGGAACTTGGAACCTTCTGCATGCAGATGCTCTTCCCAGAGCAGCTCCATCCCCTAAGGGGAAGATCTTACAGTGCTCACACATATGGGTCTCCCACTGATATGCAACCAGGGTGGACCCTGCTTAGCTAAGGGGACAAATCATGCTTGCTCTCCTCCCATTTCTGGCATGTCAGTGGCTACTAGTCCTGATAGTTACAGGCTATAGGCTACCGACCTTCAGGTTCAGAGGCAGGATGCCTGTGAGTACCAGTTGCAGGGAAGCAACAGCAGGAGAGGGGGTATGCCTTCCTCTCCTGCTTGTGGGCTTCCCAGAGGCATCTGATGGACCCCTGTGGGAAACTGGATTCTGGACTAGATGAGCCTTGGGCTGATCCATCAAGGCTCTACGTAGGTGCATGTGGGCCATTTGGACATTTCCCCCCGGTGAGTATGCTGAATGTTGCTGATAGGATACTGGATGTGTACATCCTGGTTTTTAATCGGATGATGGGTAGGCCAACTAGCACAAAATCTGCAACTGGCCAAAGACTAGGAACATAGGAAACCTCCTTAGAACAAGTCAGATAATCAATTGGTCCATCTAGCTCAGCACTGTGTACACTGACTGGCAGCAGCTCTCTGAAGTTTTCAGACAGGAGTCTTGCCCTGCCCTACCTGGAGATACTGCCAGGGACTAAACCTGGTACCACTGTTCCCTCTAAGAGAGATTCCCAGATGTTCCCAGAATCGCCAGCTGCAGAGGCTTTTGCTTGGGGATTCTGGGAGTTGTAGTCAACAACATCTGAGAATCTCTCTTAGAGGGAGCAATGCTTGGGTCCCCAGATGATTGACTACAACTCCCATAATCCTTGGCCATTGTGGATGGGGATGATGGGAGTTGTAGTCAACAACATTGGGGAATCCCTCTTAGAGGGAACACTGCCCGGGACCTCCTGTATAGGAAGCAGATGCTCTGCCACAGAGCGAAGACCCCATCGATTCGGGGAAGGTCCATGTGTGTGTAGGAACTTTTAGTCCCATTTTCTGCATCTTTTGTTTCAAGAAACATTTCGGTTTGCTGTTTACCGTCATCACAAGGACTATGAATCTTTGGGGGAATGACTGCAGATGCTTCTGTTACCAAGAATAACTGAGAGAAGGTGGCGTGGGAGGAACATCACAGCCTGCCTCCTTTTTGGGATGGCCATGGCTTGCAGATTAGGCTGCTGTTCCAGGGTCCTTAGATGCTGGTTTCAATCCACCAAGCCCCTGCACACACACAGGGCCACTGTGGTTGCCCAGATCAGTTGCATCCTCAATGTTGGATGCATCAACTCCTTGGCATGCCCTCAAATCCTGCCTATGGGCTCCCCAGAGGCATCTGGTGGGCCACTGTGTGAAACAGAATACTGCACTAGTTGGGCCTTGGGCCTGATCCAGCAGGGCTGTTCTTATGTTCGCTCTGCCTCTCTGCAAGCTGATCCATAAAGGTAAAGTTGTGCCATCAAGTCGATGTCGACACCTGGCGCCCACAGAGCCCTGTGATTTTCTTTGGTCGAATACGGGGTGGGGGCAGGTTTTGACCATTGCCATCTCCCGCGCAGTATAAGATGATGCCTTTCAGCATCTTCCTATATCGCTGCTGCCCGATATAGGTGTTTCACCAGCAGGGATTTGCACCAGCAACCTCTGGCTTGCCAGTCCAGTTATTTCCTTGCTGCACCATTAAGTGGCCTAAGTTGACTCATAGATGTGCAGAATTTTTAGAAGAGACATGGTCAGTGGTCCCTCTAATTTTTCCCCATCTCTGTGTGGAACGAGTTTTGTTCTGGGCAGCAGTATCAAGGCAGTGTGTGTGTGCACGTGCATTCAGAGTGGGACCTTCCTGATTCAACCTGAGCGAGATCTAAAAATGACTGAACGGACATTAAAAAGCAACAACGCATGAGCACATGCCTTAGAGGGAACACTGTATGTGGGCATCCTGAGAAAAACAGCATTGCTATTTATTTGTAAAATCCAAGTAGTTAGTTCTCATGGTTTTGAAGAAAAACCTGAAGAAAACATCCAGACAGTACCTGCCAGAGATGGAAAACCAGAAAGGGGCTGGGCCTAGCTTCCTGTGATTTGTGGATGGAAGTTTAGTGTCTTGTACAGTTCCCCATCTTGCTCTTTGGGGGTTTTAGTTCTTCTTTGGCTGCTCTATTTTTGTGTCAGTCTCTCTTGGAGCCAGCGTAGTGCTGTGGTACATGCATTAAGAACATGGGGAGCTGCCTTATACCGAGTCAGAGTCATACCATTGGTCCATCTCGCTCAGTATTGTCTTCACAGACTGGCAGTGACTTCTCCAAGGTTGCAGGCAGGAATCTCTCTCAGCCTGATCTTGGAGATACCAGGAAGGGAACTTGGAGCCTTCTACATGCAAGCATGTAGGTGCTCTTCCCAGAGCGTCCCCACCCCCTAAGGGAATATAAGGGGAATAGTGCTTACACATGTAAGCACTAAGGTATTCAGATATTCCATTCACATTCAAATGCTGGTCAGGGCAGATGCTGCTTAGCAAAGGGAAAAATTCATGCTAACCCTAACCCCAAGACCACCACCTTAAGTGGTACAGTTGGAAAATGCTTGATTAACTGGCAGAAGGTTGCCGGTTCAAATCCCCGCTGGTACTATATTGGGCAGCAGTGATATAGGAAGGTGCTGAAAGGCATCATCTCATACTGCATGGAGGAGGCAATGATAAACCCCTCCTGTATTCTACCAAAGGCAACCGCAGGGCTCTGTGGGCTCCAGGAGTCGAAATCGACTTGATGGCACTTTACCTTGCCCCAAGACCAGCTCTCCTCCTAGCATTAAAGATAGCACCAAGTGGTCCTGGGTTCGAATCCTCCTTCAACTATAAGATGTAGTGGGTGACCTCCAGCCAGGCACGATCTTTCTGTCCAGCCTACCCCACAAGGTTGTTTTGAGAATAAAAGGGCGGCCAGTGCCTCTCATCTAGAAGAGCAGAAGTAAATTAAGAAATGCCTCCCCTGTGCCTCTTTCTCCCATTGCCCTCTGCCTCTTTCTCCCACTCCCGAGGACTTTCATTTTTGCTGTGCTATTTTCCAGTTCTGCTTCCATTGTCCAGGTGGTAACGCATGTTTAAGGCGCATCGTGTCTTGGACTCAATTTCCTTGGGGCAGAATTTGACATTTGGGGTGTGTGCATGTGCATGCACGTGTGGGGCTAGCTGACGGCCTGACCCCTCCCGGGTACTGTGTATCCGGCTGGCCAGGGACCGAAGCCGCCCTTGAGCACTCTGTGGTGCCAGGCAGCTCAGCGGATGGGGCTGTTGACAACCGGTGAGGGGCTACTGAGAGACGTGCAGAGAGTGGGGAAATGCGGAGAGGGGGCTGGAATATTTCTCCCTCGGAGCAGCCAGCTGCACTTGACTTAGCGAAGCCGGGGTGGGGGGAGCCATTCCCTGCCGCCCCACCCCCCCATCTCCGCCACTGGCCGACACTGTGATGTATTCAGCAGCACAGCCAGCTCGGTCTCTGGGTGTGTGTCTGTGTGTGTGTGCATGTGTGTGTGCGCGCCTATGTGCCTGCACCTCGCCGGCTCCCCAAAGCGACCGTGGTGGCAGCCGAAGGAGCTGGGGACCATGCAGCTCCCCCAGCTCCTGGTCCCCCCTGCCAGCCGGGCACCCCTCATCTGGATGCCAGCTGGCTCCAAGCTCCTCTGCATCGAGGTAGGCTCAGCATTCGCCGCTCCCCTGCCCTGCCTTTGTCTGGGTGGGTGTTTTGTGTGTGTGTGTTCTTGTGTTTTGGCCTTTGTCTCCGATCCAGCTGAGCTCAGCCGGCCAGCCCAGCCCTGAGCCCCCCCCACCACAAGCCGGCTGCCACTGGAGACCCCCCACCACCACCACCGTCTTCCCTGGCATAGGACCTGCCAGATGGCACAGCCCTTCCCTAGGGAGCTGTGCCCAATTAGGGGGAAAGGCTTTCATGGGGAGGGGGGCAGCATCTAATGTGCCAGGGATCCCTGGGGGCTCCTGCCGGATGGACGGAGGGGGGGAGGGACGGCTACAGAGGCTCGCAGGGGGCTCGGTTGGGGGGTGGGGGAGATGTCTTCGCGGTGGGGTGGAGCCTTGCTGCTGATGTCGGGAGTGGGGAGATGCTGCTACGAGCGGGTCTGTCTCGCAGCCGGTGAATCCCCTGCCAGAGCTGTGGGGGGGGGGGGAGTGGTCCAGAGCTATCAAGGGGCACCTGCCCCCTCGCCTCTTCCCACCCACCCCCCGCCCATGCCAAGGGACTGCTGTGTCTGAGCTGATGCTTGACATCCCGTGATTTTTGTGGTAGGGATGTACATGGTGGGGGGGGGGAGGAAGCTGGCAGCTCGTGCCTGCCTGCAGTTTGTGACTCGGGAGAAGGAGGCCCCTGGATGTGGGTGTGGTCCCCCTCGCCACCCCCCAACCCTGGCAACATGGGCCCAGAGTTAAAATGGAGGGCAGCAGCCTTGATGCTAGAGGTGGGGTGCCCACCGTAGGCTTAAAGATGCTTTTCGGGATGTCCAGCTTAGGGCAAAACAACAGCCTGGACACGATCCTGATTCCATTCCCCTCACCCCCCAACCCCAATATATATAGAGAGAGGGTGTAGGAGATGGCATCAAGGAGTGAAGGTGTGGCTGGAGACAGAGAGCATGCTGGGAAGGGGAAGGGATTGGTCAGCAGAGGAGAATTCTTTTCTGCACACCTGACTTCATGCTGTGGCGGTGATGGGAAATCAGTGGCAGAGGGGAGCTGTGTAGGGAGGAGCTCCAAGGTGAGTGACAGTAGGGTGAACCTGGCAGTGGGGAGGAAGAGGCGGGTACTTCCTGTGCTGGAAATCCTTTTTTTTTTTTTTTTTTTGGCCACCTTCTTCCATCCTCTGCTCCCAGATCCCTTTCTTCCACACGTGTGGGGCTCCATCCTACATAGCGAAGGTTTCCAGGCTTGGACTATAACTCCCATCATCCACAGCCTTGGCCATGGATGATGGGAGTTGTAGTCAATGGCATCTGGAGACCCAGGCTTGGGAACCCTTGCTACATCGGAAAGAGTCATCTGGATTGGGTGCCCCATCGTATGTCATCTGGATTGTTGATTAAAGCAAACAAACAGGTTGCCAAGTTATGGCAGCCGTTCTCCAGCTTGGGTCCCCAGATGTTGCCGAAGGCCATTGTGGCTGGGAATGATGGGAGTTGTAGTCCAACAACATCTGGGGACCCAGGTTTGAGAACTCCTGAGTTAAGGAGTTTTGCATATGTATGTTGCAGAAAAGTATGCATATGTATCTTTAGATCTCTTTCTCTCTACATATAGATAGGTACAGGTTTGCAGATCTATAGACCTACCTATGCCAGTAGGTCTATAAGTCAGAAACGTTTAGGTAAAATGTCAGGGCCTGGCACAGTCCATGCACCTGGGGGAAGAGGACATCCAAACCTTTGCAAATCTGGTTCCGAGATGCTCTACTTTACATCCTCATGACTCCTGTCCTCCAGATCTGAAAGTTGTGTTGAGAATGTCAGGAAGATGTTGGGCGGAGATCTTGGGAAATGGACTTTGGCAGGTTTATTTTATTTGTTTGTTTATTCATTCATTTGTGCCCCACCCCTCCAGTAAACTACTGCTCAGGGTGGCTCACAACATTAATAATAGATACAGTATATAAAACAAATTTCTTTTTTTAAAAAAAAATTGGCTTGGATGTCACATCCGTTGGGAGCGCATGCTTCCGCTCACTGACATTTTGCCTAAATGTTCCAACTTACACTCGCCGGCGGTTATTTGAAGCTGCCCATAGATATTTAAAATGTATGTATATCGCTCTGGTTTCTGGCATCTGTAATCGTGGAAGTCAGTCAAAGCATGTCCGACTGTAATTCATCCTGCAGCTGTCTGCCGTTTACTACACCGAAGTGCAGATTTATTTCTCCAAATACTGCCCAGAAAAGGCCTGGTCCATAACAGCAATTGCTAAACACCCCATCGCACAGAAGCCTGTTAAGCAGGGTTTCTCAACCTTAGTCCCCAGATGCTTTTGGACTACAATGCCCATCATCCCCAGCCACAGTGGCCTGTGGCCACTATGGCTGGGGATGATGGGCATTGTAGTCCAACAACATCTGAGGACTAAGGTTGAGAACCCCTGATGGAAATGCTTGGGACTGTCAGCGCCATGCTTTCCAGAAAAGAGCTTGCTCTATTGGTCTTTGTGTGAACATTTAAGTTATGGCGGTTGTGGATGTCACCGTTTTTAAAGGGAAGCACATTCTAGATTCAGCAGCTCCTGCAAGATGTTTGTTCGCCTTTCATCACTGCCAAGAGATGGCTAGTGCTGGGAAACAAGGCTTTCCTGTTGAAATGATGAATTTTGAAGCAGAGCCATGCTGGTACAGACCAGTCCTGGGGAGGAGGGGTCCTGGGGCTTGGGGTAGGGGGACAAATGTAGGGTTGCAGGTAGGGGCACACAATGATGGTGTCTTGCCCCAGGTGTTCCCTCTAAGGTGTGCATGTGTCTGTGCGCTCACGTTTTTTGATGTCCGCTCAGAGGTCCCACTCTGAATGCACATGTGCGCACACTGCCTTGATACTGCTGCCCAGAACAAAACTAGTTCTGCACACAGATGAAAAAAATTGGAGAGAACATTCCCCAGATCCCATAAATAACCTAACCTTTGCTTTTAAAAAGGATAAGATGGGGAAAACCTGATGCTTTGTTTATTTTGTTTTGCCTTCTTGTGTGGTGTAGCCCTCCATGTCTCCTTTAAAACAAATTACTAGACCAATCCATAGAGCATAGGCCTCTCAACAGCTCTTAGCCGAGATAGCTCAATGGAGCCTCCAAGACCAGAAGCAGTATACCTTGGAATAGTAAATGCTGGGCGTACGTGGCTGTTGCATTCATGCTCTGCCACAAAGCTTACTGGAGGCATCATGCTGGTCAGGGCTGCAAAGAGATTACTGGATGTAGAATCCCAGGGAAAGAGTTGTGCAATGCAAGGACAAGGCAATGGAGTGAAATCAGGAATATTGATAGTTTAATTTATGTATTTATTCATGTATATATTTATTTTATTTACATACTGCCCGACTCCAATATCTATTAATGAAATAGATATTATTTACAGAGAGGCAGGTGCAGACTGCTTTTCTGTGCTCTTGCTGCTGGCTGTTTGTTAGCCCCGCCTCTATTTTGTTAGCCCCGCCTCCTTTCAGTGCTCTTGCTGCCGCTGCTTGTTAGCCCCGCCTCTACCCCAAGACTGGAATCTAAGTGACTAAAGCCCCATTCAAAAGCTGGCCTGGATCAAGGAATGGATGAACCAAAAACACTTCACTGGACTAGATAGATTTGGGGTGTGGTCTAGCTATGGTCAGTTTCTGTTATTATCTTCTTGGTGGCCCAGAGCAGAGACAGACAGGGGTTGGGAAGGGAATGGATTGTGAGATCTGGCCAGTGTCTTCCCATCTGCTCCGCCCTCCTCTGCTGTCATTTGGTTTATCGCAGGCTAATCATAGGAAGTTGCCTTCTACTGAGTCAGACCATTGGTCTGTCTGGCTCAGTACTGTCTGCTCTGATTGGCAGCGGCTCTCCAGAGCTTCAGGTAGGAATTTTGCCTTACCTGGAGATGCCGGGGGTTGAACTGGGGACCTTCTGCATGCAAGGCAGGTGCTCTGCCACTGAACTAAGGCCCCATCCCTGAATGTTTTGAAAACATTCTTGGCGAAGGCCAGTAATTAATTAATTAATTAATTAATTTTTACACATATATCCCGCTCTTCCTCTGATGAGCTCAGAGCGGTGTACATGGTTATTTTTATCCTCACAACAACCCTGTGAGGTAGGTTAGGCTGAGAGATACATGACTGGCCCTGAGCCACCCAGTGAGTTTCATGGTTGTATGGGGATTCAAACTCGGGCCTTCCCGGTCCTAGTCCAACATTCTAACCACTGTGCTGTGCTGGCTCTCTTGCACAAAATGCATGCTGTCGGAAGTGGGATTCAAACTCGCACCTCCGGGGAGACTACGACCTGAACGCAGTGCTTTAGACCACTCAGCCATCCTCGCTTTGCTGTTGTGGTTCCTCTTTCTCTGTGTGTCCATAGATTGAGATTCCACAGGAGAGTAGCTCATGAGCCAAGCGTGAGTGGTGGAGGGGACTTCAACAGTGATGTAGTCGCAAATTCAGAAGTCCAGGCGCCCTTCATGACAGCCCCCATAGCCACACCCACCCTGACAGCCACGCCCCATGGCCACACCCATCCCAATGGCCACACCCCTCAGAGAGATGCAACAATTTGCGGGGTTCTGTTACAAGAAGTCCAGGATCATGTAGACTCTAGGGAATGTACTAGTATGAATGACAGAGAATGCCCACTGAAATACACTGGTTACTTCCAAACGGCCATTTAGAAATTCAACACATTCCGATGACCATTTGGAAGGAACCAGTGAAGTTCAGTGAGCATTCTCTGTCATTCATTTTAGGATGCCCTGACACTAGTCCACTGTAGGACTTGAGTGCCAAAGGCCCCAGACTCACTCCCTGGCAGCATCTTCAGGAAAGGCTGGGAAAGACTCCTGCCTGCAACCTTGGAGAAGCCGCTGCCAGGCCGTGTAGGCAGTACTGAGCTGTATGGAGCAATGGTCTGACTCAGTATAAGGCAGCTTCCTATGTTCCTAAGACAGGAAGAAAGGTAATAAACAGCTGGAATAGCAAGAGCAGCACATGATTTCCATGTGGAAAGCCAAGGGCTTTGCATCCCTGCTGAGACCCTGGAGGGGGAAAGTACCAAGACTGTGTCCCTGCCCATCCCCACAGCACTACAGCATTGGATTTTAACCAATTAGGCTTTAATCAATTCACTGCCTTCCTCCCAAGTCTCTCTCCTTTCCCCCATGCTCCTGACCAGTGGAGCTCATTGTGAGCAGGAGGGCCACGGGTGTGTGTGTGTGTGTGTGTGTGTGTGTGTGTGTGTGTGGTTGTGCAGCCAAACACAGAAGAGGCATGGGCAGCTAGGGGAAAACACTGCATAGCGAGCCTGTTTCCCTACCCCAGGGGCGGGGCGGAGCCACCATTGAACGGTCAGGTTCAAAGAACCTGGGCCACCGCCCCTCAGGGGCCGCCCCCAAGTCTGATGTCAGACATTGGGGGGGGGGCATCATTTAGCTCCCAAATGGGACTGTGTGGCCCCGTTTGGGAGCTAAACCACGCCCCCACATCTGACATCAGACATGGGGGCGTGGCTAAATGCACCCTGCATATGATGTCAGACGCAGGGGGAGAGGCTAGGGGGCCATGGTGGCGGCAGAACCTGGGCCGCCACTGGCCTCCCTCCGCTCCTGCGTACTCTAGCCATTTCCAGATTTTGTTCTGATCAAAAACTGGGCGGCGGGACGGATTCAGTTCCTCATACCATCCAAGCAAAAAATGGACAGATTGCAAGCCTAGACAGAAGAAAGTTTAGCCTTGCATTGTGAGCTGGTGTGGTGGGTTAGAGTGTTGGACTAGGATTGGGGAGACCTAGGTTCAAATCTCCATTCTGCATGATACTCACTGGGTATCTGGGACTAGTCACTCACTCTCAGCCTAGCCCTGTCCATCCCCAGAACAGCATCCTTCCAGTGGCTGTTTCTGGTGTCTATCTTATGTCTCTTTTTTAGATTGTGAGCCCTTTTGGGGGCAGGGAGCCATTTCATTTCTTTCTTTCTATCTATGTAAACTGCTTTCGGAACTTTGATTGAAAAGTGCAGCAGCAGTGAAAACGGTCAATTCCATGTTTGGAATCATTAGGAAAGGGGATTGAAAATAAAACTGCTCATATCATAATTTCAATCCAGAATTTTCACTCGAGGCACAAATGACCAGGCTCAAACCATCATACTTTGGAGACATTATGTGAGGACTCAGCTCCCTTGAGAAGTCCATAAAGCAGGGGAAAGTGGAAGGAAAGAGAAGAGGACGACCAGCAGCAAGGTGGATGGACTCGATCACGACAGCAATGAATACAC
Organism: Hemicordylus capensis; assembly: GCF_027244095.1. NCBI lineage: Eukaryota > Metazoa > Chordata > Lepidosauria > Squamata > Cordylidae > Hemicordylus > Hemicordylus capensis. The sequence goes on along the minus strand of NC_069666.1, from coordinate 16,749,063 downwards.
CACTGAGAGACCTTAAAGGCCAAGCTGAAGACAGATCATCCTGGAGAGAATCTATCTATGTGGTCACTAAGAGCTGACACCAACTGGATGGCACTTAATCAATCAATCAATATCATAATTAGCAGTTTTATTTTCAATCCCCTTTCCTAATGATTCCAAACATGGAATTGGCCCTTTAAAACGGCTAATATCATAATAGAGCCACCTTGATTATCAAGCCAGAGGTTGCCGGTTCAAATCCCTGCTGGTATGTTTCCCAGACTATTGGAAACACCTATATCGGGCAGCAGCGATACAGGAAGATGCTGAAAGGCATCTCATACTGTGCGGGAGATGGCAATGGTCAACCCCTCCTGTATTCTATCAAAGACAACCACAGGTGGTCGCCATGAGTCGACACCGACGCGACAGCACACTTTATCTTTAATAGCATAATGCCCTTATACAAATCTATGGAGCAGCCACATTTGGAGTACTGTGTACAGTTCTGGTCACCATATCTTAAGAAGGACATTGTAAAACTGGAAAAGGACATTGTAAAACTTGGTTGCAGAAGAAGGCAACCAAGATGATCAGGGGCCTGGAGCACTTCCCTTACTAAGTAAGATTAGAACACCTTGGGCTTTTTAGTTTAGAAAAAACAACAATGGAGAGGACTATGAAATTATGCATGGTGTGGAGACCGTGGACAGAGAAAAATCTTATGTTTCTTATGTTATGTTTCTTATGTTATGTTTCTTATGTTATGTTTCTTATGTTATGTTTCTTATGTTATGTTTCTTATGTTATGTTTCTTATGTTATGTTTCTTATGTTATGTTTCTTATGTTATGTTATGTTTCTTATGTTATGTTATGTTTCTTTTTTAGATTGTGAGCCCTTTGGAGTGCAGGGAGCCATTTCATCTATTTATTTCTATCTATGTATCTGTTTTCTCCCTCTCACATAACACTAGAATGAGGGGTCATCCCATGGAAGAAATTTAGGACCATCAAAAGGAAGTACCTTTTCACATAGCACATGATTTCTCTATGGAATTCTCTGCCACAAAATATAGTGACAGGTACTAGCTTGGACAGCTTTAAGAAGGGCTTAGATAATTCATGGAGGACAAGTCTCTCAAGGGCTACTAGTCCGAGGGCTATGGGCCTCCTCCAGCCTCAGAGGCAAGCTGCCTCTCAATACCAGCTGCAGGGGAGCAACAGCAGGAGAGAGGGCATCTCTTGCCCTTTGCCTGTGGGCTTCCCAGAGGCATCTGTTGGTCTCTGTGGAAACAGGATGCTGGACTAGATGGGCTCCCTTGGGCCTGATCCTGCAGGGCTGTTCTTAGGGGCTGACCTGTCTCGAGAAAATCTGGGAGCCGGGGCAGCATTCTTGTTGGTGCCTGAGGCCAACCTTTCCCATCTGTGTGATGCAAGGGTCCATGTGCCCCTGGGCGTCTGCGCATGGAAAAGCACATTAGGAAAAGGAGATGACACATCTGAATAAGGTTGACGGTCTTTGTACAGCTCTGACTTTGAAGGTGTATGTTGGCTGGGTGCGTCATGGCTTTTGACTACATTCCTCAGGCTGGAGCGTGTCTGGCTATATTAACTTCAGAGGAGAGGCAGGCGATAGTAAAAGTAACTGCTCCTTCGTGCACTAAGGCATGAGCTGTAACAAGCTCTTGCTTTGGATTTGCTTGTCTTTTTCTTATTTCAGGGCATAACCCCTCTCCCCATTATTACACTAAGGAATATCCCCCCCACCCTTTTAATGAATCAGTGGTTGAAAAATAGGTCAGTGCTACACAATGTTGGCCTCCCAACTCCTATGGGACTACAATTCCCCTCATCCCCTGCCACCATGATCAGTTGGGATGACGAGAGTTGTAGTCCTGAGCCATTTTTGGAAGGGCAGTATATAAATCAAATAAATAGTCCAGCGACCGCTGGGGGGCGAGAGTTATTCAATCCTGGCGTAGGTTGTCAATGAGTGTTGATCAGAAGTGCTTGTGTGAAGGCAAGGCATGTGGATTTATTTGCATTGGGGTGGCGTGTCTTTTCGTCAACCAGATCATTAATAACAGAAAAGTAAAAGGTATGTGTTGTGACAGAATGGCATGTCTCGTGTCCTTTGAGACACAATGATCGGGTATGCGTGTTTGGAAGGACTGTGTCTCGACAAACTCTGTGGCTCTCAGTTCGTTAGAAATCTCTGCCCATGGGTAAAGTAAGTAAAATGTGCCGTCAAGTCGATTTCGACTCCTGGCGCCCACAGAGCCCTGTGGTTGTCTTTGGTAGAATACAGGAGGGGTTTGCCATTGCCATTTCCCACAAAGTATGAGATGATGCCTTTCTGCATCTTCCTATATTGCTGCTGCCCGATATAACAGCAGGGATTCCAGCCGGCAGCCCAGTAAGTTATTTCCCCACTGCGCCATTAGGTAGCTGGGGCTTAAATTAATTATTATCCACTGGAGTAAGCAACTTGCTGAGCCACATTGTGCAGAGGCATCCTGTACTGGTCTTGTGGTAGCAAGCATGGATTTTCCCCTTTGCTAAGCAGGGTCTGCCCTGGTTTGCATTTGAATGGGAGACTACATGTGAGCACTGTAAGATATTCCTCTTAGGGGATGGGGCCTCTCTGGGCAGAACATCTGCCTGCTTGCATGCAGAAGGTTCCAAGTTCCCTCCCTGGCATCTCCAGGTAGGGCTGAGAGAGACTCCTGCCTGTATGCAATGGTTGTCAAGCCAGGCTCAGTGGACAGGTTTATGCTTTATTCTCTTTAGAGACCTAAAGTTGAAAAATATGATCAGGGAAATCAGATGGTGCACTTCTCGCTGGAGGAGAGCCGGTCTTGTGGTAATTGAGCACAAATTGTTGCCTCTGCTAAGCAGGGTTGAACCTGTTTCTCAGCCTAATGGAAAGCAAAATGCTTGTGTTAATGTCTGCTAACTGAGCAGAGAGGCACCTTTTAAAGTGGTGATTCTCTTGTATTTAGCAGTGGGAGAGCAACTGGCTTTATCCAACCCCAGCACAGCGTCCCTCCAGTGGTTCTGGCATCTAGCTTGTGATTCTTTTTAGACTGCGAGCCCTTTGGGAACAGGGGTCCATCTTCCTGTTTGTTTTCTACGTAAACCACTTTGAGAACTTTTTGTGAAAAGCAGCAGCAATAGTAGTAAGATTGCCACACATGTCAGTTTTTAAGAGGCGTTAAGAACATAAGAACAGGCCTGCTGGATCAGGCCCAAGGCCCATCCAGTCCAGCGTCCTGTTGCGCACAGTGGTCCACCAGATGCCGCTGAAAGCCACAGGCAGGAGTTGAGGGAATGTCCTCTCTCCTGCTGTTACTCCTCTGCAACTGGTACTCAGCGGCATCCTGCCTTTGGGGCTGGAGGTGGCCTATAGCCCTCCGACTAGTAGCCGTTGAGAGACCATGAAGTTGTCCAAACCCTTCTTAAAGCCATCCAGGTTGTTGGCTGTCACCACATCTGGTGGCAGTGAATTCCACAAGTTGATTATGCGTTGTGTGAAAAAGTACTGCCATTTGTTGGTCCTATATCAGTCCATTGGGACTGATATACTGCGCAAGGGTACGTACAAATAGGAATATGATGAATACTTATATACCGCTTTTCAACAAAAGTTCCCAAAGCGGTTTACATAGATATAAATAAATAAATAAATAAATAAATAAATAAATACAATAGCTCCCTGTCCGCAAAGGACTCACAATCTAAAAAAGAAGCATAGGCCAGACACCGGCAATAGCCACTGGAGGGATGTTGTGCTGGGGACAGATAGGGCCAGTTGCTCTCCCCCTGCTAAATAAAGAGAATCACCACTTTAAAAAGTGCCTCTTTGCTCAGTGAGCAGGGGATAACATCAGCCCAGTAATGTTGCATGCATACAAACCAACAAAAATGCACAAATATTACACAGGAGTAAACCCTTTATTTCCAATGGACCTTCTCTTATGTAATATTATTTTTTATAGTTGGGCAACATTATTGGGCTGACAGACACTTGTGTGGTATGTCAGTCACTGTTACTAGTAAAGAAAATGGAATCAAGCCAAAGGCTTCCTTGCTCTCCGCCCATAATGCCTCCCGGAGAAATGGGGTTGCTGTAAGAGGGCCCATGGAATTGAGAGCATCGTTTCGAGGAATTGCAGGGCTTGGGGAAAGGCTGGGTTGTGGACAACATTATTGAACTGGTCATGCGGTAGCAAGTGGGAATTGCCCCTTTGCTAAGCAGGGTCTGCCCTGGTTTGTATTTGAATGGGATACTACATGCATGAGCACTGTAAGATATTCCCCTCAGGGTATGGGGCTGCTCTGGGAAAGGCGCCTGCCTGCATGCATGCAGATGATCCCAGGTTCCCTCCCTGGCATCTCCAAGAGAGGGCTGGGAGAGACTCCTGCCTGTAACCTTGGAGAAGCTGCTGCCAGGCTGGGTAGACTGTGTAGACAATCCCGAAATGGTCTGACTCAGTACAAGGCAGCTTCCTATATTCCTATGTTCAAGAAAGGCCACCACTAATATTTCGGTTGCCACAATTTACAGATTGCACACCTATCTTATGTATGAGTCTGAGAGAGACTCCTGCCTGTAACCCTGGAAGAGATTCTGCCAGTCTGTGTAAACAATACTGACCCAGGTGGACTGATTGTCTGACTCAGTAGAAGGCAGCTTCCTATGTTTGTTCCTATGTTGAGAATGAACCCAGTCGCGGTTCTACTTTCCCTTGGACTCTCTTTTCTCATTTAGCTGTAGCAGGGCTTATAAGAAGGAATATAATACCACTGGGTGCACCCCCAAGCCATCTCCCTTTTATTAGGAACATAGGAAGCTGCCATATACAGAGTCAGACCATAGGTCCATCTTGCTCAGTATTGTCTACCCAGACTGGCAGTGGCTTGCTTCTCAAAGGTTAGAAGCAGGAGTCTCTCACAACCCTATATTTTTCTTTTGTTTTCTTTTTTAACATTTATATCCCGCTCTTCCTCCAAGGAGCTCAGAGGTACAAGAAGCTCAGTGTACATGCTTATTTTTATCCTCACAACAGCCCTGTGTGGTAGGTTAGGCTGAGAGATACATGAGAGATAGGTTAGGCTGAGAGATACAACTCTGGCCCAGAGTCGCCCAGTGAGTTCCATGGTTGAATGGGGATTTGAACTCGGGTCTTCCTAGTCCTAGTCCAACACTCTAACCCCAATGCTCTAACCACTCTTGGAGATGCCAAGGAGAGAACTTGGAACCTTCCGCTCTTCCCAAAGTGGCTCCATCCCCTCAGGGGAAGATCTTACAGGGCTCACACATCAAGTCTCCCATTCATATGCAACCAGGGCAGACCCTGCTTAGCTAAGGGGACAAGTCATGCTGGCTACCACAAGACCAGCTCGCTTCCTCTAATTGTTCCCTGGCAAATTGCATCCCTTCCCCTCACCCCATCTGTGCCCTATGCCCAGGACATCCCAAGCATCCGGGCTTCTCCCTCCCCCTTCGTTTCCCTCCGCCCAGGCCCAGCTCCCCGCTAGCAGAGCCAGCTATTAATAGAGCCGTGGATTTATCGAAAGAGGCAAGCTGACTGCAGCACTTCTCTCACTAGAGAGTGCCTCCAGCCAGCGGCCGCCTCCATTGGGCATCTTCGGCTGGATCTGCGTGGCCAGCCAGAGGGGCAGAGAGCGGGGTGAGGCGGCTGGCATGGGCAGGGGCGCCCACCCAGCAGGGCAAGGACATCTCTTTCAGCAAAACCCAAGAGCTGGAGGAGAAGCATGCACCAGGGAGATGCCAGACACCTGATAGATGGGACCATAAGGCAGAGGTAACGTCTGGAGCTAGGCAGTCAGAAGGGACACTTGTTGTTATTACCAATATCGTAATTTTGTGACAATAAGCTGCACATGAATATAACCCACAGCTGATTGCCAGTCCTGTTTTTTTTTTTTTTTTTTTAAGAGTCCTGTATTGCCTGCCCTGCCAGGGAAAAAGCATATAAAAATATTTCTGCATAACCCTCACTGACTTAGTTTCCTGCACCCCCTCTTGTGGGAAACAAAAGAACAAAACAAAACAAAAGTATAACCCATGGATTATATACCCAAAAGGAGGAGAGCGGGTCTTGTGGTAGCAAGCATGCATTTTCCCCTTTGCTAAGCAGGGTCTGCCCTGGTTTGCATTTGAATGGGAGACTACATATGAGCACTTTAAGGTATTCCCCTTAGGGAATGGGGTCGCTCTGGGAGGAGCATCTGAGCTTCCAAGTTTCCTCCCTGGGAGCATCTCCCAGATAGGGTTGAGAGAGACTCCTGCTTGCAACTTTGGAGAAGCCGCTGCCAGTCTGTGTAGACAATACTGAGCTAGATGGACCAATGGTTTGACTCAGTATATGGCAGTTTTCTATGTTCCTATGAAAGTGGTATTTATATACCACTCTGCTTGCTTGCTTGATTTTCAGATTTGTTTATAGTCTTTCAATAAAATAATCCCAAGGCAGTTGACAATCTCTTTAAAACAATACAAATATATTAAACAGTTAAAACAATACAAATATTAAATTTCAATATTAAACATAGTACAAAGCTATTAAAGATAAAAGCATATACACAATAAACAATAAAACAAAACAGCAACAACATCTCAAAGCATTTGCCCAGAGAGGCTCACCATCTAAAAAGAAACATAAGGTGGACACCAGCAGCAACCTCCCTGCTAAATATGAGAGAATCACCCTATTAAAAGGTGCTTTTTTGTTCACTTAGCAGGTGGATAACACTAGGCCCAGGGGCGTATCTAGGGTAGGGCAGGCAGGGCATGTGCCCTGGGTGCCACTTGAAGGGGGGGCGCAAATTCTTAAAATTAATTTTTTTTTTTAAAAAAAATGGCCACTAAAAACAAAATGGCCACTGCACATGCTCAAATGGCCTCTGTGAGGCCCTAGGACATGCCAGGCCTCGCAGAGGCCATTTGAGCATGTGCAGTGGCCATTTTGTTTTCAGTGGCCATTTTTTAAAAAAAGGCATCATCTCATACTGTGCAGGAGGAGGCAATGGCAAACCCCTCCTGTATTCTACCAAAGACAACCACAGGGCTCTGTGGGCGCCAGGAGTCAACACCGACTTGATGGCACACTTTACTTTGTTGAAAAGTAGCATATAAATGTAGTTGTCGTCGTAGTAACGGTTACAGCAGTAAACTTCCTGTTGGTATTGTGCATGCCAGGAAACCTGTCACTTGGTTCCAGTAGTGGCTTATCCTAATGATCCTGGGGAGCACCAAAGGAGGCTGCTTGGGTTGCTCCCCTCTCTCCCACCCTGCCTGAGAGCCCTGCTGCCTTCAAGCTGGTTATTTGTCAGGCAGAGCTGGGCTCATTCCAGATTAGACCCTGCAACGGGGTCATGGCGTATCTCGGAAGTGTGCTTCCACACTTCCTGCGTTGTGACACCACAGTCCCTAGGCGGACAGCAGGAGGCTGCCGTTCACATTTCCGATGCCTTGTTTCGGATTTAATCGCTGCAGTATAGAACTAGGACATCATATATCCGGCGTGAGGAAGTTGCTGTTTTGGGGGGGTTGTAAGTTTTCACAAGACTGCTCCCCCTGAAGGTTTTACATTTTGAATGCAATTTGCATTTAGCTGCTTTTGAGGCTATTCTCACAATTGCAGAAAATCGGGCTAGCCTCCGCTAGCCCGATTTTCTGTAATGGTGAGAACCACCGGGCTCGGCTGCAAGCCTGGTGGTTCTAGAGCGGGTAACCCGCTCAAGTACCCTCGCCCTAAAACCGGGTTTGCAGAGCGAGCGCTCCGCAAATCTGTTTTTCAAGATCGTGAGTAGCCACGGTGTGGCTCCGTGCCATGCCTACTCCTGAGGAGATCCCCGGAGGGGAGGCGAAAAGCCGCCTCCTGGCTCCGGGGGTCTCTCCAGTATGCCCTGCATGCTGGCGCAGGGCATACTGGAGCTTCCGGGGGCCACGCAGCCCTCGAACTCCCCAGCCCACACCGGCTCCGTCACGGAGCCGGCAATCGTGTGGGCAGCCAGTCCAGCCACCCAGGGTCCCGCTTGCTCGTGTGTGGGGAGAGCAGGCAGCCTGCTCTCCCTGCTCAACTTCGCAAACTGGATCTCACTGATTGTGAGACCCGGCTCTTTGAGTGGCTAATCTGGAAAGCACCCTGCACAGTTAACTGGGTTCACCAAAACAGCCATTCGCACAAATACAGGGACCTGCGTACAGACACTGCACAACATCATGTCCAAACAGGGCTTCTCTGAATGATATTCGGCAGGACCAAGGATCAGGCATTCCTTGTCCCCATCGACATTCTTCGGGCATCTTTGGTCAGCACCAGCATGAGGCCATGTGCAAGGGGTGCTGAGCCGTAGCCAGGCAGCAGACGTCTGCAGACTGCAGCACTCTGCGTTTCTCTGAATTGATGGCCCCCTTTGCCCGGAAGAGCCAGGGTGGGCAAGTACAGATTTGCCAGCCAAAGTAAAATGGCTTGTTAAAAAAAAGTCTGCTCAGACCCAGTAAAAGAGCTTGAACGATCAAGGAGCCCTTCCTCACGGATCGGAGAGAAAGGGCTCGAGGGAGGCTTGAAAAGCTGACCTCCGCAAAGACGATGATTGCCTCTGGTCTGGGCACAGAGAGCGTGCGCCCAAACGTGCTGCAGCTGCCTTCTCTGGCAGCGCGGAGGGCCACGTCGGGGGCAGGACACGTTGCCCCACCCACTCCAGAACTCCCATAATGCACCATGCAAAGGCACAGTGCATTATGGGGATTTCCCCGATGCCGGCCAGGAGCCCCGCAGTCTCCCAGCTGGGGCTGCCGAACAATCAGAAGACCAGGGTGAAGGGAACACCAGCTCCTCTAACCCTGTTTAAGAGGGTGGCTGGCTTTGGGGGGGGGAGTGCCGCTAAGCTGCTGCTGGGATTGGGCACGATCCCTTCAGTTCTCACACGCGGACAAGACCGGGCTTGGATCCATTCGCTTGGTTCTGCCTGCCCGTGAGAACAGCCTCAAAGTGTCAGGGCTACTAGGATCCAAGATCAAGTCTGGGAGAAGACATAGTTGGACCGTTGCAGCCGATCTTCTGCTTAGGGAAGTCTGGAGTACCCAGATCAAGGGATCTCAAACGAGGGTCCTCAGATGTTGTTCGACTACAACTCCCATCACCCCCAGCCACAAAGGCCAGTGTGGCTGGGGACAATGGGAGTTGGCCCAAGGCTGAGGATCCCACCCTAGACGAGGAGGAGGCAGCGGAGGATGAACTGCAAAAAGTTCAGAAAGAGGGTTGCATATCAGAAACAAGAAGCAATTATAGGGCAGCAATCTCTCCCTTCTCACCACAAAAGAATTGATGCCCAGACTCCCGTAATTACACTTGTGTGGCCTATTAATGCCTGCCAGAGCATCTTTATTTCCTGAGAGTCCTGCAGAGGGCTCTGAGGCCTGAGCACTCGCATTCCTGCCTGACGCAGCTGGTTTCTCCTCTCAGCCGGCCGGCGGGGTTCCTGATCTTTGACCACCTGCGCAGTGTTGAAGCTCTCTGTTGGCTTAAGCCCAGCCCTGCAAAGTAAGGTCCAAGCGAAGGGAGCTGACGATGCTTCCAGAATGTGTGTCGCTCAGGAGCAAAGCGTCTACTCTGCATGTCGAAGGTCCTGGCTTCGATCCCTGGAGGCTTTACACACAGGGCTTCTGTCCCGGATCTCCAGAAGAGAGTGTGTGCGTTCACACACCACAGCCAAACTTACCCCGAAGTCCCTTCGGGATCCTTGGACTCACTCCACACACAAACTGGGCTTTGTGATGCGAATTCTAGCTTATTTCGACGTATGTCCAGGTTTTAAAAATGCTAGTTTTAAGGGACATTTTCTGAAAACGCCGAGCAAATGGGAGAGGCACTGATGCGTCATCAGCATAATAAGAGGCATGCTCTCTTCAGAAATGCAGATTTATCTCTGCAGGGAGCAATCTCTCCCCCCAACTCCCATTGGCTAGAAGGAAAACACAGAGCATGCCATGTGGACTTGTTTCAAAACAAGAGAGCAGAAGGGAGGGGCTGCTTCCCTCAATGCCATGAGTGTACTTCAAAGTGACTTCGCACAACATTTGCCCCAAAGCCTGAAACCAAGTGCAAATAACTCCCTGGCAGCATCTCTAGGTAGGGCTGGGAAAGACTCCTGCCTGAAAGCTCAAAGAGCTGCTGCCAGTCAGGGTAGACCAGTGGTCCCCAACCTGGGTTCCTCCAGATGTTGCTGAACTACAACTCCCAGCATCCCCAGCTACAATATATTATGGCTGGGGATGCTGGGAGTTGTAGTTCAGCAACATCTGGAGGAACCCAGGTTGGGGACCACTGGGGTAGACAGTACCAAGCTAGATGGACCAATGCTCTGACTCCGTATAAGGCAGTTTGGTAGATAAACAAACTACTGGGGAAGAGCTGTAGCTCAGTGGAAGAGCATCTGCTTTGCATGCAGAAGGTCCCAGGTTCAATCCCTGGCATCTCTAGGCAGGACTGGGAAAGACTCCTGCCTGAAACCTCGGAAAAGCCGCTGCCAGTCAGTGTTGACAAGAGAGAGGTGTTGTAGCATAGCGATTGAGAGACTGAGCTACCAGTCAGAGCTGCCCTGCTTCAAACCTTGGCTCTGCCATGAATTCACAAACGAATTCACAAAACAATAAAAATAATAATAAATGGGAGAAACTGTAGTGGTGCTGCTTGCACAGCAGCTGCTTCTGAACAGCATCGGGGCTGCCTTACGAGTCCGCGGGAACCCCAGGGCGTAGTCTTCTGTCTCCGTCACACTGTCTATCTATTGGATTCAGATACTGCCCTTCCTATGCATCGGATCAGCCAAAAAAACATTGATATGCCACTTTTCCTCAAAAGAAAGTTCTCAAAGCAGTATACTTAGCGAAAGGTATAAGAAGATAGTTTGCTGTCCCCAAAGGGCTCACAATCTACGACGAAGCTCAAGGGAGACATCAGCAATGGCTATTGGGAGGGATGCTGTGCCGGGGTTGAATAGGGACAGTTCCTCTCCCCGGTTAAATATAAGAGAACCAGCACTTTAAAAGGTGCCTCTGTGTCCACTTAGCAGGGGTTATATTGTGAGGGATTTATATCCTGATGGCTCCCTGTTCCAAAGGGGCTCCTAATCTTTTTTTTTTTAAATATACACACAAGGGAGGCATCAGCAGTGGCCACTGGGAGGGATGCTGTGCTGAGGCTGAATAGGGACAGTTGCTCTCCCCTCGATGAGAGCCACCACTTTAATCAGTGGGCTCCCAATAACCACACACACACACACACACACACACACACACACACACACACACAGCAACAGCAACAGCAACAGCCACAGCCATTGGAAGGGATGCTCTTCTAGACTGAATAGGGGCAGTTACTCTCCCTCTTCTAAATATAAGAGAGTCAGTGAGGTCATTCACACAATCAAAAACTGTGTCCTGCTTTGGGAGCTGTCTGTTCTCCCAATTTTCAGTTGTGTCAAAGCAAGGCAGGCAAAAAATCTGGGTAGAAGTGATTGTGTGGAAGCAAGGTAGGAAGAATAGCTATCCAGGTTTTCCTCCTCCCTGGCTTCCACACAGTCACTTCTACCCAGGTTTTCCTCCTACCTTGCTTCCACACAACCGAAACCCGGGAGCACACAGACCTCCCAAACCCGGGTAGAGCACAGTTTTTGATTGTGTGAATGGCCTCACTGCCAACATAGTCCCGAAAGCACAGGAGTCTCTTGCCAGTTTGGGAGAAGGTTGCAAGCAACCCGTCAGAGCAGAAGCAGGGCCTCCTGGCGGAAGGACTGAAGTTCCTCCTTCTGACCGAAAGGACCCCTGTGGCTGTTGAAGGGAGACATCAGCCTCTAGACTTGGTAAAGCTTCTTTGATTCTCCAGTGCTCCTGACAGCTTCCTGTCTTCTTGGGGTCATTTGCAAATGGCCCACAGATTTGACCGGGGACCTGCTGCATGCGATTATGTCCTCAGCAGAAGCTGTTTTGAAACCTCGATGGGGTGATAACAGGCGGCCGGCTAGTGGTGGAAATGCGCTGGCCGCAGCCCCTCAAGGTTAAACGGCCTCCATTTCCAGTGTCGGAAGCCACTTTTTAATGGGATCGGATGTGAGCGGTGTTTGCCAATCGCTTTGTTTTAAGTCTGGTCCAGATAGGTATCAGGCTGTGGCTTCTCAGGCTTTGGCACGTTGAGCTTCTATAAATCAAGTCAAAATGTTTGTGCTTCCCCAGATATAGCGGATATAAAGCAAAGGCATGGAAGTTATGCTCAGTAATAATATTTAAATGGTGCGTGTTAGGGTGTTGTATATTTCGTCCCCTTAAGCTTCTGTGCGAAGAGGGCCGAGCAGACGGCTTTACACTTCACAAGGTATTTGCATAGGATTTGATGGGACTGGAGCTGCGATTGAGCCGAGGGGCTGTTTCAGTGGCGAATGAAAGGCCCAAGCGGCCGCCGTAACAGTTAAATCGTCCTCACATTAACGAGCCACAAATGCAGTGCCCACCCGAGGATTGCTGCCCACAGTAGAATTGCAGGACGTAAAAGTTGGATGGGACCTTCGAGGTCGTCTAGCCCTCTGCTTCGTGCAGGGAAGTGCTACAGCAGCCCTGACACGTGGCTATCCAGCCTCTGTTTGAAAACCTCCAGTGAAGGACATAAGGATATAGGAAGCGGCCGTATACTGAGTCAGACCATTGGTCTGTCTAGCTCAGTATTGTCTGCACAGACTGGCAGCAGCTTAAGGACGTAGGAAGGTAACAGGCAGGAGTCTCTCTCAGCCCTATCTTGGAGGGAACTTGGAACCTTCTGCATGCAAGCATAGGAACATAGGAAACTGCCATATACTGAGTCAGACCATTGGTCTATCTAGCCAGTATTGTCTTCACAGACTGGCAGCGGCTTCTCCAAGGTTGCAGGCAGGAATCTCTCTCAGCCCTTTCTTGGAGATGCTGCCAGGGAGGGAACTTGGAACCTTCTACTCTTCCCAGAGCGGCTTCATCCCCTGAGGGGAATATCTTCCAGTGCTCACACATCAAATCTCCCATTCATATACAACCAAGGCAGACCCTGCTTAGCTAGGGGGACAAGTCATGCTTGTTACCACAAGACCAGTTCTCCTCTCCAAGAGGAAGAGCATTCTGATACTCTTCCCCATCCTCTTGAGTGGAATATCTTACACTGCTCACACATGTCTCCTATTCAAATTCAAACCAGGATGGAGCCTGCTTAGCAAAGGGGACAAGTCATGCTTGCTGCCACAAGGCCAACTCTTCATGAGGCAGACTGTTCCACTGCCAACAGCTCATAACATTAGGAAATTCTTCAGAATGCCTAGCCTGAATCTGCTTCCTTCCCATTTCAATCTGCTGGTTCTAGTCCTGCCCAGGACTGTGGCGGGCCTTCAGATAGTTGAAGATGGCTGTCATCTCTCTCCATAGTCTTCTCTTCTCCGGGCTAAGCATACCCAACTCCTTCAGCCATCCCTCATGGGACTTGATTTCCAGACTCCTCACCATCTTGGTTACCCTACTCTGGCCCCATTCCAGTTTATCAGTGTCCTTCTTAAAATGTGGGGCCCATAACCAGACACTGTATTGTAAGTGAGTTCTGACTAGCACAGAATAGAGCGAAATGATTACTTCTCTTGATCTGAACTGTGTGCCCCTGTTAATGCAGCCTAAGACTGTATTCGCTTTTCCATCTGCTGCATCACACTGCTGGCTCATGATCAACTTGTGGTCCACTAAGGTCCCTGTCACGTGTACTGCTGCATATAAAATTAACAGAGGCAACATATTCTGTACTTCTTTCACCTCTGTAGGGATCTGGCAATTGTAAAATTATTAATAACAATTTCCAGACACAATGTCTGTTTTTACGCATTTTCTTTCTTTGCCGGGATTGTCCCCCTGCCTTCTATGGCTTCATTTAATGCCTTTTCGGTGGATAATTTTTGGGCTTCTCATGCTATAGCTGATTGATGCATGCACTGTCAGAAGGACAGTCTGCTATCTGCCAGGGAGTGCTTTCCGCCACCGTGCTATTTCCCCTCTGCCCCGGTTTTTAGTAAGGCTTGTTCATGGTTAGGAAAAGTCACACTTCTCTGGAGGAAAAGGCAGGGCAGATTGTGGGGCGGTGGGGAGAGAGAAAGATGCCTCTCCTCCAGTAAGGGCTAAGTATGTAAGCTGTACCAACCCTCTCAGATCTGAAGCTGAGATAGTAGACCATAAGGAGCATTAAGATCATCAACAGAGGCCTTTGTTGCTTGTGTGACTGGCAATGGGCCACCGTCTTTTTGACAGTGGCACCGGAGCTGTGGAACTCCCTGCCACTAGGAGGCCTGCTTGGCTTCCATGCTGCCAGTTTTCCAGTGGAAAACCTTATTCCACCTGGAGTTTGATCAAGGCAGGACTTTTTAATTTAGCTGCTGTATAATGTCTTTTTGCTGCCTCTGTAATAGGGTCTAATTTTATCTTGGCTTATTGCTCTCATTCTTTTTATAGTGTGTGTGGTTTTTAAAAAATTGTCTGCCACTTTGAAGGCTTTCCAGAGTGGAAAAAGCAGCGGATAAATATTTAATTAAAAGATAAAGGTTCTATATAAATAAAGACAAGACAAAGGTATTAACTAAAAACATGAACAAAGAAGACATTGAAAGATTTGCTCTGAGATCCAGTTTTAAAGTGGAAAAAAAGGTAAATTATTTAGGAGTGACGCTTAACCACAAACAATGCATTATTGTTTCAAAATAATTATATCAAAATTTGGAAAGAAATAAAGACGGACTTGAGCAGATGGAATAGACTGAATTTATCACTAAGTGGAAGAATTTCTGTTATTAAAATGAATGTTCTTCCCAAAATGTTATATCTCTTCCAGACAGTACCAATAATAAATTCAATGTCAATTTTCATCCAATGGCACAAAGATGTAAGGAATTTTGTCTGACAAGGCAAAAAACCAAGGATAAACTTTAAAAACCGAACAGATGATAGGAAGAGAGGAGGATTTGTACTACCAAACTTTAAGTTATATTTCGAAGCGATATGCCTAACCTGGATAAAAGAATGGATTACATTAAAAAATCCAAGATTGTTGGATTTGGAAGGATTTGATTTAAGATTCGGGTGGCATGCATATTTATTTTATGACAAGGTAAAAGTAAATAAAGAATTTCTAAATCATTATGTTAGAAAAAGTCTATATATGGTATGGATGAAAAACAAATTTTTGTTAGAAGCAAAAATCCCACTTTGGGTATCCCCACTGGAAGTTATATCTAGAAAACAGAAAAATATGCAACAATCCTGGCCCACGTATCGACAATTGCTTGTCCTTCAAGGTGTAAAATACGAACTGAAAAAGTTAGAACATATCCAGGATTGGAATATCTCTTGGTTCCAATACCATCAAATTAATGCTTTATTTAAACAAGACTGTAAAAAGGGTCTTAACCAACTAAAGTCAGAATTCGAACTACAGTTGTGCGATAAGGAAGAAAAACTCATATCCAGGATGTATGGCCTATTACCATTGGAAGACACAAAAACGGAGGTAGTAAAAACCTCAATGATTAAATGGGCCCAGGACCTTGGTTATAACATTGACTTGGAAACATGGGGAAAACTTTGGATAAAAGATATAAGATTTACTGCTTGCTCTAATTTAAAGGAAAATATTTTGAAAATGATGTACAGATGGCATCTTACGCCCAAAAAGCTGGCCGTAATCTACAAGAATATGTCAAATAAATGTTGGAAATGTAAGAAAGAAGAGGGTTCCTATTTACATTTATGGGACATGCAATAAATCGAGAGGTTATTGGGACTTAATATATAACAAGCTTAAAAAATATATTTAAAACGACTTTTCCCAAGAATCCAGAATCAATACTATTAGGTATTGATAACAATGCTCTCCTGAGGAAATATTGGACCCTCTTCATGTACTTAACAGCGGCAGCAAGACTGACATTTGCGCGCAAATGGAAAGACAGTCAATGCCCGTCTAAAGAGGATTGGATTCTTAAAGTACTAGAATTGGCAGAAATGGCGAAATTAACATCACTACGAAGAAATAAATTTGAAGAATTTAAAAAAGAATGGAACCCTCTTCTTGTCTATCTAAAAATATATCACAAAATGGATTTCTGTCAGGCTTTTGAGGGCTAACAACAAATGTTTCAAAAACACCCCAAAGTTGTTTTCTATATGAACGACTGGGGAGAGAATGTTTAATCTATAGGCAAGATCCGGTTATTGTTAACACTTGTTCCATTGATGAGATGGAAGTCTTTATTCTGTGTGTTTGTATTATTTGTGTTTGTTCTTTTGTGTTGTGAAAATTGAATACAAAGTATAAAGGGGAAAAAAGATAAAGTAAATTACAATGTGACCCAATAAGTCCCTATTCTTTAGCCTGCTTCTAACACTAGGCTTTCCAGTGTTGCCTCCCCAGATGTTGAAGGACCATTGTGGCTGGGAGTGATGGGATCAACATCTGGGGACCCAAGATTGGGAACCCCTTTACTGACAAATAGTGGAAGAGGAAGGGGACCAGTTTCTGGGCTGTGTCGTGTGAGACCACAAGTTGGGACTCACCATAATTGAATTCTCCTTCATAGGAAAAATTCCTCACCCATAGAAGACTACCCTGTGAAGGAGAAGCGTTCATCCCTAGCCTTGACCCTGATGGACTAGCTTTCTGTTTGTGGGGAATATGTGTATTCCCACCTCATCTGCTGTTGCTGAGAACAAAGTCTTTGACTCCCACTGACACAGGCAGGCCAGAGACACAGGGATTTTTTTTTTAAAATAATTATTATTATTGATTCGATTTCTATACCGCCCTTCCAAAAATGGCTCAAGGTGGTTTACACTGCTCTGACTGGTTGCTTGCAACCTTCTCCCAAACTGGCAAGAGATTCCTGTGCTTTCGGGACTATGTTGGCAGTGAGGCCATTCACACAATCAAAAACTGTGCTCTACCCGGGTTTGGGAGGTCTGTATGCTCCCGGTTTTCGGTTGTGTGGAAGCAAGGTAGGAGGAAAACCTGTGTAGAAGTGACTGTGTGGAAGCCAGGGAGGAGGAAAACCTGGGTAGCTATTCTTCCTACCTTGCTTCCACACAATCACTTCTACCCATGTTTTTCGCCTGCCTTGCTTTGACACAACCAAAAATTGGGAGAACAGACAGCTCCCAAAGCAGGACACAGTTTTTGATTGTGTGAATGACCTCACTGACTCTCTTATATTTAGAAGAGGGAGAGTAACTGCCCCTATTCAGTCTAGAAGAGCATCCCTTCCAATGGCTGTTGCTGGTGTGTGTGTGTGTGTGTGTGTGTGTGTGTGTGTGTGTGTGTGTGTGTGTGTGTGGTTATTGGGAGCCCACTGATTAAAGTGGTGGCTCTCATCGAGGGGAGAGCAACTGTCCCTATTCAGCCTCAGCACAGCATCCCTCCCAGTGGCCATTGCTGATGCCTCCCTTGTGTGTATATGTTTTTTTTTAAAAAAAAGATTAGGAGCCCCTTTGGAAAAGGGAGCCATCAGGATATAAATCCCTCACAATATAACCCCTGCTAAGTGGACACAGAGGCACCTTTTAAAGTGCTGGTTCTCTTATATTTAACCGGGGAGAGGAACTGTCCCTATTCAACCCCAGCACGCTGGTCAAGCGTAGGTGTGTGGCCACCATTGAGCACAGGAAGACGAGTGTCCTCCAGCCACCGCAGCCCTGAGCACTTCCGGTGGACACCAATGGCTTCCCCCCACCTTCACCTCACACCTTTGGGGGCTGCCAGAGTCACTCGTTCGTCTCTGCTCATCCGTCGCCCACACCTGGCGTGCTGTACTGGGCTTCGTTTGCACGCCATTGGCGTTTGGTCAGGAAGAGAAAGAACACATCCGCCCCAAACCGCACTGACACGGGAACGAGACACCGAGTGCAGTGGGCAGCCGGGCCTCTCCCGTCTTTCTGCGGGTGGCCACGCCCCCTTGTGAGCAGGGTGTCACCCCATCCTATGCCCCGGTCAAGTGTTTTGCTGCATTGCATCCTGGGAAGCCAAAGGCTGCAACCAGGCGGCTTGTTAGGATAGGCTGACAGGCGCAAAGAGACAGGGTTGCCATGGTGAAAGAACATCCGATTACCTGACGTCATCAACCGTATGTGCGTGTTTATGGGCCACATTGTCCGCCCATTGTGCCGGGTAGAGGCGCTTGCTTGAAAAATTGAAAACGGAGTTGTGGGGCTGATATGTGTAGAGTACGAGGAAGGGTGTCGTGATGTGGCCGTGTGAGGAATCAGCTTCTCCTTATTATCTGCCTTTGCAGGAATATTCCTTGCGCGTTGTTGTTCGGGGGCTTTGGTGATGTCTGCATTAGACAGTTCTGTCATACTACAATGGTTGTAGTTTGACGTTTGCTGTTTTCCTCCGGCGTGTTTTCAGTTTTCTCACCCACAGTAAAAGACTGCTGCCATTTCATTCAGAACATGAGGCCAGAACTAACCTTTAGGAGTACAGTCAGAGGAAGATCAAAGTACCGAAACTGCCAGACATTGTTTGTTTGGATGGGGGTTTTAAGACTGGTTCATAAAATCATGCCCGGGTTAGTTAAATGAACATCCAAGATCCCTGCCTTGTGTGTATTGAGATCCGTAATCTAGGTTCAGAAGTTGGCTTGTCAGTGTCAGCGAAATGTTGGTCAGTTGAGGCTACTATCTGGGATTGCTGAAAAATCCAGAGTTCTCACAGTATGCTCTGTAGGAGAGCATGCGCCATGGGGATCTCAGATTTTCTTTGAACTGGCATAGAAATGGTCGGGTGAACCAGTCCTTTACATAAACAACACTTTCTCCCTCCCCATCCAGGACCCTAGATAATCTCTCTCCCCTCGCTTTTTTGAAAATGTGACAGTTCCAAAATAATCTGGGTTTTTAAATATGATAAACCTACTCAACATGCTGTTTTGCCACACAGGACAGAATTGGACTCCTGTGCCAGAAAAACCTGAGATTCTACTTTGACTGGTGATGGGTTGGTTGTGCAAAGTGAGCTCTATGGTTTAACTCACCAGTTTTGTATCTTGTGTGCGTGTTATACAATAACTCCTTTCGACACAGAGATGATATTGGAAACAAACTTGACATGCATGAACAAGGCAGAGTTTTGTTCCAAAGATTTAATACCAACATAATTCCCACGTTTGTTTTCAAAGTGGGACACAAAATGTGCTGTG
The DNA here is from genome assembly GCF_027244095.1 of Hemicordylus capensis. NCBI lineage: Eukaryota > Metazoa > Chordata > Lepidosauria > Squamata > Cordylidae > Hemicordylus > Hemicordylus capensis. The sequence goes on along the minus strand of NC_069666.1, from coordinate 16,729,814 downwards.
ATACCTCCTTTGAATATATGAAACTGCCTTCTACTGAGTCAGACCATTGGTTCACCTTTCTCAGTATTGTCCACTAGGGATGTCCATGGAACCATTTGGCGAGCCATTCTAGGAGCACCGAACCAGATCCGTGGACATTCAAGCGGGTTCAGAGGTGGGTGGTGGTGGTGGATAACTTTGAGGATGGGGGAGAATGCTCTTCCTCCTCCCACCACGTTTCCTCCACTGGTGCTGCGTATTCAAATGGTCCGGTGGGGCGGCAGTATCCCTCCCTGCCGCCCTGTTGCTTCCTTGAACCGGAAGTGACTAGAATTCCTGGTGCACGTGCACACATCATACATGCAATCGCATGCCGCACGCATGCACACATACATGTGCATGCGCACCGGGAACTTCTGGTCACTTTTGGTCTGAGGAAGCAATGGGACAGCAGGGAGGGATGATGCTGCCCTGCCAGACCGTTTGAATACGCAGTGCCGGTGGGGGAAATGCGGTGGGAGGGGTAGGAGCACCCTCCTCTGCCCTTAAAGTAATCCCCCCCCCCGCCTTCGGACTGGCAGGTGCCTGTTCCGTGCACATTTCTGTTCTCCACACTGACTGGTAGCATCTCTCAGGCAAGAGTCTTTCTCAGCCTGGAGATTCCATTCCCAGGTTTTGACTTATGGATTTTCTGCATGCCAAAGATGTGCCCGGCCCGAAATCATTGCATGTATGATTTCTCCTCACAACAACCCTGTGAAGTAGGTTTGGCTGAGAGAGAAGTGACTGGCCCAGAGTCACCCAGCTAGTATCATGGCTGAATGGGGATTTGAACTCGAGTCTTCCCGGTCCTAGTCCAGCACTGTAACCACTACACCACGCTGGAAATGATGGAGAGTTGCTTCCAGTCTGTGTAGACTACCCTGAGCTGGATAGACCAATGGCCTCACTTGGTATAAGAAAGCTTCCCGTCTTTGTATGTACACAAAACAAAGGAAAAGGAGCCAGAATCTGAAAACGATGGGTAAGACACATATCACAATAAAAAACATAGCCCATCTGCAATGAAACAGCAGTAACGCAGCCAGATACTTTCCCAATTAAAAACGAGACCATAGAGCAGTCTGTCACCGTGAGCATAGGCAGCTCCTCTGTGCCCGGCTGCCAGTGTGGGGTCTGCCATCTGCTTTGCTAGGCCCTCGTCATCCCAGCCAGAGGTGCCAATGGGAGAGAGTCGCAGAGGGTCGTAGGGGTTCTGATGTCCAGCTACAGCCACTGGAGTCAAGGCATGCACTTGCAAGGCTCAGGGACGCTGCCACTCAGCTATGGCCCCTCCTCCTGAGCTCTCCCGCAGAGCTCCAGCCCTACCTCTTTAAGATGAATTTGCATTTGGGGATGGGGAGGGGGTCATGCCTCAGTGGCAGAGCACCTGCTTTGCATACAGAAGCTCCCCCATTCAATGCCTGGCATCTTCAGAAAGGGCCGAACTAAAGACACCTGCCTGAAGCCCTGGAGAACTGCTGCCGGTCAGAGTAGACAGTAGTAAGCTAGATGGCCCCAAACCCTGACTCAGTATTAAGCAGCTTCAAGTGGACCTATAGTGACCAAATCCTGCTTTTTGTTGTTGCCTTTGCTGGCTCCTGCACTGGAAAAACCAAGCAGGCTGGTCTTGTGGTAGGAGGCATAACTTGTCCCCTTAGCTAAGCAGAGTCCGTCCTGGTTGCGTTTGAAAGGGAGACTACATGTGAGCACTGTAAGATCTTCCCCTTAGGGGATGGAGCCACTCTGGGAAGAGCATCTAGGTTCCAAGTTTCCTCGCAGACATCTCCAAGATAGGGCTGAGAGAGATTCCTGCCTGCAACCTTGGAGAAGCCGCTGCCTGTCCGTGAAGACAATAGTGAGCTAGATAGACCAGTAGTCTAACTCAGTATATGGCAGCCAGCTTCCTATGTCCCTAAAAAAACCAACCAACCCCAAACAGCCAGGTAGTAACCTTACTGAGCTGAGAGCAGGCACATCTTCTCAAATCATCATCCCAAGGTCCTGGAACAATCTCGTTGTGCATGATTGGTACTGCTAGGGTGATGTGTCCTCCTGCAATGCACATAGTACACATTGCTGATCAATTGGCAACTCTACCCTGGCAGTAAAGACCTCCAGGGAGGTTAATTTCTTATTGACAGCCCTCTCTGTCAATAAGGGTGGGACTGTACCACTTTTGCCAATGGGGTGGGACTGTACCACTTTTGAATTGGTTTAAAATGAAGGATGTTTTAAGGAATTCTTAGGAGCCAGCCTGCTCTATGAGCTCCTTTCTACAAGGACACTTCCTAATGTGATGATAGAGGGGGCTGCTTCTCTAAGCCCCTTCCCACTAATAGATCTTGCTTTCTATAAGGCTTTGAAGTCTGGTGTTTCGGAGACATTTATTCCAGCAAGGGTTCACTATTTATTTGTTTTGGAGCGTGCCCTGCTTTGATGAAAGCCATCTCCAAATTCTGTGCCATGAGAGAGGACAAATTCTGTGCTCAGAATAAATTATGTAAATGTCTACCGTGAAACTGCGTCAAGAAAAGTGAGTCTAATCCTAAATCAATGCTGTTCTTTCTGCGAAAGACTCCCTGTCTAGACAGATGCTTGTTTGTGTTTGTTGGCACAGGTCTGTGTCTAGCTGACTCCCCCAGCCTCCTTCGAGTCATGCTGATGGCGAAGGAATCTCTTCTTGCACAGAGTGGGGGGCAACTTTTCTGCTCATACCTTGCCTTGCAGAGGTCCTCCCCACCAAAAAAACCTGATCCGTATAAACAGTGCATGCTAGGTCTGGGGTTGCGCTTTCCATTCTGCCGGTGATGGTAAATCTCTTTCCGAAAGGCAGGGTCCCAAGAGAGAGTGGGTAGGAAATGGAGCGGTATGGTTTGCAAATTGATAGCCTTTGACGGCATGGACGAGGTGCTTCGCCGAGAGGAATAACACAAATGCTTTATTTGTACATGCACATGTGAATGTGCTTGTGTTGAGGGTAGATGTGTTGTTGTTTTTTTAAACAGCCCGTTTTTTGGCATTCTATACAGTTTGTTTACTAGCGTTGGTGGTTATTCATAAATGGCTGAATTAAATAGACCCGTCAGCCGGTCCAGTCGTGAGAGGAAGCCGATTGCAACTACTTGATCAGAACTCTGGTGAAAAGAAAAAATGCACACAGGTATGACTCAAACTTGCAGCGTCTCATGCTGCAGTCGAGGGAGCAGCTTCCAGCCTACAGGCTCAGCCTTCAGAGAGAAATCGGAAGCTCCCTGTTAACTGGGCAAAGAGGCACTTGTTAAAAGTGATGATTCTTTTTATTTAGCTGGGGGAGAGCAACTGGCTTTATCCACCCCCAGCACAGCATCCCTCCAGTGGCTGTGGCTAGTGTCTATCTTATGTTTCTTTTTAGATTGTAAGCCCCATGGGGATAGGAGTGGCATCTTATTCATTTGTTTGTTATTTCTCTATGTAAACAGCTTTGGGTTGGTTTTGTTGTTGTTGTTGAAAAGCAGTTTATAAATATTTGTAGTAGTAGTTGTTGTAGAAATCTTCCTTTGCTCCACTGTTGCTGGGATCCAGGACACCATCACACTGTCTACCGCCGGAAACATCCTGGTTTCTCAAGTTATTTGACAGGCTTCGGTCATCTCACTGCCAGGACCCACAGCAGGGAGCAAGCTTTTCAAAGGAGAGGAGACTCGTTTTTCCAACTTCTTTGTAGCTGCACTCATCCACCCCAGTTGCCCCTGTCTTTCAGGAACAATCCCTATATTATGGAGCCTCTCTCTGGGAATTGTCTCTGCGTTTATCCTGTTCTAGGCCAAGTGGGAATCTCCATCAAGGGAGGTGTCTGGGAGGGATACAGACCTTGTATAGTTCTGAGTGGAAAGGAATCAGGACTTCAGATAGCTCTCAGGAGGAACACAGGAGAGCTGTGTTCCATAAGGGAAATGTTGTTCCAGCATCTCTCCAACATAAGAGAGATGTTGTTCCAGCATCTCTGCAACACAAGAGAGATGTTGTTCCAGCATCTCTGCAACACAAGAGAGATGTTGTTCCAGCATCTCTCCAACATAAGAGAAATGCTGCTTAAGCATCTGGAACTGCTGGCTGTTATAACTGGTGCCCACTTCCCTAGGGAAGGTTCTGTTGCTTAAAGAGGCCTTGCTCAATATGCTGTTTATTTGTTGTTTAAAGAGACCTTGTTCTGGTGACACTATTTGAGCTGGCAGGTTTTGGAGGTTCTCTTCTGAGTCAGAGGATGAAGGCAGGATTGTGTCCTTGGTCGTGGTGGGGCTATTGACTTGATACTCCTGGTTCTCCTGGTGTGGGTGGTCTGAGTGTTATATGGAGTTGCCCAGTCTGGGTTGCAAGGCCCTCTCACCCTGCCTCATCTGTTGCACTGCCTACCCCTGCCCCCCAGTGGTGGTAGGGTGTTCCTGCATCAGGTTACATGACAATTTTTGCTTTCGGGAGATAGATTCGGGAGAAAGAAAGTGAGTTGCTAGAGCAGGATTCAACTCTGTCCCCAGGAACTCTAGAAGGTAAGGTTCTGAATGGGTGGCTGGGTGCATCTCGTCTTATTTGCACTGCCATGCATATGCATGAGCATTAAGGCACCGCATGACACACAGCTTGTCATGTTTCATTCTGGTGAGGTTCCATTTTCAATTTGTGATAACAGACTGTACATCAACAAAAATTTTCTAGTGTACTATTAACCTAAAGAGTAAACAGCTTGGTTTTTACAGCAGAGAACCTAGAGACAGCAGAGAGCATAGAGCCTTTAGTGATGTATCATTCATTCATTCATTCATTTGATTTCTATACCGCCCTTCCAAAAATAGCTCAGGGCCGTTTACACAGAGAAATAACAAATAATAAGATGGATCCCTGTCCCCAAAGGGCTCACAGTCTAAAAAGAAACATAAGATAGACAACAGCAACAGTCACTGGAAGTACTGTGCTGCGGGTGAATAGGGCTAGTTACTCTCCCCCTGCTCAATAAAGAGATGCTGGGATTTGTAGTTCAAAAACAGCTGGAGGGCCAAAGTTCCCCACCCCTGCCCTAAGGGGAATGTCTTACAGCGTTCACACATGTAGTCTCCCATTCAAATGCAAACCAGGGCAAACCCTGCTTAGCAAAGAGGACAATTCATGCTAGCTACCACAAGACCAGCTCTCCTCAGTTCCTTCAGCCATTCTTCTTAGGACTTGGTTTCCAGACCCCTCAACATCATGGCCGACCTCTGAACCTATTCCAGCGTATCAATGTCCTCCTCAAAATACAGGGCCCAGAACTGAATCGGGTATTCCAAGTGAGATCTGACCAGTTCTCATAAAATCATATCTAGCTTCTCCCTAAGTACTGGAGATGGCGGGGGTGGTGAGGGGAGAAGTCATACCCACCCTCCAGCATTTCACTGATGAAAAGGACATGCTTCTGACAACCCTCTTTTCACAAGAAGGATCTCTCCTGAGTCCCCTTCCCTTTGCATATGCCTTTGCTTGCAGGCTTCACTGCCTCTGCATGAACCTGTCCTCTGCTGATTGAAGAGCCACGGAGTGTTTGTCCTTTGGTTCAAAGATATCGTCGAAGAACGTCATTGCCCTACACTATGTTATCAACAGTCCAGGTAGATCTTTGCAGCAGCTGCATTATGTGAAATAATGCCAGCTGTGCATTGCATCGTGCCTTAGTGTTCATGCATGTGAATTTATATGCATGCGCACTAGAGACGAATGGCAGCCACCTCCCAATTCAGGGACCGCAATTTAAAGATCCCAGGAAGGGAGCTGAGCTCTGAATAATGAGCCCTCTAGCAACTCCCGTCCTCAAATGGCCAACCTAGGCACAAAATAGGGTCAGGCACGGGCCAGGGATCGGGACCAGAACACAGGAACTGCTCCTGGTCGAGAGGAATGTGTACGGATATGAATACGATGAATATTTATATACTGCTTTCCAACCCAAAGTTCCCAAAAGCGGTTTACAGAGATATAAATAAATGAAATGGTTCCCTGTCCCCAAAGCCACCGGAGGGATGCTGTGCTGGGAGTGGATAGGGCCAGTTGCTCTCCCCCTGCTCAGTCAAGAGAATGACCACTTTTAAAAGGTGCCTCTTTGCTCAGTTAACAGGGAACGAACTGCTAACACTACCTGGCCGTTTTTGGATAGTTGGGATTTTTTTAGGAACATAGGAAGCTGCCATATACTGAGTCAGACCATTGGTCAATCTAGCTCAGTATTGTCAACACAGACTGGCAGCGGCTTAGAAGTGTGTAGGCAGCAGAGCACCAGGAAATAGCCTCATCCAGATGATGTGGGGCTACAACTCCCATCATCCTTTGGCCATTGTGGCTGTGGATGACAGGATTTGTTGTTTCAGCAGTATCTGGGGACCCAACTTTGAGGTGCACTGGATTAGGCCAGGGTTTTCCGGTAGAGGGGAAGAAGGTGCCTGTCTAGGCACAGCAGCTCTGGTTGTGATGGTGTGTGTGTGTGTGTGTGTGTGTGTGTGTACCTGGCTGTCCTGTCTGATACAGGCAGCCAGTAATTGGTATTCAGAGCATGGTGCTGGGCGCGAGATGTCTGGCTACTTTGCTACAGGCACTGCAAGAACAGGGGAGGGGAACAGGAGGAAGGGAGAGTGAGATGTGGTGAAAAGAGAAAGCCGAAAGGAGATCCAGGAGAGACAGAGCTGGAGAAGGAGGACAGCAAAGGGAGAAGCCAGCCCAAAGCAAAGGGTCTTGTGGCACCTTAAAAACGATCCCACTGATTGAGGCAGTTGCTCAGATGCATCTCTCATGCTTGCACTGGACTTAAACGTGCCACAAGACTCTTTGCTGTTTCTGCTTCTCTTGATTAAGCTTGTGGTCTCGCGGTAGTAAGCATGAGTTGTCCCCTTTGCCGGGCAGGGTCTGTCCTGGTTTGCATTGGGATGCAGTCTTCCCTCTAACAGGGATTCCCAGCTGTTGTTGACTACAACTCCCAGAATCCCCAAGTGAAAGCCATTGTCACTGGGGATTGTGGAAGTTGTAGTCAAAAACAGTGGGAAACCCCTGTTAGAGGAAACACTGTTTGGAGGGGTACACTGTCTACTGTGAGATGTGAGGGGACCTCTGCTTAGTGGTAGAGTATCTGCTGTACATGCAGAAGGTCTGAGGTTCACTCCCTGGCATCTGCAGGTAGGTCCCCTTAGCTAAGCAGGGTCCACCCTGGTTGCATTTGAAAGGGAGACCCCGGGGCCATTCTCACGATCAGGCAAAATTGGGCTAGGGGAGCCTAGCCCGATTTTGCCTGATCGTGTAAACTACAGCTAGCCCGCTTTTTTAGTCTTCCCCGAAGCCCAGGTTTGAGGAGCAAGCATTCCGCAAACCCAGGCTTCCCAATTGTGAGTAGCCACAGCGCGGCTCTGTGCTGTGGTTACTTGTGAGTAGACCCCCGGAGGGGAAGCGAAAAGCTGCTTCCTGGCTCCAGGGGTCTCCCCAGTATGCCCTGCGCGCTTGCACAAGGCATACTGGAGCTTCTGGGGGCCGCACGGCCACCGAGCTCCCCAGCCCCCGCCTTCTCCATCACAGAGCCAGCAATCGTGTGGGCGGCCGATCTGGTTGCCCAGGGCTCCCCCCCACCCCCGCTCGTGTGCGGGGAGAGCGTGCTTAGCCCGCTCTCCCTGTGCAGCTCCTGAAACCGAGTCACACTGATCGTGAGACCTGGCTCTCCATGTGAGCACTGTTGTTCCCTCCCTGGCAGCATCTCCAAGAAAGGGCTGAGAGAGATTCCTGCCTGCAACCTTGGAGAAGTCGCTGCCAGTCTGTGTAGACAATACTGAGCTAGATAGACCAATGGTCTGACTCAGTATATGGCAGCTTCCTATGTTCCTAAAAAAATCCCAACTATACAAAAACAGCCAGGTAGTAACCTTACTGAGCTGAGAGCTAGATGGACCTGTGGTCCAACTTAGTATATGGCAGCTTCCTATGTTCCTAATTTAATGGGCATGCATTTCATTGTCTTTTGGACACCCGGTTTACAATTTCTGTCTCTCTGCTCATGTATAATATGTACACATCTGCCAACTGAGACTTAACACTTAATAAATACGTTAGAGGAAGCAGATTCTAGGCTGTGTTATCTGCCACAACAAACCTGTTATTCATTAAGGTACAACAAGATGGGTTTTTTAAAAAATGTTTTCTGTGCAGTAAGTTAGGCTGAAAGGTGGATTCAGACATCGTGCGGAACCATGGTTTATTTCATCTTTGTGGTTTGTTTATCTGAACCTGTATCAATCAACACGTCTTGGTTTCTTTGAGGCAGTCAAAGCACAGCCTGAACCCAAGGCTTGAAATTGGGTCTGTTCCTAACCATTGTCCCGCGCGATTCCTGCACCCTCAATTGTGGTTTGCTTCTGTCATAGAGAGAGGCAGGTCTCGATCATGGGAGGTGAGAAGGAGAAACAAAGATATGACAAATTGGGTGTTATGGTAAACTAAATCAGGATTTGGCGATTGTCGATGGCTCCAATCTAGGTCTATGAAATAAACCTTAGTTAAAGCAAACAGTGGTTCTGTGTGGTGTCTGTACCTGCCCATCGCAAGGTACGGTGGCCATCCAGTGAGATATAGGGCTGAGCAAGAATTGGTAGCATCCTTTTGCTAGTCTGCTCCCGATTTATTTATTTATTTATTAACACATTGATTGATTGATTGATTGATTGATTAAGTGCCATCAAGTCAGTGTTGACTCATAGCGACCACATAGACTCCCTCTGTCTTCATGCAGAGTCGTTTACAATACAGTGCAATACCAACCATTGCCTGGTTGCTCAGAGCCTCCTTCCCAACAGGCCTGCTTGGGAAGAATGGGAAGCCATCTCATGCACCTGCTTTGGATCAGGGCCAGCCGGAGCTCCTGGAAGGGACGGTGCTCCTGGCTCCTCCGTAACTCCTCCATTTGCAACTAACTTTTGCTGGGTCCACAGCTGCTCCAGCGGCTGCCTTGCTAGACCAGGTATGGACACAGAGACCTCTTCCCCTCCTGGTCACAGTCTCTCCATGGGGTGGGGCCAGGCTGCTGTTTTGCAAAGCTAAACCTGCCAGTGCTAATGATGGACTTAATGGGCCATCCAGTTCGGCTCTTAGCTCAGGGCTTCTTAACCTGGCCTCCCAGATATTGGTAGACTACAGCTCCCATCATTCCCAGCCACATCCTGGGTAAATGGGACCATCCTTCTGTGGCAGAGCATCTGCTTTGTGTGCAAAAGGTCCCAGGTTCAGTCCTCCTGCCTGAGACCACGGAGAGCCGCTGAGGCTGTTCTCACCTGCAGGCAGGGCTCCCGGTGGTGGCGGCACAGTAGCAGACCCTCCAAGGAGCCCCGCCTGTTACCCCAGGTGAGGGCCGCAAGTGGGCCCTAGTCCGGGATAACTGATTGTGCGTCGGAGCCGCATGGCTCCGTGCAGCACTTAGACACCAGCAGCCAGTGCCAGGGGAGTCGCCATCATGCACCGTTCCCTTGTGCAGTGCATGATGGGAATACCAGGAGCTGGGACGACGCATCCCAACCCCTGACACTCCGTGCTGCCGGCAACTACCAGCAATCATCTGGGCGGGCGATCCACCCACCCAGGGAGGGCAGAGGCAGAGGCGTATCTAGGGAAAATAGCACCTAGGGCAAGCACTGAAATTGCGCCCCCTGTCCAAACATCTGACACCCATCTTTCCGATAACTTTACCATAATATCAGCTCAAATATACAAGTCAAGCTCGTTAATCTTTTAATATTTCAAAAACTATTTAGCTGTGGATGTAGCCAGACCAAAAAATGCTGGAAAACTACAAATTTCAGTATGCTGGGGCTCATGAAATACCCAAATACTATGTGGAGGTGTACTTGGAAAACTAAACAGAAGTGCCTGTCTAATTCGCTACTGTGCATTGTAGCATCACTATTACATAAGTTTTAAAAATAAATGGCGAATTTGACTTTTCCCAGATACTAGGGCCTTGCAGAGACCATTTGGGCATGCAAAATGGCCATTTTGTTTTCAGTGGCCATTTTTAAAGAAAAACTTCATTTAAAAAAATTGCGCCCCCCTTCAAGTGGCGCCCGGGGCACGTGCCCTGCCTGCCCTACCCTAGATACGCCCCTGGGCAGAGGGATCGTCTGTGGGGAGGCAAGTGCAAGCAGCCGTCCTCCCCGCCCCCCTCCGGCCCTTGCTCAGCGCTCGTGAGAAAGGGCTCACTGCCAGCCAATGTAGACAGGACTGGGCTTGATGGACCAGTCATCGGGCTTGTTGTGAGCAGCTTCCTGTTCTTATGTTCACAATGGCCAGAGGCCATTGTGGCTGGGGATGATGGGAGTTGTAGTCCAGCAACCCAGGGCTGGGAATCCCTGCCTTAGCTGATGAAATAATGGGGCGCACTCTTCCTGCGTCATCTGTTTACCCCCCTAGTCTCTTCCTCAACTTGCCATTGAAAGATTCTAAGCTGAATCATTTTAAGTGTGTGTGTGTGTGTGTGTGTGTGTGTGTGTGTGTATGTGTGTGTGTGTGTGTGTGTAGAGAGAGAGAGAGAGAGAGAGAGAGAGAATATATATCTCTGCAAGCCTTGGCCATCAACTTTAGTGCCGCGGGGAAATGCTTGATAACAAGCAAAAGGTTGCCAGTTCAAATCCCCGCTGGTACTATATTGGGCAGCAGTGATATAGGAAGATGCTGAAAGGCATCATCTCATAGTGCATGGGAGGAGGCCATGGTCAACCCCTCCTGTATTCTATCAAAGAAAACCAAAGAGCTCTGTTGGTACCAGGAGTCCAAATTGACTTGATGGCACACTTTACTTACTTAGGCCTTGGCCAGTGGTCTTTGTAACCTGGGGGAGTGGGGGCTGGTGGTGACCACAGCTGCTTGAATTGAAGAGGGTGGGTGGAATCCTGCTGCCTCTCTCTCCCCCACCCCTTTGTGCCAGCATCCTCCTCCCCAGCCCCACATCCCCATCTCATATAGGTTAGTCCCCAAAGTTCAGCTTACACAAGGTGGCTTGACATTTATAAACATCAGACAGTCCCGGAGAATCAATAGAGTTTAATAACCAGCCAGCAAAGCAGAGAGACACATCAAAATGACATTGGCCTGTTCAATAAATGTTATTCTAAATCATACTCACTGGAGTTTTATTACATTAAGCATATAGCGCAGAGGCTGGGGAAATAGATTCCATCAAAGGCCATTTCAGTCATAAAGGTGATTGGCAGCCCGGCAGTGGGACGTACCTGCTCCCCTCCCCACTTTAAAAAAAAAAAAGATATTTATTTCCACTGTGCTTCTTCAGACGTTTGGATTCCTGTCTGTAGCACATCTCGATGCTTGTGGTGTCCAGGGCTGCGGTCGGAGGCTTCATTCCCGATGTGGGAACTTATTGAGATGCCTTTGGCCACCCGGGCAGGAAGTGGAAACATTTTCCTTATCACAGCGATGCCAGCATTTCCCAGAAGCTAAGCAGTACATTGGGGAGAGAAATCCAAGGCAAGAAGCAGGGAGAATCCAGCAGTAAGAGCAGTTTTTTCTCTGACAGCCTCCTTCTCAGGCCAGATAGCAACCATAGGAAGCTGCCATATACTGAGTCAGACCATTGGTCCATCTAGCTCAGTATTATCTTCACAGACTGGCAGTGGCTTCTCCAAGATTGCAGGAAGGAATCTCAGCTCTATCTGGGAGATGCTGCCAGGGAGGGAACTTGGAGCCTAGATGCTCTTCCCAGAATGGCCCCATCCCCTAAGGGGAATATCTTACATTGCTCACATTTCTAGTCTCCCATTCATCTGCAACCAGGGCAGACCCTGCTTAGCTATGGGGACAAGTCATGCTTGCTACCACAAGACCAGCTCTCCTCCACTATATATATGGACCCCAGGCATCCAATCGGCATGCTGTCTGCACATCCAAGGACAGGCAGCTCCTGCACTCTTATAGAATTGTAGCCATTTAGAGTTGGAAGGCACCCTGAAGGTCTTCTAGTCCAACCCCCTGCTCAGTGCAGAAAACCGAGACGGCATCCCTTACTCGGGGTGCAGATCCCCCCCGAACCCTTTGAGGAGTTCGCCCCTCATTTCCCTGAACTCCCCCACCAAACCTAAGAGCCCATCACTTCAGTTAGAGGGTCCTCAGTCTGTTCTGGATGTGCGGACTACATGGACACTGGCTGCCCCTGCCAGCACGGAGGGTCAGGGGCCGGGACGATGCATCCTGGCCCCTGGCCCTCTGCACTGCCGGGGCAACCTGTGTCTGTGCACGGTCTGCATGCCCAGTGCAGGGAAGGAAAATCTAAGGGATCGTCTGCAGGGAAAGAAAATCTAAGCAGCCTCACCTTCCTCCTGCCCAGTAGCCCTCTCACTCAATCGTGAGAATGGACTCATTGACACCTTTTAGGTAAAGTGTGCCGTGGAGTCTGTGTTGACTTCTGGCGCCCACAGAGCCCCGTGGTTGTCTTTGGTAGAATACAGGAGGGGTTGACCATGGCCTCCTCCTGCGCAGTATGAGATGATGCCTTTCAGCATCTTCTTATATCGCTGCTGCCCGATATGGGTGTTTCCCATAGTCTGGGAAACATACCAGCGGGGATTCGAACCAGCAACCTCTGGTCAACCTCAAGTCATTTCCCCGCTGCGTCATTAGGTGGTTGCCATTGACACCTTTTACTTCTATTTCAGATTAATTAGCCTCACATCAGCACTGTTCTGCATACTCAGTTGCTCATTCGGATTCGACGTGAAAGGCAGCGTGGCCTAATGGGTAGCACTGCACTAGAACCAGAGCAATCCAGAGTCCTATCCTTGTTCAGCAATGATGCTCACTCGGTGAAGTCAGCCTCTCTGAACCTAGCCTGCCTCACAGGGTTGTCGTGAAGACACGGAGGAAGAGTGGGAGACTCTCCTCAGAGGAAGGGCGGGATAAGATTTATGTTTAATGCATGGCAGAACAGAACCATCTCCTTGCCCCTCCTGAGCCATCCTCTTCTAGCTGGCCGTTCTGGGTGAGTGCATGAATAGCGTATGAAGCCGCTGTCAGTTATCTTCCATGTGTACCTTTTAAAGATATGGACTTTGTGGTCTGACTTCAGAAGATTCAGCAGGCCAGTCCAAGCACACTGATTCGCCTAGAGCCCCCAATTAGCATGAGTTCCTCCTAGGGCAAATTCAGAGGAGGACCCCCCCCCCATGATTCTTAATGGGAGAAATGGCCACTGGGCGCTTCTCATCAGAGACTGCTGTCTGCCATGCCTTGGCCATGTGCCCAGTCCGGCTGCAGTGCGGTGGCCCAATTTGAGCCTGAGTGGGGCTGGCAAGGGACCAGAGGTTGGGTGTGTGCTAGAGGGCAGGCCAGGGTTGGGTACTCAGTGAGGCCGATACCGCAGAGATCCAGGAGTGGAAGATGTGGTCAGAGCTGGGCTGGCGGGTGGAGGAGGAAAGGAAAGGCTACTCCGTCTCTGGGAGGAGAGCTGGTCCTGTGATAAAGGTAAAGTGTGTCGTCAAGTCGATTTCAACTCCTGGCGCCCACAGAGCCCCGTGGTTGTCTTTGGTAGAATACAGGAGGGGTTCACCCTGGCCTCCTCCCGCGCAGTCTGAGATGATGCCTTTCAGCACCTTCCTCTATCGCTGCTGCCTGATACAGGTGTTTCCCATCGTCTGAGAAACACACCAGCGGAGATTGGAACCAACAGCCTCCTGCTCTCTAGGCAGGTGACTTCCCCATTGTGCCATTAGGTGGTGGTCTTGTGGTAGTGAGCAGGAGTAGTCCCCTTTGCTAAGCAGAGTACAACCGGGTTGGCTTTTGAATGGGAGACGACGAGGCTGTTCTCACGAGCAGCCAAGACCAGCCTAGGGCAGCTAGGCCCAGGCTTGCCTGCCTGTTGAATGTGGCCTTGATGGCAGACCCATCTAGTTGGTGCTCCCAAGGGTTACCTGACCATATGTCAATGCCTGCTTCAGCTGGTGCTGAAACCCTGAGGGATGCCCGCTGGATTGGGGCGGGGGGGGAGGGGTCTGGGACAATGCATCCTGACCACCGTACCTCCACCCTGTCCAGCACCAACAGGATGATTGTCGGCAAGGGAGGTCCGCTTTCTAAGCCTTCCTGCCCGCCCTCCCAAGTTGACCGTGAGAAAGGCCCCCAACATATGAGCTCTGTAAGGTATTCAGTGGGTGGGGTTGCTCTTGAAAGGGCACCTGCCTGCCTGCTTGCATGCAGAAGGTTTCAAGTTCCCTCCCTGGCAGCATCTCCAAGATAGGGCTGAGGGAGACTCCTGCCTGCAGTCCTGGATAAGCCGCTGCCAGTCTGTATAGAAGATACTGAGCTAGATGGACCAAGGGTCTGACTCAGTATAAGGCAGCATCCTATGTTCCTAGACAGGTTGCACAGACTGCCAGGTCATCTTGGAAGCAAAGGTCTTGTAGCTTGGAGGAGAGCTGGCCTTGTGGTAGGAAGCATGACTTGTCCCCTTAGCTAAGCAGGGTCTGCCCTGGTTGCAGATGAAAGGGAGACTAGAAGTGTGAACATTGTTAGATATTCCCTTCAGAGGATGGAGCCGTTCTGAGAAGAGCAGAAGGTACCAAGTTCCCTCCCTGGCAGCATCTCCCAGATAGGGCTGAGAGAGATTCCTTCCTGCAACCTTGGAGAAGCCGCTGCCAGTCTGTGTAGACAATACGGAGCTAGATAGACCAATGGTCTGACTCAGTATATGGCAGCTTGCTGTGTTCCTATATCCTCCTCAATGAGCCAGAGAATGAGCTGACCATACTTAGATTAGGGTTAGCTGACTGCTTAGTCCAGAACTGCAGCCTTGAGGTGCTCCTCTCCAGTGGAAGCTTAATCCGCCTGGCCTGGTGGCATATGAGGTGAGGTGCCAGAGATGGCTGCTGGGAGTCTCGATTCGAGACCCCACCCTTTTGCATATCATCTCTGTGACAAATACCCAGAGGAGGCTGTGAATGGCTGCAAAGTGGCCGCCATGTTGCCCCCTAGTGGAGAGAAGGACAAAAGGAGTTATTGCATATTTTCCAGCAAGGTCTGTATACTCATAGGCCAAATTCAGATCAGATAGGAAACCCAGAGGTCTCTTCACCTCCGGTTTCCTAAGCCAGACGTCCAAACTTGGTTTGCTGTAACTTCGGTAAACCGGAGCTAAGTGCAAAAAGGGACCTTCGGTCACAGTGGATTTTCGCCGTCCTTACCTCTGGTTTTGCAGTGCCAGCATTACATCCGAACACTGGCGGTTTGGGCCCCGTGGAACCGGAGTTTGCGCCTCATAGAACTGGAGTTGAGAGAAGAAGCTCCTCCCTCCCTGCAGCCCAGTTAGCAGTGCAGGCTGTTCTTCTGTCAAGAAGGAAGCCCGCACAGCCAGCTCCCCGACCCCTCTGCAGTCTTGCTGACTGCAGAGAGTCAGCAATCCCTGTTGTCCAAACTCGGACGGGTGGTGCGGGAGTGTGGTTCTGCGTTACATCTGAACTGAGCCATATGCTCCAAATGTCCCCATGCATAGCGTTGATCTTTATTTCTAGAACCTGTCCCTGATTTTTGCCTTTAGCGGATGCTTGATTAAAAAATGCTGAGTTGCTCGAGTTTACAAAGCACAATCTCACAGATCCAATAAACATAACAAACATGAGTTTTTGTTATGTTTATTGGATCTGCTAGATTGTTTTTCTGCATCCCCTATTTTCAGATCCTTTACACTATTTGTGTTGAGTTCCTAGGGAGGAAAGCCGGTCTTCTGGTAGCGAGCATGACATGACCCCTCAGCTAAGCAGGGTCTGCCCTGGTTGCTATGAATGGGAGACTAGAAGTGTGAGAACTGTAAGATATTCCCCTTAGGGGATGGGAAGAGCATCTAGGTTCCATGTTTCCCTCCCTGGCAGCATCTCCAAGATAGGGCTGAGAGAGATTCCTGCCTGCAACCTTGGAGAAGCCACTGCCAGTCTGGCTAGACAATACTGAGCTAGATGGACCAATGGTCTGACTCCGTATATGGCAGCTTCCTATGTTCCTATGTAGTTGTCATTCTGGGTCTCTCCCTGGAGTCCCTTGATGTTACATCTCCACGTGGGGAGTGGATGCATCATTTCTTTGGTGCACATGCTTGTAAGTGCATGTACATGAATACCAAGGTGCTGTGCAATGCACAACCAGCCATTTCACAGACACTGTGGGCTGCTAAAGAATATTTGTAGCTTTAGCAAAGGCAAAAGGGCAGTGATTGTATTGTAGGGCGGTGATCCTTTTCTGCAATAGCTTTTGACCCAAAGGAGAGCTGATGAAGTATATTTTGAACTACTGACAACCTGTTTTAAGTGTCTAGGGCATGTGCATTTTTCTAGAAGAGACGTTCCCAACCTTGGGTGCCCAGGATGTTGTTGGACTGCAACTCCTTCAACCAAGTACCAAGACAGGAGTTGTAAAACAAAATTTGGGACCCAAGGTTGGGAACCCCTCTTCTAGAATATCTTTGTAATGACTGAAGGCCAGTGGGGCTGGGGGTGATGGAGATGGGAGATGTAGTCCGACAACATCTGAAAATCTAAGGTTGGGAACCCTGGAAGTCAAAGGAGATCCAATGATGGGGTTGGTTCACACTGTATCCAACTCTCAAACTTCATCCAAGCCCTGCCTCTGTCCTAGCCCTCTAGTTGGATAGCTTCATGCAAACGGGCTGTATACATGCTCAGTGGCCTCCAAAATGGCCGCCATGCACTTGGAGAGGCCCAAAACAGACCTGGGGAGGGCTGGCAGGTGGAGGGGGGACTGCCGGAGACAACTCACCTCCCCCGTGGCTGCAGCAGCACGCACACACACACCCGAGGCTGTGAAAGCAACCGAATAATTAATATCCCTTGCACGCCTGAACCGGGCCCGAACCAGTTTGAATTCGAAACGAGCCAGGCCCCTCGTTTGGGGTGCCAAAACCAAACATGCCCAGTGCAGTTCAAGCAGGGCTGTCCTTAGGGCATGCCTCTTTTAACCCCCACTAGAATTAACTGGAAGGGGCCCCCACACTGGCTGATTTGGCTCGGGCCCTGCACCCCACCAGGGCTCTCTAAGAACAGCCCTTAGTTCAAGTCCGGTTCGGACTTGAACTGAACTGGGCAGACCGGTTTTGTGCAGGTGGGGAAATGCGAGGTGCCCTAGCATCCTTGTTCTTCAGAAGCATGGCCTGCAACCTAGAGAAACCCCTTCTCTGTAGGGATTGTGCCGGACCCTCCTCTTGCAGAAAGAAGAACTCCGTAGAACTTTCCACCGCTGACGTCACTGTTCTGAAGAGAGCCGCACTTTTGAAACTCGGCTCCGGCAATCCGACAGCCACCAAAGGGGAAAGCATTGCGCTTTGTCATGTAGGACACACACTCGCATGGAGGGAAGGTGCTTGTTGTGTTCCAGGCGTGTGCGCACACATCCACACCCAGGGGATGTCGCTCGCTTTCTTGTGCATGCACCAAGGGGATGGGGCTGTTTTGCTGTTTCATTGTTCCCTCCGATGAACTCACCGAGTAATTTCATGCTTTGT
Organism: Hemicordylus capensis; assembly: GCF_027244095.1. Lineage (NCBI taxonomy): Eukaryota > Metazoa > Chordata > Lepidosauria > Squamata > Cordylidae > Hemicordylus > Hemicordylus capensis. Next base: position 16,712,254 of record NC_069666.1, on the reverse strand, counting down.
CGCCCTGCTTTTCTCCTCTGGATCCTCCCTCCCCATCGGTACAAGCACTACAATTATATCCGTTGCTCCGGCAACAGCCAGTGCTTCCCTGGCGTTGCCGTGGAGATGGGCCGTGTGCTTGATAGGGTCACCATGGCGACTGGGTAGGCAGCCACAGATGAACAATTTACTTTCTGAGCTGATAATAATGGTTGGCGGGGGTGGGTGGGCGCTTTGGGCGGAACCGTGAAAATGGTGCGGGGAGGGCAGAGGTGCATTGGGAAACTGGTCCAGTCAGGGCCAAGGATGTGAATTTTCTGCCCCTTTGGCTTCTGCAGCGGGGAAATGCTTGACTAACAAGCAGAAGGTTGCCGGTTCGAATCCCCGCTGGTGCTATATCGGGCAGCAGCGATATAGGAAGATGCTGAAAGGCATCAGCTCATACTGCGTGAGAGGAGGCAATGGTCAACCCTTCCTGTATTCTACTAAAGAAAACCACAGGGCTCTGTGGTCGCCAGGAGTCGAAATCGACTTGACGGCACACTTTACCTTTACTTTGGCTTCAAAATACAAGCACATATTTCATAGGGCCATAGGAAGCTGCCATATACTGAGTCAGACCCTTGATCCAGCTAGATCAGCACTGTGCACACTGGCTGGCAGCAGTTCTCCAGGGTTTCAGGCAGGAGTCTCTCCCAGCCCTACCTGAAGATGCTGCCACGGTCCTTCTGCATTCACCACCAGCTCCATCCCCTAAGGGGAGTCTCCTTGCTGCCGCAAGACTAGTGCATTTCAGGATGACTTGTGCATTCCAATACAGGTGAAACTCGGAAAATTAGAATATCGTGCAAAAGTCCATTAATTTCAGTAATGCAAATTAAAAGGTGAAACTGATATATGAGACAGACGCATTACATGCAAAGCGAGATAAGTCAAGCCTTAATTTGTTATAATTGTGATGATCATGGCGTACAGCTCATGAAAACCCCAAATCCACAATCCCAGAAAATTAGAATATTACATGGAACCAATAAGACAAGGATTGAAGAACAGAACAATATCGGACCTCTGAAAAGTATACAGTGTACTGTGCTTGATTGGCCAGCAAACTCGCCTGACCTGACCCCATAGAGAATCTATGGGGCATTGCCAAGAGAAGGATGAGAGACATGAGACCCAACAATGCAGAATTGCTGAAGGCCGCTAATGAAGCATCCTGGTCTTCCATAACACCTCATCAGTGCCACAGGCTGATAGCATCCATGCCACGCCGCATTGAGGCAGTAATTGCTGCAAAAGGGGCCCAAACCAAGTACTGAATACATATGCATGCTTATACTTTTCAGAGGTCCAATATTGTTCTATTCTTCAATCCTTGTCTTCTTGGTTTCATGTAATATTCTAATTTTCTGGGATTGTGGATTTGGGGTTTTCATGAGCTGTACGCCATGATCATCACAATTATAACAAATGAAGGCTTGACTTATCTCGCTTTGCATGTAATGCGTCTGTCTCATATATCAGTTTCACCTTTTAATTTGCATTACTGAAATTAATGGACTTTTGCACGATATTCTAATTTTCCGAGTTTCACCTGTATGTATTTCAGTAAGTCTTTCCATATACGTACACAGGGCAGGGAGCAATCCTATGCTAGCCTGTCTATGTCCCTCTTCTTCACATGTAGGCATGGGATCCAGGCACAGCCAAGTGTGTGCACAAGGTTGTACCTAGGCAGCTGTCTAGGACAACACTCTGATGGGGGCTGTATTTCGGTTGCAAGCAGGAGGTAGTCGACGTTCTCTCTGTCCTGATAGTGTGTATTTTTCTGCAGGTAAAGAAGTGTATGGGGGCAGTGGCAATAAAGAGAGATGCCAGCTACAGGGAGATCTATCTGGCTTAGTATACACAGACTAGCAGCGGCTTCCAGGCAGGAGTCTCTCTCTCTCAGCCCTTTCTTGGAGATTTCAGGGAGGGAAATTGGAACCTTGTGCATGCAGATGCTCTTCCCAGAGCGGCTCCATCCCCTGAGGAGAATCTCTTGCAGTGCTCACACGGGTAGCCTCCCATTCAAATGCAAACCAAGGCAGGACCTGCTTAGCAAGGGGGACAATTCATGCTCGCTACCACAAGACCA